>NW_027491692.1:0-600000 GCF_021521415.1 Bidens hawaiensis
GCGTGACATCAGGAAAACCGCGGGGAGAATCACCACGGAAAACCTAAAAACTAAACCCCTTTTCAAAACTCCTTGCTAAGTCCAAAAGTTCACCTCACTTATTAATAATTCATGAGAAGAACATTGGACTGGGGGGACTTGAAGAGGTAGGTCCCAGCAGAGCCCAGTTGGACCCGCAAGACTCACCTTGAACAGGGACGTCTGCGCAACGACCAACTGCTCCAGCAGGACCCACCATGCTCAGAGAACCTTACGCGCAGTACGCCAGCTGTACCCGCAGGGAAAGCCTCCCAATGGTGAAGTACCCCGCCTGTTCCCCGCAGCTACGGATACAAGCCATCAGGGAAGGCTACCCGCACTAACAGCAAGGCTACACGCACAAGGCATTACCTTCTTCAGTAGTCACATGAAGGAATGAGCAAGGCAGGAATACTCCGCCTAAATGAGCCAGTCCGTATGCTTCTGAAAGATCTTTCGTACTATACCTAATAAGGTATGGGCGGAACAGACAATTTGACCAGAACTGCCCATGAACTAATCACAGGGTGACAGCTCACCCGACAACAATACAAGGAGGAGCACCCTCTAGTACTGTTTGTCACTATTAGCCGCTGCCTACTCACCAACCCTTACGATGGGACGTGCGCAGCCATACAGTTGGTGGAACAGTGCGTAGCCGGCAGTAAAGGAACAGTGTACAGCCGACCTTTACTGTTGGCCGTAGCCTATTCACCAACCAGCATGGCCTGTGCGTAGTCCACTGTTGGTGGAACAGGAATACTATTCAGCCGGCTGTACCTTCTAGGAAATCTACCTTCGGCTATAAATACAACACCTTGGAATGGTAAGGACATCATCTGATATCTCAATCTTATCTAGCAATCTCTTAATATACACTTATATTCAGAGCAATCTAGTCTGATTCTCACGCCGGAGGGTGGTCACAAGGAGGAACCCCCCCCCCCCTTCTCAGTGACGAGCTTACGGTGTCTGTTTTGCAGGTCCCCTGAAGAATAACCTTCTCTGCTAGACCTCATCCTCGTGGGAAACATTACTTAACCCCCAGATTATCTATAATCTGCCCAGGGATCAGTTAGTGTTTCTTCACCTGGCTTCCTAATCGACATAGGTCAACACCCCTCTCATGACAGAACTAGAGAGCTGGTCTTTTTGTTGTCTCCAAAGAGCAAAACAAGTCTCATTTTTTGGGGAGCATGTTAGTCAAAGTATTAAACAGATCAAATGATTGCTCTATAATGACTTTTTCTCACAATTGCTCTTTGTGATGCATCAAAACCATGGCAATTAGGATATCAAAACACAACAACACCTATAGATGCAAGGAATAATATACTTGTTAACCCCTCAATAGAACGAAATTGAAGACTTGAACTTGGCATTGCATTACTCATCCCCTCTACTGATTTAGTTAAGTTCCTCAAAAGAACACTCAATAGGGCCTCTGTGTGACTAAAGCTGTTTCTACTCAATCAACCATTAAGCTCTAATGAAAAGAAGCTGATTCAAAAAATCCATTTTTTTTTCTTACATGTACACACAAATAGTCCTCATTCATCAAAACTTTCACACCCAAGTTGAAACAATCATTTCATATGCATTTGAAAGTTCAAAAGAATAGATTAAATTTAAACACAAAAGCAAAAGGTTTATTAAACTTGATCATGATGAATATAATAATAATAATAATAATAATAATAATAATAATAATAATAATAATAATCAAGACCTCTTCTCTTCTCATCTCTTGTCTTGTGTTGTTCTGTATATCGCTCCCCACCCACCCACTCTCTAAATATCAACTCCAGATTTTCGTCATCAATAAACAATAACCCCAACTTCATGATCATCACGTCCTCTTTCTTTCACCCATCAAACTCTTAAAACATTTCATTATAATAATATACATCTTTGCAACTGTAACCTCAAAATCAAGAATCTTGTCAAACATATAAATAAAACCTTGATTTTTACAGCCATGACAGAGGTCCTCCACTCACCCTCTTCCTCTTCTTCATCCTCCTTACAAACCCATGACCCCACATTGTTTCTAAATCAAGAACCTGAACAAGAAGGGGTTTCTAGGGTTACACAGAACAATCATGAAAATAGAGAGAATAATAATAATCAGCAGTTGTCGTTATTAGCGCTTTTGTTGACTCTCTTTCGGAAGTCTTTCTTCAAGACACGTGGCGGAACAAAGGCTGGATCTTTCCCGGATGGAGATTGGCTGGCCCACCGATGTCCGCCACGTGGCTCATGTTACGTTTGACAGGTTTAATGGCTTTCTTGGTTTGCCCGTTGAGTTTGAACCTGAAGTGCTCAGGAGAGCCCCTAGTGCCAGGTCTGTGTGTTTTGTTCTTGATTATGTTCATTTTGTGATTTGTATGATTGATATTGTGATAATTGAAAATGTTGTTAGAATTGGGAATTTGGTAATTTCTTGTGCTTCTTTGGATTTACTTGTTAAATGTTGTTGAATTTTGCTGTTTTGTGACAGTTATGGTAGTTATTATGCTTATGGTTTACAGTGAATAAATGAATCAAATTTAACCATTTTTACAAAATCTAAAAAATCTTTGTTGTAACCCTAAAGGCCAAATCACATGCTTCATGCTTGATCATGACTATCAACATTTGTTGTTTTTTTCTTGATGGGTTTATTGTTTTTGTATTGAAACTTAAGATGTTGTTTGTGGGCGGTTATTGTAGTTATGTTTATGGTTGACAATGAATAAACGAATTGAATTTCATCCACTATTTACTAAATTCTCCAAAATTTTGATTGCAGCTGTATACGCATGCCCTTTGCTCCAAAATCATGGCAGATTTTCTTGATAAACCGGATCATGTTTTTATAAACTTTTTGATGCTTTTTTCTTTATGGGTTCGTTCTGGTTGATTGAAATTTTGGTAGTTGAATGTGATTAGTTTGGTTTCCATATCAATTGTTGTTTGTTTTTGTTGTGGTGACAGTTATGGTAGTTATGTTCATGGTTCAAAGTGAATAAAAGTGAATCATATTTATGCACTTTTTACAATTGTGGTATAATCATAAGAATCTTGATAATAGCACTTTTGGATCTTATGTTTATTTCCCTGTGATTGAAATTTATGTACTTGAATCATGTGATTATCTCAATTACCATATGTAATGCTGTTGAGCTATGTTGTCTGTGACACTTATGGTAATTATGTTAATGGTCACAGTGAATAAAAACAAATCAAATTCATGCACTTTTTACAATTGGCATAATGCTGTTGTTTGTTGATTGATCAAAATAATAAGAATCTTGATTTTTTGGGATGATTCATTCTGTTTATAATCCTGTCTCCAAATATGAAAAATGTTGCCATTTTTCCTAATCGTTATTATCTGCAGCTTGTTCTTGATCTCTTCAAATATATGCCTAACAATTGGTTTCTTTCAATTTGTAGTGCTACTGATTTTGGTGTTTCAACAGAATCAATGCAGTTATCATATGATTCCAGAGGAAATAGTGGTCCCTGTTATTCTCATACTTATGCAGCAGCGTTTGTATGGTTTAGGCGGTCTGCAGGTCTGTTAATGTTTCTCCACCCCTTTTTCACACATCAAAACTATAACTAACAAGCAAGCGGTTGATTTTTTGACTTTCATTGCAAACAATGAAATATTTCATCTCAAAGTTTAGTCTTCTTTTTCAAGAACCGTGGATTTTTTCAACAAAAAGCCGATTATAAGTCATATATGTAAGAAAGACTTTAAAACCTGCTTCTTGAGCCATCGAAATTTCTTTTTTTTTTTTAACCAAGAAACCACTTTTCTTGCAGAAATGTCAAACAAACAATACAGTTTGAAAAAATAATTGCTTTTGGACAAACTGTAAATAGTTTATTCTTGCAACATATTTTGTCCAAAATAGTATATTGTTGCAACTTAAGTCTTTTTTATTTTATTTTTGAGTTAATTACATGGATGGTCCTTGTGGTTTGCTCATATTGCACGTTTAGTCCCGTTTAACATGCGTGAACAATAGGGACTACCGTAGTAATTTTTGAAAAAAAGTGGGGACTAAACATGTAAGGGTCCACCATTATATATATATATATATATATAGATATGTTTTTCATTACAAGGGAATTTTGATCGTTTTCTAAAAACTAAACAGAAAAGTTAACTTCCATCCACTACTAGGACCATTTATGCTACTTTTGGGTGAACAGTAGGGACTAAACATACAAAATGGGCAAACCACAGGACCACCCATGTAATTAACTTTTTATTTTTTCTAGCCTTTTCGTTTTTAACATATTATTTCTCTATGTGTGCAGGCTGAAGGTATTTTCCGAATTAATGCAGACAACAACCAGGAAGAACATCTAAGAAACCAGTTGAACAGTGGTGTGGTGCCGGATGGTATTGATGTACACTGTTTGGCTGGTCTTATTAAGGTAAATAGTTAATTAATTATCATTATATGCCATGTTGCCATTAATGTTTTTAGTTTTATAATTAACTTGATAATCTGATAATAATTATAATACAGGCATGGTTCAGAGAGTTACCGACTGGGGTCTTGGATCCACTTTCACCTGAGCAAGTAATGCAGTGTCAATCAGAGGATGACTGCACTGCCCTCTGCCGCCTTCTGCCCCCAACGGAAACCGCGCTGCTTGACTGGGCCATCAACCTGATGGCTGATGTTGTTCAATACGAGCATGTTAATAAGATGAATTCACACAATATTGCAATGGTTTTTGCCCCCAATATGACTCAGGTTTGTTATTTTAATATTTTCTAATTTTTTATTGTGTGAAAACCGAAAAACTGATCTGTAACCAAAAAAATTGAACCCAAACATAAATAACTGTTTGATTTTATTCTTTTTAGAAACTGAACTTTCGGCTGCGTTTCGGTTTTGCATGTGATTAAAACCAAAAAAACAGAACCAAATTTATGGATGTTCATTTTTGGTTTTTGAATTTTAAGTGAATTATTGGAATTTAGTAAATAGCGTTAGCCAAATATTTTAGCCCAAATGTATGAAAATTAATTATTTATTATTTAACAAAAATTTTGGCCCAAATTCATTATCTTGGGTTTTTTCTTTTTTCGGCCCAAAAATTTTAACGAAGAATTAAAGAAACTATGTGAATTTGGTTGACCTTTACTTTTTCATGCAGATGACAGACCCGTTGACTGCATTGATGTATGCGGTTCAAGTAATGAACTTTCTGAAAACACTCATCACGAAAACCCTTCGTGAACGAGAGGATGCGGTTATCGAGCCGTCTCGTGGGCCACCACAAGATCCACCGTCAGATGAAAACGGTGATCAAGGGCCAAGATTGAACCCACACGTGCAACAAAACCATGATGAAGATGAAGAGAAAGAACATGAATTCATCACTGATGATGATCATCTTGGATATTTGACCGCCAGTGAAGAATCTGATGGAACCATGTCTGGGTCCAGTCGATCTTCTCCCATTGAGCCGAAGACCCACGTGGTTAACCGTATTCAGGAACCCAAACAAGTGGCTCAGTCAAATGATCTAGACAAAAGCCAAGCTATAGTCAGCAATCTAAGTTCTATAAATTCTGAAACCGAGAAGATTGAGCCATGGTGTTGACCGAAAGACACGTTTGTATGGTAAGATTTGTTGAGTTCTTGTAATCTTGTGGTTTTTATTTCGAATGTTTGAAAATCTTTGAAACTTTGTTTTTGCATAGATTTTTCTTTTGGGAGTTGTTGTGAATGTTATCGTGTAGTTGACTTTTGTTGAATTCTTTTTTGTGATCCATAATCGCAGTCCATAATGTTGACTTTCTGTATACTTCATTCATAGTGTGCTAACGCTCTATTGCTTTCGATATCATCTACTATCTATGTCATATGCATTCTGTCTCGTATAAGTAAAAACCGTTGACTTAGGTCAACATGGTTTGTAATGTTGCCCAAACTTGTGTATGATTCTTAAATAGTGCATGCTTTATATTGTTGAAATCACAACTCTATGTAAGCAACAATATCTCAGTTGGGTGGTTTTGTAACAGAGGGAACTCATAAAATGGTGACCAAGATATCACTTAGTGGTCAAACTTTTGAAAGAAGCACTTTTTCTCATATTAGAGCATCTCCAACAGTGTCTCCGGATCTGAATATCACGTCTCTCTCCTCTTCCTTCCTCTTATCACTTTTATCTTGTATTTCGAATATCTTATAAACATGTATTTTGAATACATGGGTAAAATTTTTGGAAATATATTTGGTTTCATTTTTTATTTATTTATTTTTTTTTTTTACAAATACGTGGGTAAAAATTTTATTTCATATAAAATAAATTATAGTGTAATTTTTTGTGATAGTTAACCCTAAAAATCACTTCATTACAATTGTTTTTTCCCGAAAACTCTCAATAACATATTAACAGTAGTCCAAACCTTAAATTTTATGACGCGAGCAAGACTTTGAGTGATAGTTGTAGCATTTCTAAGTAGATAAAACTCTATATATAGAGATGTTTCTTTATGTTTTAAGTCGTGAAATTAGTGGTATACAACCGAATGTAGCACTAAACTATATCGTTATAGTCATGATTAAGAATATTAATATATCTAAGTTATGATATTGTTAACAATATTTAGTATTTCGTTTAGATTTTTTTATTTTGAATTACCAAAGGGCAATCTTTCTACAAAAAAAAAATATCCTTAATGCGACTGCGAGAAGGCTAAAAATAGTGATAAATTAGTATCTAAGTTTGATTATAGTGTCAAGAACATATTATGAAGAAACAAGCTCTACATTTATGCAATCACTATCTAAAAAAAAGGCTTCCTATATTTAAACACTAAACATATTGCAACATAGTAGAGCAGAACCCGATGATATGCAAGTATTTGGGTAAGGTTTTCATGGATGAACGACACAATGTCTAGAGTTTGTGAAAAACTTTGATAAAAAAAAAATTTGAATAAGATGGCTCAAGCTTTTATACTAGCGACTTTCACTCTACTCTTGAAATCTTAAAACGGTTGCTATCCGTCCTTCCTAATCCAAGCTTTTATTCAAAAGTTATACGTATAGGTAAATACTTCGTGAAATCAATATCTGGACCAACATTATCTGATGTTTTAACATCAATTTTTTGTTTTATTTTGAAACTCAAAACAATTTAAATTATGCTTCAATATCAAAAGTTTATACTAATTGCATTGGTGGTTTTATTAAATAGCCTTAATTTTAGCTTTACGAAAAAGCAATTTTTACTTATATCCGTCAATTTTAGTAAATATAAAATACAAATAAACTCCATTGAAAAACCACAGTCGGATTTAGGGGTGAACAAACGGGTCTTTCCCGTAGTACCTGACCTGAACCTAGTTAATGCATTTTTAGAATCCAGAAATCTGCCCTATTGTAAATAATGAGGTCTGATCGATTCTGAGTCTTACCTGTTTTATGCTCACCCATATAGGAGCAAATGTGTTTTATTCATCATACCTGATCGAGGCCTGACTCGAACCCTGTTAGTGATATTCTCAGAACCTGAAACTAGAGATGGGCAAATAAACCGGTTAACCGAACCGACCTGAAAATCGAACTAAAACCGATTATGTAGAAACCGGTTTGGAACCGATTGAAACCGTAGGTTCGTAACCGGTTTGTAATTTTCTCCACCAAAACCGGTTCCAAACCGGCTAACCGAACCAAAACTGGCCAAACCCGAAACGAAACCGATCGTAACATGGTAAGAAACCGGTTTCAACTCGAACCGAAACCAATCATAAACCGGTTTTGACTTTTGTTGACCAAACCGAAACGGTTTTTTCCCAAAACCGGTTTAAATTTTAAACCGGTTTATGCACCTCTATCTGAAACCGACCCTATTGTAATATAGCGGATACAATAGGGTCGGATTTTACATGTCTCACGTGTCTTTCCCGGTTTATACTTGCAAGTCACCACTCAAATTTGGCAAGTCACTATCAAAGTTGACTCCCCAAAATACCGTTGTTTTTTATCAGCTTGCTCCAAATTAAACCATGCAGTTTCGTTTACTTCCGGCACCGTCATCTGTCAATTGCAGCCGCAGCTTCTCTCTCCTCCGTAGCTATAATCGTAATCTCATTTTCCGTACTGCCACTTCCCCTGCGCTCAGCCGCCGTCGGATCAGCGTTCCATCCGCCGTCTCAAACAACCACCACCACCAGCAGGATCATTACGCTGTTCTAGGCGTATCCGCAGACGCTTCAGCCGCGGATATCAAGAAGGCGTATCGTCTACTTGCTCGAAAGGTATATATTATAATATATTAATTAATAACACTACAGTGTGTGTGATTTCAATTTTATGTTGTTACTTAGGGCGATCAATTCGTAATCACGCGTCAGGTTAGGGTTAAAAACTTAAAATCAATCAACATTTTTGTGAAATTATGTGAATAATGAGAAATAGGATTTGATTAACAGTTTATCTATGCTTTGATTTTGATATTAATTAGTTCTAGATTAGGAAAATTACCTAACAAGCCTGTAGTGTATGTCGAATCTATTGCATGACTGTTGGAGTTGCGGTTAGATTAATCGGAATTAGTGATCAGTATGTTGAGGAAAGGACAAGAACTGAAATGAAGTGTTTAGTTAATGTATCGAGTTATCGGTTTTCTAGATGGAATATTAACTGCAATATTCTAACTAGCTAGTTGTCAATAGCGAATAGCGGTCAATAGCTACACCCTACCTATACGCTACGTAGCGATAGCTATGAAATAGCGAGCGCCATTTGATGTTTAGCGATAGGGTATTAGAATTGTTTTTAAATGTTTTACATTGAAGTACTCCACCAAAGTAGCGAATATAATCATTAAATACCACCAAAATAGCAATTATAATTAATAAATGGCACCAAAATAGCTTATAAAATAAAAAAAAGAATGCAGATGGTCACTATTTTCTCTCTATTTGGTTGCTACAGACCACTTAGCGCTAACTTGCCGCTATGGTCAGCGATACGGGCGCTATTGACAACTATACTAGCTAGGATGCACTATGAAGTGTATTCATCTGATATTAGGGCCAAGCAGATGGATAATGAAATGAATTTACACTAGGAGGCTTACATTATTTTAACAACAGTGGATTGGAGGTATAATGCAATAGTAATTGTTCTTTTATAATATAAGATTATTAACCAATTGATCACAGTGAAACGAGAACATGTATTGAACTAAATTAGTTACAACAAGTCTAAATTGAACAAAATTGAAAGCGTGAAGAGTGAAGGCCAACGGTTTTTGACAGCTCTTTACATTCTCAAATAAGAAAGTTCATTTTTAAGATTTTTTGTTTGTTGATCTTACAAAATACAAACAAGAGCAGAAGCAATGAAAATCAGCTTATATCTACTAAAAGGTAAACAATACATGAGGGACTGGCTTTACCTTGAACATAATGACCTGAAATCTGAGTGTTACTATATCAAATGTGTAGACCTTATTTACCTTAGCCCCAAAATTATTGAATTCAACATCATAATTCTGCAAGGCTATGTGAATCTTAGTTGGTTGATTTATGCTTATTAAGTTAGATTTTGATTTATAAAAGGAAAGGTAATAAAAAACAATTTCTAAAATCCCTGTGTGACTAAGAGACAATCTTGCGCATGTCATAACCATTGCTGTTGACCTTTCTTTGACAATTTTATCCGTTATACGAATGCCCTTGCTGGAAACAACCTTGTTAGTATCTGTTATCCAAGTTCCAGAATCACTATCAAGAAAAGTCTATGCAAGGGCTCGTCATCAATAATAACTTCTTACAAATGCTAGTAGAAAATTAAGGTATCAGGTCTTACCAATGTTAAAATTATGAAAATAGTGCTGGGCGTGTATTGACTTGCTGTTTGACAGCTTATTGATAAGCTTTCCATTTTCTGTAAGAAGCATCGTAATGTATGCACGCTAACCAAAAAGATCCTTGACAGTTTATATCTGCTATGTGCTTTTGCTTTTATTTTTAGATGATATTGCAATTGCATATTAAACAAGATAACATAAAAACCACAAATATAATAAGCAAAGGCCGTCACTGTTGGTGATTTCACCTGACTAGAATTCTGTCAAGATATGTATTATGTAATCTGATCATAACTGAAGCACATAATGATGTGAGTTTATAGTTCATTTGATAGTATTTCTAGCTAGCATGTGGCCATTATTTTTATCCTTCACATTCCAACCACTATGTTACTTGTGGGATAAGTACCACTCTGGTACTTGATTTCACTTCGTATGGTATTTTCTGCTTATGCTTATTCTTTCACTTATATCACTTCAAATGGGAACAATGTTTGTTAGCCATAAAGCCATGTGCTCTCATTCAGCTATCTTTTTTGTAGTCTTATATGGCACGCACACGTGATAAGTATAAAATTTGTCATTATTAATGATAATCTACTCATGTCAGTATCATCCAGATGTTAACAAGGATTCGCAAGCTAGTGAGGTGTTCAAAAGCATCCATCTTGCATATGAGGTTAGATTTTGTTTTTGGATTTTAATATGTTTAATATCTGTATTTAGTGTCGCATTATAAGGAAACAAATTAGTATCCTTGTAACAGTTATCATTTAATCAACATATTTTTTCGTTTATGAGGCATACCGAAGAAAACAGTAGATTATTAAGTAACTTAAATTAAGCAAGCGATATTACCCTTCGTTTAAAAGCATTACGATCTTTCAACTACTTAAATTTGGCAGGTTTTATCTAATAACACAACAAGAAGCCGATATGACAAATCATTCCAATATCAACCAAGTAGCAGCCCCCCCATGGAGGACATACAACATTAACTTAGAAAATGAAATAAAATCTCACCGGTGGTCTAGTTTAAGGCAGAAAATGAAATATCATAAACGGTTTGATTTTAATGATTATTTTGATGTCACCAATGGAAGAGGTTCTTTCATCGATGCTCTAAGATCTGCATTTCTTTCTATATTCTTGCTGAAAACTATAGGGGCAAAACTGTCATTAACTTTTAGCAGCGTGACGGCTTTGCTTGACCCAGAACTGGACGGTGGGTATAAGGTGGGTTATCTGGTTGCATGGATGCTGGGGGGTAGAAATGGAATTTTGCTTACTTTGTGCCTCTCATTTGCTAATTGGGTATGCGGAAAAGCAAACGGTAATGTTGTTGCACAGGTGGCGGTATCGATGTGGGTCGGGTCAAATCTTGCAAGGTTTGCTCCAATTCCGCAAGGTGCCATTCTTACGCTTCTCTACATGTCTATTAAGCTTCAGGCTGATCTAAATTGAAGCTACATCATAGTTTTCACCTCTTTTTCTTATAGTCATGTTTATAATTTCATTAAAAAATTATTTGTAAATAGTTAAAATGCTCAGATTATGTTACTTATGAAAAAAAATTTTAGTTAGTGATTACCTTATGATTTGAGGTTCACATGTGAAAATGCAAGACTGTTAATTAGTGGTTACTTATGATTTGAGGTTCACATGTGAAAATGCAAGACTTTTAATTAGTTATTACTTTCCGTTTGAGGTTCACATTTTGCCAATTTTTTTAATAAATAGGTACAAGTTTTTTTAAGTAAAAGAATCAAGGAGGCTGTAATCAAATCATTCGTCCGGGTTTTATTTTAATTTGTTTTTATGTGACCCAAATACGGTGTGCATGAAACATAAGAAAATTGACCAATAACTTAAATAACGGAATCCAAGCAAAAATTGGTGTGGTTTTATATTTTCGTAAAAACCAAACTTTTGGTTCAGTTACGGTTTTGTGTGTAATTAAAACCAAAAACACCAGACTGAACCGAGTGTATTGATTTGAAAATTTTTTTTTGAATGTTAAATAATTTATAAGATAACAAGAAGTGTAGGCCAAATCTTTTAGCCCAAATGTAAAATAATCAATTAATTATTAATTATAAAAAATATTTAGGCCCAAAATCATTACTTTGTACCAAACTTTTTCGACTAAGAAATTTCAAGCATGTATTTAAGAAAACCGAAAAAAAAAACAAACAAACAAACCAAACCTTGACCTAAAACCAACCCCTAGTATAGTCCAAATTCACCCATTTATAAGCAAACATGTTGAATAAGAAGATTATCAACTACACGTAAATTTGGCGATTTATACATTGATGATACTAAGAGAAGAAGAGTACGTTTGACTTTCTTAATACATGAAAACAGGTTACGATCACATATGACTTTTGGTCAAACCCAAGGGTTAATGATTCTAAGAACTCTTCGCTTTCCCATCTTGCTTAATCTGGTTTAGGTTCCTCCATAGATACTTTCCACTAGCCATGTCAACAAATCCCCATAATCCATTTTGAGCCATCTGAAATCCCATTAACACAAAAAACAAAATGAATCTTTTTTCATAGGGAGAAAATGGCAAATTCATAGAACAACCGTTACCTTGATGATGCTAGATTGTTTGTTTATCGACGAATCATCGTCAAAAACATTGTTTTCAGTTTCCAATGAGGCTCGAACCGACTTCCATGCCATATAACCGGCTAAGATCGCTGAGAAAAACACCAACAGAAATCTCATTGGACACATCTTGTTTGCTTTGTTGTTGATTGAGATTAGTTGTTTTTCTTTAAGGTTGTGGTGGAAAGTAGGATATGATTTTGGAGATAGATTGATAAAAGGTGGTGGTTGTTAAAATATGGTTAATCTTTTTGGTATATATTATAGGAGTAATGTGTAGAGGAACGCGTTTCTGTACCAGTGGATTTGGTTTTGAATTTACGAAGTCAAAAGTTGGCTACACCTACTACTCATTCCTACAAGGGTACTAATGCCATTTTCTATTTCTTTTTGATATAGTCTTAAAATGGGTATTAATTATTAAATATTACACGTTTTCTGAAGTGGTCTGAACTGGCTAGTCGGCCTACATAGCTGGCTCAGTTAAGCACATTTGAAGCGGTCAAGGAGGTGACTGTTTGATAGAATTAAAGAAGATTAAGTTAAAGGCAATAAATTAGGAGGTGAGAATTACAGGCTTAATTGATAATTTTGGTTATTGAGGGGCGAGCCTAAGATGAGGAGATGAATGCCAACCGAAACACATAATAAGAAATTTAGCTTTTGAGGCTTGTGTACAAAGACCAACCTAAGATGAGGAGATGAGTACCAACCAAAACCCGTAAAAGAAATTTAGTTACTGAGGCGGGGTATAAATGCGGCGGACCTGTAAAGAAATTTGTAGCCAATGACACCCCAAGTTTTTTTGTACTCCTTAACTGTTTGGATTATTGATGGGCCGCTAGCCCACTCGATCATCTTCACACCCTCAGTAGGAAACCTATCATAGATAACAAAATCCCTTGACCCAACCTAAAACCCCCTATTATTTGTCGCGGGTGGGACTCGAACCCAAGACATCTTTTAAATGAAGTCTTTGCGTGGCTAACGTCAACCACCGGACCCAAGGATTGTTGGCACCCCAAGAATTAATAAAATTTTTAAATGTTTAATTATTAAAAATTAAACAAGCGAAATATTAATCACACTTAAATGAGCAAATACATTCAAGATCTCAGACATTAACATTATTCTCCTTAACAGTAAGTACAAAATATATTAAGTTTATATGATTTTTATAAAACGTGTACCATATCCATCACTAAATTAGGTTGTTTAATGGCTGTAATATGTATGGTTCACTCTAACTCACACTTCTTTTTAATAAGAATTTACTAAATGGGTCATATTCGTGTTTGAAAAACCCTTAAGACATGTTAACAAATGGGTCATGCTTGAGTTAACCCTATCATTAAATGGGTCATGTGTTGGGGTAAATTATTTAATAAAAGGGGTATATTACTCTATCAAAAAGCTGATTAAATTTGTGTTAGTGTTAGAAATTGTCGCATCTAATGGTACACACATGTGTGTAACAACCGTACAACATGGGTATTGAAGAAACACTAACCGGACCCCGGGCAGATTACGGGTAACCTGGGGGTTAGATAGATGTTTCCCACGAGGGGTTAGACCCGGTAAAGATGGTTCTTCTGATAACCTGCAAAACAGACACCGTGAGCTTGTCACTGAGAAGGGGGGGGGGGGGGTTCCTCCTTGTGACCACCCTCCGGCGTGAGAATCAGACTATATTGCTCTTTAAATATAAATGTATATTAAGAGATTGCTAGAGCAGATATCAGGTATAATATGATGAGATATGTTGAGATATGATAAGATGAGATGGTCATACCATTTGTGGTATTTATAGCCGAATGTAGGTTTCCAAGGAGGTGTGGCCGGCTGCAATAGTATTCCTGTTCCACCAACAGTGGCCTACGCACGTGCCCTGCTGGTAGTTGGTGGGTAGGCAGCGGCTGATAGTGGCCAGGCCTGCTGTGTACTATTCCTTTTCCACCAACTGCCGGCTATGCACGTGGTATGACAGGAGTTGGTGAGTAGGCAGCGGCTAATAGTGACATACAGTAAAGGAGCATGCTGCTCGCCATACTGTTGTCAATAAGCTGTCGTATCTTTAGTCAGATCTTTTGCCCATACCTCGTCAGGTACAGTACAGAAGATCTTCCCGTATCGTACGGACTGGCTTATGGGCGGGAGTATTCCCCCTCCCGCCTTTGTGCGGGATTGACCCCGGCTTTGCTCATTTCTTCAGGTGACACTGAGTGAGAGCTAAGTGCCTTGTGCGTGTAGCCTTGCTGCGCGGGTGGCCTTCCCTGATGGCTTGTATCCGCAGCTGCGGGAACAGGCAGAGTCCACCATTGGGAGGCATTTCCTGCGGGAACAGCTTGCGTACTGCGCGTAAGGACGTCACGTCTCTGAGCATGGTTGGTCCTGCGGATCCAGTTGGTTTCTGCGCAGACGTCCCTCTTCAAGGTGAGTCTTGCGGGTCCAACTGGGCACTGCTGGGACCTACCTCTTCAAGTCCCCCCAGTCCAATGTTCTTCTCATGAGTGTTTAATAAAGTGAGGTGAACTTTTGGACTTAAGCAAAGGGTTTTGAAAAGGGTTTTTTAAGGTTTTCCATGGGGATTCTTCCCGCGGAAGTCCTTGTCACTTGCAGAAATTCCCGAGTTTCCTGCTTGATCTTTAGGGATGGTGCGGGTAGGTCTGTAACCTCCTCGCAAGTCAGGAGCGTTGAGTCCCACTTGTGTGGATTCTCCATGAGGTTTTGGTAGTTTTGAACATAGTGATCAATTATGTTAAAACCACCAATTCCATCCTGGAGCTTCAAACAACGTAGTTCTCGACGTTCCCGCTATGCGGGGATGTTATTTCCATTTCCGCAAGCATTGCCCAGAAGATCCTTCTTGGTTTCAATTCCCTGAGGAGCGCTAGGTATGTGAAGGGTTTTGCCTTAACACTGTACCCGCGCTCGTCTTACGGTTACTTTACTTCCAAGGTATTCCTGGCGTCCATTCCCTGCGGGTGCTAGGTATGTGAAGGGTTTTGCCTTAACACTGTACCCGCACCCGTCTTATAGTTACTTGGTTGCCGAGGTATTCTTGGCTTCAATTCCCTGCGGGTGCTAGGTATGTGAAGGGTTTTGCCTTAACACTGTACCCGCATCCGTCTTACGGTTACTTGGTTTGCCAAGTTACTCTTGGCTTCAATTCCCTGCGGGTGCTAGGTATGTGAAGGGTTTTGCCTTAACACTGTACCCGCATCCGTCTTACGGTTACTTGGTTGCCAAGTTAAGGGGTATTTTCCCGCTTACTTTTGAATCTTTTTGAATTTTTTTGAAATTCGAAGAGTTGGTGAAAGGATAAGAACAGTCCAAACCTCTGAAACGTCGTGCGACGGTTTCTTCTGATTGTGTCAGGACGTGCAGGAAGTTATGGTGACGTGACAGTACATGGTCATTCCAGACGCTTTTTCAGGCGCGTGGGCGCGATTTTTCGGGCGCGTGGCCGCGAAATTAATGGTACGCGTCCTGTCAACAGCTGTTGCCAGCTTGCTTTTTGCCACGTGTCATAGTTTCATTGCACCTTCAATTTCTCTCTCTTCCGCATTAAATTCATCGCATTAATTGCGATTAGTATATAAAGGGGGAGAGGGTTCTTTGTAATCCACACTTTCACTCTTCTCTTCATCTTCAGAACGATTTCCGGCGAATACTCATCTTTCAGTCGAGCATTCTCTTGAAATCGTTTTCTTCTCTTTTGCAAGATGTCGTCTCGTGATCTCGAATCTACAGCCGATGACAAGAGTACTGCTGGCGAGTGCCAGTGTGCTCTGCCTGTCGATCTGTATCAGTACGTCGTCAGGAAGTTCATGCTCGAGTCCCTCGAGCCTGAGTTTCCTGAACCCCATCAGACGGTGTACGATGCCCCCAGAGGCAAGATCGGGGTATATGCTGCAATCTTTGTTTATGGGAATCTTAGGTTCCCATTGACAAAGTTTGTTTCCCGTGTCCTTGAGAGGCACGGTGTGCACCTGACCGAGGTGCATCCGATGGCGATTGCCAAGGTTCGCCACTTCGAGTGGGTGTGCCGGATTCTGGGCATTGAGCCCTATGTCGACCGCCTGATGACCTTCTACACTTGGAGGTGCATCCAGGGGTGGTATACGTTGATAACCCGGATAAAGGGTTTGAAGATTTGCGCAACCGAGCGCAGTCTTCGCTCGTGGAAGCGGGAGTTATTCTACATCTCCGCTCGCGCCATCCCCCTTGCCATGAAATTCAAGAATGGGCAAGCACTTCCCAGCCTTCACGCCTCCAACTACCAGGAGGCGGAATGGTTTGCGAAGATATCCCGAGTCCAATCTCCGGTTTACCGGTTTGCGGAGTCCGGGATGGTGATGCTAGGGATGAGCCGGGTGTGGAAGGCTGCGGATGCGCAAAAGATCCCAATCGTCCTTGAATACGGTTCGAACTCTGTTCCTTACGGTATGCTTTGTTTCTTTTTGTTGATTTAGAATTTCTTCTAACTTTTTTCCTGTTTATTTCAGAGGGGAACGACTTGCAGTCGCTCCTGAACCCGCGGGAGGCTGACGGTCCCGCTCGGATGGGTACTCGCGCTCTAGACGAGAACGAGTTGCCCATCCTAGAACAAACGGCGAATCGGTTCGTGGAGGTCTACCCGCTAGGCCACGAGATCCTTAGCGCCAGGCGGCCAGGTAAGGCGCTATTCGACCCTCGACCCCTCAATGTTGAAACCTCTGCTGGAATTCCTTTAATCGTATGTTCTGATGAGGAATCCGCAGATGGTCCTCCGTTGGTGCGGAAGAAGAAGGCTGCCGGCGGGAAGGGGAAGGAGAAGGTGGCCTCCACTGCCGATTCGGTGCCTCGGTCTGACTCGGAGACCGAGAGCGAAGAGGTGGCGGGGAATCCCGGTGGTGATAAGACCACCATTCCGGAGGCTGTGACAACTGTCACCGAAGAGCCCAGGATGACAATGGTGAGCGGCGTGAAGAGGCCGGCTCCATCGGGTTCATCCCCGCCCGTCCGCACTTTCAGGCTCAAGAAAACCCGTAAGTACAACTTCCTTTAGCTTTTATCTTCATAGCTTAATATCATTTAACACTTATCTTCTTTACGCAGGCGTGGATGTTGACGCATTCCAGGGTGGAGCGCAGAGGAGTACCTCTCCGCCAATGACGATAGGCTTGGTCAGCCTACCTGAGTGCGCCTGCTTCCGCTGGTTCAGTTGCTCACTTCTTTGAGCCGACTGTTCCAGCTGTGATGACGTCACCGCCGGCTGTGAGTGCTATTTTTACCGCATCTTTCACCGAGCCGGCGGTTACTTTTGCTGCGGATTCCGCGGCGGCGACCGCGGCGGCTTCTACCATGCCCCCGTCATCGGCAACGACGGCCGATCCGTCAGGTATGCATGGGGCTTTTCGCCAACCTTTGCCTCCTTCCCATCTGCCTGACCTCTTGGATGGATTTCCCTTGGGTTCAGGTGATGGGTTTGGCGGCTATCGGCCTGTTATTGACCCTACAGGTGCGTAGGGTTCTTTTGGCCCATTTTATATATTTTTATCATCTTTTCCTAACTGCTTTTTTTTTTTTTTTTTTTGCAGTGTCGGATTCCAATGAAGTGTATGTTCCACGATGGAACATTCGCCGAGGAACAACCCTTCGCACCCCTGTGGAGTGCGTGGAGTGGGCTCGTCACGCTGCTCCTAGTGGTGCGTTGGGGGAAGCCATGGCTAGCTACCAGGAGGGTAGGCTAACCAATGAGCTTCGGGTTCTCCTGGCCCGGATGCAGCCGCGCGTCGAGCTGCTTTGTCGTGAAAACGACAAGTTAAAAGCAGCTCGCATTAAAGAAGTGGCTCAGGCGCGGGCTGTCCGGGAGGAGAACCAAAGGCTTTCCGCAGCTGCTGCGGAAAAGAAGAAGGCCTTCAAGGCCCTTGAGGTTGAAGTTCAGGCCCGGCTCGAGGCCCGTTCCAAGGCTGCCCAAGCTGTTAATGAACAGCTTCGGCTGGCTAAGGAAACTGCAAGGAACGCAACCGAGAGGGCCACCAAGGCTGAAGCTGTTCTGAGCCTCTACGCGTGGAGAATGAAGAGCTTAAAGCCAAATTAGAGGCTCTCCAGCAGGCTCATGATGCCTTGGCGATGGAAGACGCCAAAAAGTGTATGTCCCACGGATGGCGCCAATATACTAATCGCACAGATGGCGCCAATGAAGAAACACTAACGGATGGCTCAGCAACAGTGTCGGATTCCAATGAAGTGTATGTCCCAATGAAGAAACAGTGTCGGATTCCAATGAAGTGTATGTCCCAATGAAGTGTATGTCCACGGATGGCGCCAATGAAGAAACAGTGTCGGATTCCACGGATGGCGCCAATGAAGAAACAGTGTCGGATTCCAATGAAGTGTATGTCCCACGGATGGCGCCAATGAAGAAACACTAACCGGACCCCGGGCAGATTACGGGTAACCTGGGGGTTAGATAGATGTTTCCCACGAGGGGTTAGACCCGGTAAAGATGGTTCTTCTGATAACCTGCAAAACAGACACCGTGAGCTTGTCACTGAGAAGGGGGGGTTCCTCCTTGTGACCACCCTCCGGCGTGAGAATCAGACTATATTGCTCTTTAAATATAAATGTATATTAAGAGATTGCTAGAGCAGATATCAGGTATAATATGATGAGATATGTTGAGATATGATAATATGAGATGGTCATACCATTTGTGGTATTTATAGCCGAAGGTAGGTTTCCAAGGAGGTGTGGCCGGCTGCAATAGTATTCCTGTTCCACCAACAGTGGCCTACGCACGTGCCCTGCTGGTAGTTGGTGGGTAGGCAGCGGCTGATAGTGACCAGGCCTGCTGTGTACTATTCCTTTTCCACCAACTGCCGGCTATGCACGTGGTATGAAAGGAGTTGGTGAGTAGGCAGCGGCTAATAGTGACATACAGTAAAGGAGCATGCTGCTCGCCATACTGTTGTCAATAAGCTGTCGTATCTTTAGTCAGATCTTTTGCCCATACCTCGTCAGGTACAGTACAGAAGATCTTCCCGTATCGTACGGACTGGCTTATGGGCGGGAGTATTCCCCCTCCCGCCTTTGTGCGGGATTGACCCCGGCTTTGCTCATTCCTTCAGGTGACACTGAGTGAGAGCTAAGTGCCTTGTGCGTGTAGCCTTGCTGCGCGGGTGGCCTTCCCTGATGGCTTGTATCCGCAGCTGCGGGAACAGGCAGAGTCCACCATTGGGAGGCATTTCCTGCGGGAACAGCTTGCGTACTGCGCGTAAGGACGTCACGTCTCTGAGCATGGTTGGTTCTGCGGATCCAGTTGGTTTCTGCGCAGACGTCCCTCTTCAAGGTGAGTCTTGCGGGTCCAACTGGGCACTGCTGGGACCTACCTCTTCAGGTATATAATATTAAGTTTTCTGCTTTCTAGTTTGGTTAAATTGAATGTGTGTTGTGTTAGAAATTGTCGCATCTAATGATACACACTTGTGTGTAACACCGTACATGGGTACATAATATTAAGCTTTCTGCTTTCTATTTGGTTAAATTGCAGGTGCAAGCTCAAAAACACATTATATAACCTATTAAAAGTGATGGTCTGAACGATATATGCCCGACTTTTTCTATATATACATGTGTTTGCTTAAAAAAGAAAAAAGGCCGATTAGCCTTGTGGTTGGGCGCCCGTTCACATGGAGTCGCGGGTTCGGGGATAGGAAGGTGGTTTTTTGGAATTCAACTTTTTCGTATTATTATTTAGCCCAGACTCATCTTTGAGATTTTGAGTGCTCAAAATGAATTTGAAAAGTTAGTTTATATAGTTTTTTTTCAATGATCGACAATAATTGTAAATTGTAATATAGCAATAAACAAAACAAAGTTATTGTAGCAATAATGTGCACAAATAAAATAAACAATTATTTATCAATTGTTGGGCCTAGATTATTTATCAATTATCTAGAACTATTAGAACTTAGGCACACTTTATCAATTAAACAACTGTTAGGTCTAATATGACACTAACATTTTAGAAATTAGAATAGCCCAAATCCATTAATTTGTTTATATATAGACTTTGGATAACTTTTAGGCCCAACATATATATATATATATATATATATATAGGGGATGATTCAGGTGAGAAGTGAAATTATAGCGATAAGTGATCTTGAACCATTGATTTGGTTTTGATTTGGTTAAATCAATGGTCCAAATTTATAGTGACAATTGTGCAATAAAGTGAAAAATGTTATGGAAAATTTTAATGTTAAAGATACAATGGTCACTACTTGTTTTATGTAACTTACTAAATTTAATTAATACTTATAAACTTAATTAGCTTAATTAATTAATCCTCTAGTTTCCTAAATTTAATTAAAATTAATTTATTTCTCATTTACATAAACAACAATAAAAATTCATATTTTATGTATATAAATATACAAGCCTATGTAGGATTAACTGTGTGTAGGTAGAGTGCAAGATTGTGTAGGTATTTTTTTTTTCATCTTCTTACAGTGATCGTTAATGTAAGTATGTAACAACTAATTTATATATGTAAAGAAAACTTTAGCTGTGTATATTATGCGTTTTAAGTAGTGTGTTTGTTACTCAAAAAAATCACATTTGACTAAAATGTGATAATATGTAGGTTAATACGAATAATGTGTTGAATATTATTATGAGCTGTGTAGGTTAATAGTATGGTCTATGTAGGTTAATATGAATAATGTGTAGGCTATTATTATGATCGGTGTAGATTAATGGTATGGTCTGTGTAGGTTACTATGAATAATGTGTAGGTTATTATTATGATCGGTGTAGGCTATTAGATTTTAATTCATACGAAATAATAGGAATTAATATATTATGAGATTTGCTAAAAATTATTTTGGTTAGTTATGTTGTTTGATATTAATTAATAAAATACATTTATGTTTTTGATTTAATTAAAAAGTAGATAAATAAAGTAAAATAGAAGAAGAAAAAAAAGTGGCCTAATCGTTTAAAAGAAATAAGAAAAGAATCCATTAAATTTCAAAAGTATATTACGCTGAGAACTATAGTGGAAAAATATTCAATGTGCAGGTATGCTAACAACGGTATAAAATGGAACTAGAAATCAAATAACAAGTAATTAATAACAAAATAATTATTTGTAACTTAACTATTAATTAATTAGTGTTAGTTACCAAAAAAGAAAAATGCACACTTTACTAATATACTCTTTTAATTAAATAATCAGAAAATAAAAAGGTACGTGATTGGCTAGAATTATTTTTCGCGCTAATATTACTTTTCGTATGAACTTAATCCTATTAGACGGGTGCCCGCACGATACAGCGGGAAACATGGTCTAGTATCATATGGTCTGAAACCATGAAACCGTTCAAATAGGTAACTGATTTGATTTCACGGTTGATTTTTTTCTTTAACTTTTGGCTAGCTGATTTTTTTCAAAGGGTTGGTTTTCTGTTCCGAAGACAAAAAACGTTAGTAACGGTCTAGCTCACCGTTTAATTTAAAAACCATCAAACCGGACCACAAATATCTCTACGTAAAATGTTTTTTTAACTGAAAAAACTATAGCAATATCATACTCAATTTAAAGATAATAAAATGCTCGTTTTTATGGTGCAGTGTCTTTTAAAAAATATTAACGTATGAAAAAGTTATGACCGTTTAAAAATAGTGGGGAAAGTTTGGTTAAAAGTGAAAATAAAAAGAATATATAGATAAAAGACTAGGGTTAAAGTTGTAAGTATTGTTTATATTTACAAAATATGATTAAAGTTAAGGGATCAAAATTATAACTATTTTTAATCAATTTGAATTGCACGTGATATTTATATGCTTTAAAGACTATATTGTCCTTCTTCATTATACTTGGTATGTTATACCATGTGTTATAATATTTGTAAATCCTTTAAATCCTAAGTGTTTTAATTTGCCCATGAGTTATATTATATATATAGGAGTGAGATCTAAAGAGAACTCCTTTTAAAAAGAGAACTAATAAAAACTATTTTTAACTTTTTAAAAAAAAATATTTTGTGATTTCTTTTTCTTTCCTTCTTCTAATAAGATGATATTGTAAAAAAAATAAAAAATAAAACCGGCGATGTAGTGCATATGTGCACTAATGTGTATTGCATATATACGATAGTGTTTTATTGCATATAATACAACACAATTGCATTATACAATACACACTATTGAATATATGTAAATATAAACACTAATGATTGTACTCGAAACAAACTATCGCATATACGTAATACAACACTAATGCACATATGCACTATATTGTTTTTTTGGTATTTTTGTATATAATATAACACTATTGCACTAATACAATACAAAAAATTACATATATGCTATTCAACATCATTGCACATATCAAAATACAAAAAGAGAACTAATAAAAACTATTTTTAACTTTTAAAAAAAAAATATTTTGTGATTTCTTTTTCTTTCCTTCTTCTTATAAGATGATGTTGTAAAAAAAATAAAAAAAAACCGGCGATGTAGTGCATATGTGCACTAATGTGTATTGCATATATACGATAGTGTTTTATTGCATATAATACAACACAATTGCATTATACAATACACACTATTGAATATATGTAAATATAAACACTAATGATTGTACTCGAAACAAACTATCGCATATACGTAATACAACACTAATGCACATATGCACTATATTGTTTTTTTGGTATTTTTGTATATAATATAACACTATTGCACTAATACATTACAAAAAATTACATATATGCTATTCAACATCATTGCACATATCAAAATACGCACTAGTGCACATATGCAATAAAAAAAAGTCGATGTATTGCATATGTGCACTACAACGAGTTTTTTTTTATTTTATATTTTTGGAGTAAATGGTAACATAATAAAGAATAATGGCAAAAACGGAAATTTAAAAATATTTTTTTAATTAAATTAAATATATTTCTTTATTAGTTCTTTAGTTCTCTCTTTAAGAAGGAGTTCTCTCTTGATCCTCTCTCTCTCTCTATATATATATAGAGAGAGAGAGAGAGGATGTATCGGACTCACCTCATGCAAGGCTTGATGGATGTATCGGATCAGATTCCAGCGGAGGCATGAAAATTTTAAAAACAAAAGTTATATGTATAAAAATAGCAATTTATGTTTATACAAGCAAAGGAAGGATCAAGAGAAAACTTATATGCTCATATAAAATATTTTTAATTTTAAAATATTTTCATTTTTTTATTTTTCATCTTTCTTATATGTTGTTATTTTTCACCAGAAAAAAAATCAATGTAATGAACATATGCAATACTGTTGTATTACATATGTACAACAATTTGTATTTTATATGCTCAATAGTGTTTAATTATATGTATTCATTAGTGTGTATTTAATATGTGCAATAGTGTTGTTTATATGCAAAAATATAAAAATAAATAAATAAAAGTTGATGTAGTATATATGTACAACAGTGTTGTATTCTATGTATGCAATAATGTGTATTTGATATGTGTAATAGTGTTACATTCTATGCAATATTGCACATATGCACTACACCGATGGTGTTTCTTTTTTTTTTCTTTTTGGACAACATCAACATATAAGAAGAATAAAATAACAAAATATATATAAAATAATTTTTTAATAGTTTTCAAGCTCTTTTTAAGAGAAGTTTTCTCTGATCTCATTTCTTTCTTTCTCTCTCTCTCTATATATATATAGAGAGAGAGAGAAAGAAAGAAATGAGATCAGAGAAAACTTCTCTTATATAGAGAGAGAGAGAAAGAAAGAAATGAGATCAGAGAAAACTTCTCTTAAAAAGAGCTTGAAAACTATTAAAAAATTATTTTATATATATTTTGTTATTTTATTCTTCTTATATGTTGATGTTGTCCAAAAAGAAAAAAAAAAGAAACACCATCGGTGTAGTGCATATGTGCAATATTGCATAGAATGTAACACTATTACACATATCAAATACACATTATTGCATACATAGAATACAACACTGTTGTACATATATACTACATCAACTTTTATTTATTTATTTTTATATTTTTGCATATAAACAACACTATTGCACATATTAAATACACACTAATGAATACATATAATTAAACACTATTGAGCATATAAAATACAAATTGTTGTACATATGTAATACAACAGTATTGCATATGTTCATTACATCGATTTTTTTTCTGGTGAAAAATAACAACATATAAGAAAGATGAAAAATAAAAAAATGAAAATATTTTAAAATTAAAAATATTTTATATGAGCATATAAGTTTTCTCTTGATCCTTCCTTTGCTTGTATAAACATAAATTGCTATTTTTATACATATAACTTTTGTTTTTAAAATTTTCATGCCTCCGCTGGAATCTGATCCGATACATCCATCAAGCCTTGCATGAGGTGAGTCGTGCCATTTTAGCCGTCCCACTTCCCTTATTTATCAATACTCACTCCTAGGGTGTTTAAGGTCCGGTTTTAACGGTTTATGGGTCAAACCGTAAACCAAACTGTAACACCCCGGCTTAAGCGGAAACACCCGAGTGTAATGTACAGATTGTTCAAACACACGTGACACTATTAAGTTACCATAATATCATTAATTCATTTAAAACTTCAAGTACGCAAGTTTAAGACAAAGAAAATTGTGACAATTGAGCCAAAACAAGGTACACCTCAGTACGTATTTACCGATTAAGCAAATAAACGCCTTTTGCGTAACAAATGAACGATTAATCGAACGGGTCGGGTTATGACCCAGATGTCTCAGTGGGCCATTTATAAGTGATATACGATCTATACAAGCTAAAATATTAGTAATATAGCCTTAGTTTGATAGCAAACAAGTTAAACGAAAACATGCTCGTTTAACTACCCGCTATAGATTTAAACGCGAAAGATAGTTACAAACCAAGCATTGTATCATCAGTTAAGCCGAAAAAGACTTACCAAACACTTATTTGAAATGTTTTAAGCGATCCGTGAAAATATTTTTGATTTTTACAAATATATTGTATGTTTTTATAATTTTACACAAAACTAGTCGAAAAACACTCGTTTTTTTTTTATTTCTTCATGTATCGCTTTGTATTCCGCATGCATCGCCTTTCTTTCTTCGTGCATTCTCGTGAGATCATCTTTTTTTTATATCGGCAATCTCGGTTAGTTTGAGCTCGCGAGCTCACTTCAGAACTTATCGGGGATGTTGTTCTAAACGAAGATTCTCCACCTCTAGCCGTCGCCTTGGCTTTATCTCTTCTTACCAAACGTGACAACTCATCCGGTTCATCAAAAATAAATTCGAGATCCAACTTGTTTAGTTTAAGTTGACAACGACCATCCAACATGGGTTGAGACGGCGATTGATTGGCCGAAGTAGACATTGTCTTTGACCGTTTGGACGGTCGAGGTGATGATGTCGGGACCTGATGCCACTTTGGCGAGCTTGTGCATTGTCTTCAAATTTCCATCATATTGACATCTCCATGATAAACGGCCTTGTATTGTTTTAAGCAAGTTTCCATCACGTTGGCATCGCTCATGCCGCTTTTTTTTTTATTGTTGTTAACGCGGGTGTTAATGTCGGTGAAGTTGGTTATTTTTGTGCGCATTGCTTTCCATTTGTTGTAGACGAAATCATTCCCGCGGTTGGCACCTTGGCCCATTGTAGCAAAGACTTGGTGCTTATTTCGTCCCAAAACTCAAGGTTATGTTTACCGCCACTTTCGATACATATAAAAGCTTAGTATTAGTAAACCAAAAAATAAAACATGGAAAACATATAAATATTTTTACAATTACCTTGAATTGAGCTTCGATCCACGCGTGCGCTAACGCCAATTCCTCATCCGCTTCCCACCTTTGTCTTTCGGCCTTTTCGGTAGTTGTTTGATCGTCAGCCGGATTCTTTTTTTTTATGACTTCTTTTTTTAGGATGAACTTGTGTTTCGGGTACTTGCGAAGACATATATGGCATTGGTGGTCGAAAGAACATATCGGGGGTAAACGATTGCATGGGTGGAGGTATCACGGGTCGCTGTTGGTTTGTATAGAAAAGGGTTATTATGTTCAACGTTATTTGTGAGTAAACTAGCCCACCACATGCGACTAGGATCCCACGGGTTTGGGTTTGGGTTCGGGTTTGAGCTCGAGCTTGTGTTCGGGTTGGGTTCGAGCTCGGATTCATAGTTGTGAAAGTTTAAGAGTTTTAGAGTAAAATGTTAGTGTGAAAATAAGAGTTGTTTGAGTAAAAACTGAAAAATGGTTTGAATTTATAGAGAAAATGATTAGATTTATTATTATTTTTTTTTCTAACAGTCAAAGAGCCGTTGGGGTGGGGCCCACCTTAATCCTCCTCTCCGCGTCGGCCGCTCTCTCCTCGCCTCAGTCCACCATGCCCCTCGGCTGTGTGGAGGGGCTTCCGCGCCCCACTAAGCCTATTTAGACGCCCCATAGCGAGGGGTCTTAATATCAAAATTTTGAGTTACAGAAAACTAGGCAATACTTTCTATAGGATGTGATTTTTTAACCAATCAAGCATTAGTAAACATTAGTACTTTCTAAATGTTTCTAAACATTCATTCAACATAAATAAAGTGACATTTTTTTAGGTTCGAACGAGAGAGCAGCATACCAATTGCGAGCCAATGATCATTCCAAATAATAAGCCAAAAAATACTAATTTACTAAAGTTAGGCCAGCGTTCACTTCAATGTTTCAATTAGCTGATTGACATAAATAATATTAATATAATATATTTATAAATTTAAAATGTCACTAAATCTCACAGTCCGATCCGGTTTTATACGGTCGGTTTTTTGTATAAATCGTAAACTAAACCCTTCACTACGGTTTTAAACCTTTGAAACCAACCGATCAAATTTAAGAAAATAAAACCGACCGCGAAACCAAAATGATGCCTAGCTTAGACGGTTTCACGGCTTTAAACCGAACAATGACCACACTCACCCCCTATATTTGTCATTCCACAATAGTCTCTTGCTATATAGTAACAATTATTATTATTATTATTATTATTATTATTATTATTTTTATTATTGTTGTTGTTGTTTATTCTTGTTTACATTCATATAAAATAGCCCGTTTAAGGCATGTATCCGCCCAAAAATGATCTAATATAAACAAATTTAGAGAGATCCCTTTTGGGACTGCTTTTTAAATATTATATCTCATTTAGGATATGTATACATTTTAATGGTTGACATTTAAGAAAAAAAACATTAATTATTTCGTCATACTCTTCGAGTTTGCAGTTTATACGAATGCTGGGGGAGTTAATGGGAAATGTTGTCGATTTTTTTTAATTATTGTAAGCTCGTTAAAATGTAAACATTTCCAACAAGGCGTTTTTGTATCAGCTAGTATAATCTTGTGAATTTTTTTTTATTAAAAATATTTTTTTTAAATAATTGAGACAGATTAAATACATATGAGTTTTGGTTATTGGTAAGTATAATTGACTTGATGTGAAGGTATAATTGAGTTGATGTGAAGGTAACAACGAAAACAAATCACTAAATAATAAACAAGTTTTATAATTGTTTAATTTTAAGTTAATTTGAATAAATAATTATTAAATAGTAAGCATTATTCATCTATGTTTTATTTGTCTCACCTAATTTAAAACTTAATAAAATAAATTATTAAAATACCTAATAAAATCAAGGGGTAAAGCCAAAATATAAAGAGAAACCAATACGTGAAGTGTGAGAAAGGTTTCTGGTCACACAAAAAACCCCTTAAAAAGTTCAAAGAAAATAATAAAAAAAATCATATCTCAAAATATAAATAAAAAACAAAAAAATTTAAAAATCAAAATGTTCCCCCCGTTATTCCCGTTTCAAAGAAAAAGAATAAAAAACGATGACGAAAAGACACAATGCCAAAAATAAACAAACAACACAATGATAAATAAAAAAAGACACAATTGATCGCAAAATTTTACACAATGCTGAACAAAATATAGCACAATGTTGAATAATATAATTATAATATCAAGAAAAAAAAGATACAATGTCAAGGGAAAAAAACACAATTAATGACGAAAACAAACACACAACACAATGATGTTTTTTTCCTCAACATTGTGTTTTTTTTTAGGTTTTTATTTTTGAGAATGAGGAAGACGGTAGAAATATTTTTACGTTTTTACATTTTTTGTTTCTTTATTAATTTTGAGTTATGAATCTTTTTAAGTAATATTTCATTATTTTTTGAAGAGTTTTTTTATGCCTAGAAATCATTCACATTTTTGTCCCCATTTACAAAATAACTTCGACCCTAAAATCAAGTGAATATAGGAATAAAAGAAATATAATCAACCAAGTTACCCTTTTATAAAAAGGCTAGCATTGTATCCAAAATCAGTGCATCGTATTTTGCATCTTCTTTTCGACTACTTGGCGCTTACCATATTAACCACAAATCAATCAATGCATAGCTTTTTATACAAGACTGTCCAAAAATCCAAACAAAAGTCCAATCCGAAGTTGTTGATTTTGGTTCACATAGTATATCCATCCAAAATTGTCTAGTCAGATTCACATGGTGAACACCCCTACCATTCATTATGATCATGTGATTATCGACTTGTTAATTTGTGGAAAGCGACTCGTTCAATATTTACTTTCAGCATCTCCCCTTAATTTTGAAAACGACCTGTTCTCTTGCTATTTTTCCCGATCAAACCAAATAGGTCGTGACCGTTCTTTTTTCTTGCTTGTATTTCATTCTTTCTTACTTCTTGTTTTTCTTGCTTGCTTGCTTTCTTAATTTATTGTTCTTGCTTTGACTCGAAAACGAGTTTCTTTCTCTTGCTTGAATTCTTCTGAATTATTTCTTGCTCTTTCTCCTATCAAAGGATCAGATACTTGCTTCATACCACTCATGGTGAACTTGTTAACTAGTTTCTTGGTGAACGTTCTACCGACCAACTTACTAACCAACTTTTGGCCTACTTGCTGTAGGAATATGGGACACTTTTAATATTAAAATTAATGCAAATAATGACGATACTCTCGTTATTAACATGAGAAAATAAGTAGTACAAATATCGTAATATAAAATAAAATAAACAATGAAATAACATAACAAATATGTTAGATGATTCAACTCAAGATATTCAAATGATCAAGTCTTCAACTTGTTATTCAGCAACATTTTCTTGTAATCTTCTTGACACGAACTTAAAAAATAAAATTTTCAGCTTTTACCACATCAACGACTTCTAGTGGTCTCTTTGGCTGTAAGAATGAACGAAACAAAAATTGACGGTTGAGGCTGAGGAACGTGTTCAACACGCTTCCCTTAAAACAGATTTCGCGCCTCTACATAAGACAACGTGTCTGTCTCCCAATGTACAACAGCCGAAGCAGTTAGTACTGCCGGGGATGTCCACGCGCCCGAGGTTACATCGGGGTAATTAAAGTGTAGTGTTAGAGTTTATGGAAAATAATAGAGTAACGAAGTAAATGAATCAAGTAGAGAAACTCATCTCTATAGGTTTCCAATATATGAGTCTTTAAAGCTATCTTCTTTACCAATAACCCTTCTTGCATGCATGCATTTTCATTTGAATTTTCTAGCTTGTATTTTTTTTAGCTCCTTTCAAATAAGGCACATAGCCTATTATATATACAAAATTTAAGGATGAGTAAAGTCTCACTTAACTATAAATTTAATAATCTAATAAAACTATTTAATTGTCATAAAAATACTCTACTCAAGAGTTTCATGACTAGATGAAGAGTTTAATATTAATTATTATAATTAATCTTCATTCACAATATTATATTTTTCTAACAATCCCTTACATGAATGGAGATTGATCAAAACACACCAAAATGTCCAATAGAACCTCGACAGTTGAGTATTGCAGGATAGGTAGGTGTTAGTTTTGAACATTCCTTTGTGAAGCATACTTAGTCTCCTAGCGGTTAGTAGACGTGATGTCCTTGAATAAACCCCCATTTGTGTAGATGACAATACACTTCACACAATACTCTTTCTAGCTGGGCACATCCCCTCATTGTCGTGTCCATTATGGTCCTAGAACACTAGCCTGGTTTTGTGAAAGCTCTAGGAATTACGCGTCCCACAATTTTATTCGAAACGGCCTCACTTCTCTTTCACATAGGCGATTATCCTTAAATCATTAAAAGCATTCAAGATCGCTCCCCTACTTTCTCAAAACCTCCAAACTCTGATACCAATTGTTGAAAACTAGGCCTATAAACACGAACACGTAATTTTTATCTAATCCAAAATCGACTATTTCTTTTTATTATCATTCTTGATGCTTTAACCGCTTCAAGTTTCTATATCACTCTTTCAATTAGATTAAGGTGCTGTTTGTTTTTTAAGGGTAAAATGTCTGCATGCAATCTACGGACCACATCTGCAAACATCTGTAGAAGAAGAGGTGAACCAACCCCTCTGCAGTCTGCAAGAAGAAGACTGTTAGTTTTTTTAACGTATGAAGAATGCTAAAATAAACTAGTGGTGGTGTATGAACGGTGGTAATGGTTGGTGGTGGTGGACGGTGGTGTTGGTGGTGGTGGACAATGGTGGTAGGTGTGGCGAACGTACCACATCTGCAAGAAGAAGATTGTTAGTTTTTTTTAACGTATGAAGAATGCTAAAATAAACTAGTGGTGGTGTATGAACGGTGGTAATGGTTGGTGGTGGTGGACGGTGGTGGTGGACAATGGTGGTAGGTGTGGCGGACGGGGGTGGTGGTGGTGATGAACTTTGGTGGGTTGTGGTGGTGGACGGTGGTGGTAGACGGCGGTGGTGGGTGGTGGATGATGGGTGGTAAGTGTGGTGGACGGTGGTGGTGGGCGGTGGGTGTTGGTAGGTGGTGCTGTTTAACCCTCTGCAGATCTTAGAAGACCTTAGAAGTTAATGGCCAAGTCTGCACCAAGAAGAATTCACGGAGACGTTTTTTTAATGAAATGTCTTAAAAAAAACAAACTGTTTGCAGATAATAATGTCTGTGCGTGATTTATATACGACATAGACAAAAAAGCTTACGCATACAATATTTGAAAAAACAAACACACCAAACTTTCAATGCATGCAACGTACAACACCTTGTTTTTGCCGATGGCCCAATTAAGTTACAAGAGTTACAACCAATAATGTTTTATCCTTTTCTTTTCACTCAAACTTTCTTATTTTACATTTTATTAAGCTATAATAATAATAATAATGATAATAATAATTATTGTAAACTGTATTCACAGTGATGGAGCCATATGTGCTTCACCAGGTGCGGCCGAACCTAGTCAATTTTCGGTTTCATATAAAACCTATAGGTATGATTTAACGAGCGAACCCATTTTTTCTGGCGAGCGAACCTAACATCATTTTTAAAAAGTATTCGAACCAGTTGATTATGAAAAAAATGGTTAAAAAGGTTTTTTAGTAATGAATAATATTCTATAAAATATAAAAACTTTTAAAAAAACTACAAATATTAGTAACAAACGTTATTAATCAGACCAATAATAACCCACATATGTTATATAGCTTATAAAAAAGCCCAAAATTATAAATAATATGTGTTAATAAGCCCTACCCAATTAACATTAAATATAATACTAAAATAAACGTTAAATAGAAAAATAGCCAAAAACAACGACCGGACAATTTTTGTATATCAACCAGTTCCAGACTATAGCCTCTTTCACCAGTTCAAGCTGAAAACAACGATGATGTACATTTGTTGTGATAGCGATATTGTGTTTTATTTATTAGGCCAAATGACCGACCCGACACATCCGGGCCCACAAACTTTGACGCCGGAAAAAGATTGAGCACCTAAAACTTTCAAACCCATAAAAGAAAATTCCTACTTCCACCACTGTGTATTCAAAACTGGATTTATTTAGCTATTTATTTGATTCATTCTCCATATAGGTTCACTCGAAAAGAAAGTTTATATGCAAGATATATATTCCATAAAAAAATACGTTATCTTTTAACCCAAGAAGAGTATTCTCCAGTGCGTTATTTCATGTCCACGGCTTGCTTATCGGCGTGAAGTACGTGAAGTTTGTCTCGACTCTCAAGTGATAAGCAAGCTCTACAGCAACTTTGGTCGTACAATTTGTACGCTTTAAGACGATGAGACTTTTTTACCTTTTCTTTTCTTGTCTCTATATATGTTTTCAAAGTAATTAAATATGTAAAATTAATCCTTAAATTTATAGAAAAAATCTAGAGCCACTGTTCACAATCTAAAGCGGCGTGTTATACTCGCGGGCTTTCCCACTCTACCGCAAGCCACCGGCGTGATGTTCCAAACTTCCGCCGTTCCGCGTACTCCATGTCAGTCTCCTTTCCCACATCTCCCTATTTTCTTCTTGTTGTGCGGTATACCAATCATCTCCTTTCCCACATCTCCTAAATGGCTTAAGTTCAAGTCCACATTGTAGCATATTTTCTTTTCTTTTTTCTTCTTTCTTCTTTCTTTTTTTTGCTTTTTCTTTGTATCCATCTATGTATTGATTGTTGTATTAGTTTTTTTTATTAAGTTTTATTTGTTTATTGTTTATTTCTTTTAAATAAGACCAAATTATTTTTTATGTTTAGTTCTCGTACATGTAATGAACCTAATTGACACCGATATAATTCGCATCGAGTCGGTTTAACGCCAATGTTTTTGTTTTAATCCCGTATACTCACTGACTCAACGCCCGGAATCGACAATGGTCGGGTTTTACCAACGCTCGAGTTTTACCTACAGACGCCACCCTATTGGTTCACCTCATTTTTTATTTTATATTTGGTTTTAATTCTGATACGATAATGCGCCTCACCGAGTTCGCATTGACTTACCGGTTCAACGCTTGGGTTTTACCACTGTCCAAATTTTACCGACCTGCCCGACGCAACGCGCCGGGTTAAAAACTAGTTCTTAACAATCTTAGACCATACAACCTTGTGGGGTGGCGCCCCATGCCACCTCTCTAAAAAACTTAGAGCATCTATAACGTTGGATCCTCACAAACTGACAAATCAGCGTCATATTAGATTTCAAACTCCTTTCAAAAACCTCTATTTTCTTCTAGAACACCAAACCTTATTAAAAATTATTAAAACTAATTAAAAATTATTAAAACTATATATATAATAGGTATGCATATATTTATGTGAGATGGGTGTGGTGATGTGGCGTCCATTTGTAAGTTTGCAGCCAAGGTCTTAAGCTCCACAAAGCTACACTCCTTCCACACTAATCATAATATAAATCAAAATATGTCGGGTGCATGCTTATTTGATCTTATTATGATTTAATAACTCTATCGGTACGTAGAGGTAAAAGAACAAAAAATATAGTTACTTGGAAATGTGTAAATCCGTAAATTTTAATATAAAGAGTAAAATAGTCATTCTATAATTTATTTTAAGACAATATTTTAAAATGGGTAAATTTGATATTTTTAATTTAAGGGCCGGGATATATATAATTGAAATTTTGGGTTGGTATATATGTAACTAAAATTAAGGGTAAAATAGTCATTTAATCAGATAATTTAAATGAAATGTGTAAATATGTAATATATGTGGTTTAGGAATAAGAAATATGTAACTGATTTTTATGAGTTGGGTAAATATGTAATAAGAGATATATGTAAATGCCCCTAATTAAAATTTGATCTGTTGATGATTTCAATTACTTCAAGCTTATCAATTTGAAGTTGTTTACAATTTGCTTTAATAAAGCGTAATAAAAATTGAAGGGATATATCCCGGATCTAGCTCGGATCCGAGCGCAAGCTTAAGCAGACCAAAACTGTCAAGAGTGAAAACGCCAAAAAAGGGGAACACACAGACGCATCACTTGGAGCAAATGAGTCCAAGAATGCCATACATATGGAGGTACATTCGGGACCACCATTAGTATCAGAGCTACGCATAGTAATAAGCACTAACAGGGTGGCGCTACTTATACCTCAGGTTTGCGTCAAACCACGGCGACAACCACACAAACGAGACAATATTACTAAGCAGTGGGCCCAGTGCAAAACGGCATCCACTATCGACATTCCATACCCGGACACCATCAGATGGTAAAAGGAATCTGATCTTACTCTAGCCCCCCCCCCCTCTTCATATAACGAGGCTAACAACATTGTTATTGTAGATCACAACATATTCATGGATTCTAGATTCTCGGTTCATCCACAACCCATTCACACCCCGGTCAAACTCGTGTTTCTTCAGTTATTAATACAAAACTATCATAATTAAACAATTAAGTATAGTCTAATCCATAAAGGTTTATTATTGGATATTGACATTGACGCTCTCCTGACCTGTTAACTTTTGCCCTTTGGAAGTCCTCAAGGCCTATTTAAAGCCATAACATGAAGCACTACCAGTAGCACAGAGTAACCACTAACCATGACATTAGAAGACATTCTTCATATGAATAGTGGGAGTGGAGATTCAAGTTATGCCAACAACTCCATTTTACGGTCTCTTTTTAATCTCGAAGTCAAATTTTTTGAGCATACTATTAATTGTTCTAACTTATACTTTTAATAATGGTTTCGCTAATTGTTTTATTCTTGCTTTCTGATCTAGAATATCGTGATGCAAAAAACGGCACCATTTTTAAAGCGTACAATTAAGGCTATGGCAAATCAAGATATCTTCTTCGGCCATTGTTTCATGGTTGCAGATTTAGGATGCTCCTCTGGTATGAATACGTTGTTGGTTGCATATGACATTATAAATACAGTCTATGAGGTGTGTCAAGAAAATAATCACAAGACACCACAGTTTCAAGTGTGCTTAAATGACCTCTTTGGAAATGATTTCAACAATGTTTTCAAATTACTACCCAACTTTTATAAAACCCTTAGAAAGGACAAGGGCGAATGTCCTTGTTTTGTTTCAGCTGCTCCCGGATCCTTCTATGGGAGACTCTTTCCAGACAAAAGTTTGCATCTTATTCACTCCTCATACAGTGTTCACTGGCTTTCTCAGGTTTGTGTAGTATTTAACTAGACACTAGTGATGGAACATATGTCTAGAACATCCTGCATGTATTATTCTCAAGATGGAATTAAAATATAATATAAGAGACAAGTTTTTGAGAAACAAATCTGCATAGATGTGTTTCGTAGGAATCCCATTTAACCAGTATCATATTTAGGTTATTTTGTGACTGTTTTAGATGATAAACTTCGGTTCATGTAATATGTGAAGGTACCTGAAGGCCTTGAAAATAATAAGCTAAATGTGTACTAGCGAAAACAAGTCCTGTAGATGTATTGCAAGCATATGTAAAGCAATTTCACACCGATTTTACAAAGTTTTTACGACTAAGATCTGAGGAAATCGTACAAGGGGGCCGCATGGTTTTAACATTTCATAGTCGGAGTAGCCTTGATCCTACTAAAGATGATTGTAGCACTTTCTGGGAGTTACTCACCATGTCACTTCTCGAAATGCTTAAAGAGGTATAAAGGTTTCATGTATCCATGTATAATATACTAACTCGAATTAACGAAGAATATGCTAGGCTAACTGTTTATGCTTTCACTCACAGGGGCTGGTTCGAGAACCAGATATTAACTCATTCAATCTTCCATTTTATTTTCCACACGAGGATGAACTTAGAAACATTATTGAAGCAGATGGATCATTTGCTCTTGTGGACATGGATATTTTTGAAGTCAACTGGGATCAACATGATACCGATTGTAATAACCGTGTGAACAACACAACCAAATTGATAAGAGCTGTTACAGAACCATTGTTCACTTCTCATTTCGGGAACTCCATTATCGACGAGCTATTTAAGAAGTATGAGAAGAATGCGGCTGAACAATTAGCTACTAACAAAACAAGACACTTAACTGTCGTCATTTCATTGATAAAAAAATGAATCACTCAAATGTTCAGACGGGTATATGCTGTTTGATTAATCTTGACAAATTCAAAGTGGGTCATGGATACGGGTCTGAAGCGGATCAAAGAGGTTGCAGAAGTTGGGTTATTTTATTAGTTACGTTTATTTTATGATTTATTAGGTCTATGATCGTGGTTTGAGTCGTCGGATGTTAATTTTAGTTATCTTTTATTGCTTTAACTTAATCTTCTTTGTCACACACACCAAGTCTGACTCTAAATCACACCTGCTTTGCTCAAGAACAATACAAGAACAGAGGAATACAAATGAGAACGAGTGAACAGCCAAATTGAGACTATTAACGCAACGATTTGACCAAATCAACGTACAAAATCATGAAACCTTCAATGAAAGTCTAAATCTGACGAAAGATTAGTGATAATTATTATTTTTTTCCATATCCTTGATATCTATCGTTTATATAACAAGCTAACCCATTAACCAAAGCAGCAAGCACCAGCCCAGCATCAAAAGCCGAAGTTGCCCAGCATCAAGCTTAAGTTAATGTCTTCAGCTTTCAAGCCCACGAACTCTCCAATTACTAGCCCAAACACAAGAAAACACCATTAAACATCAAACCTGTTTGATATAAAATTGATAGATACATGTTGCATTTTCAACATTCTTAATTCTATCAGACAATCATGAAATTACAACCATCCTCATAGCTTTAAGCATGCTAGATGTCGACTACAACATTCTCCTTAATTAATTATATATATAGGTTACAGAAGAGTGGAAATTGATCTAAGCCATCCAAATTCAACCAACATTCAATCACAGCCGTCTAATATCATAAAAAAGCAGTTACTTCTTTCATCACGTGTTAATTCGTCTCTTCCGGCGGTTGCGGTCAATCTCTCCCACGTTTATCAAGCATTAAAAATGACATATATATAATCGGAGTTCATCCTTTCCGTCGAATCTCTTCTCAACCAGTTTCTATAAATCGGTAATTTATTCACAGTCATCTTCGTGGTCTTCATAATTTACAGGATTTGTGGGTAAACCCTCGATGTCAGAAGTTGAGATTAAGAAAGGTAGCTGCTTATTACATCAAGGTTATACATCTTTAATTAAGGATCATCCTCCAACGACGTAAGAGATTTATTCCATTGCACATCAGTTGTCATCTGTCGGTTTACTCTACTAGGAATTCTCCTAATTATTGTTTGGATATGTAAATGCTAATTTCCTTAGAGTTGAGTTGAGATTTTTGACAAGATTTCAATTTGGAAGGCTTCTGATATGCCGGTTATGTACCACAGGTGATCTATTTCACGTCATGCATTGCTCAATTTCACAATGAATTGCAAATTGAGCCCTTTAAATTCATGGAACCGTTACCATCCAATGTGGTGTAGTGGTAGGGTACTTGGGTTTCTCAATTGGAGACTCAAGTTCAATTCCCACTTACAACACTTTGGAGGAATATGGGTGGCTCAATGAAGGAAGACTGAGATCTTTATGATTTTCAGTTCGATCCTTTTGGCATCTGAGTTTTACCACCAGTGGGCCTTCGAGCGATGAGTTTTCCCCGGAACTGGAGATAACTTGGAGGCGTTTAGGGGCTCCGTACGGCTGGGTTGGGCCAGCTGATGGTGGACTTTTACCAATGGGTCACCCCGTACGGAGTACCTAGGCATTCTATGTTTGTTGGCCGTTAAAAAAAATCATGGAACTGTTGGAAAATATGGTGAATGGATAATTGATGGTTTTATTATATGTGACTCTTCAAGTGATGAATTGAAGACTAAACTCTTAATTGATGTTTTATGTTTCTTAACTATAATACTTATATCACTTTATTAAAGGTTTAATGTATAATAATATTAAGTCTCTAATTAATAAGAGTTTCTTCAAGCATGCATGGTTCTATATAAGAGTTCTATTGTGTCTCATTCATAGAGAGAAAGAATTCTTGAAGAAGTGAGAACACTTGAATACCTCATATGTGGAAACCTATAGAGAGGAGTACTCACTACTCATTTCCGTAAACATCTTATTCTTTCCTATTTCTTTTCAATAACACCACTTTACCTAATGCAATCTTGGGTGCGAGTGCCATCTCCGGCAGTACACGCACTGTTCCGGTTGTTGTATCGTGGGAGGCAGACGGACTCTTTAGTAGAGACCCGAAATCTGTTTTAAGGGAAACGTATTAAATGCGTGCCTCAACCACGCTTAATATGTATATTTTTTTGTTCATCCTTTGTTGCAGTCAATGGAGTTAGCCACACCAAAGAAAACTAAGACGAATGTGAAGACACTCAATGGGTGGAAGACTCAAGTCAAGAAGTTACTGTTGAAGTTTTCACCAAAGACATCAGCATGAATATTTATATACTTTATATTTATTTCCTTATTTTTTTTAATTTTGCACACGGTATTGTACTAATGTATTTTTCTTGTATAACGAGAGTATCGTTATACTTATTTTATTTTATTATTTTTATAAATATTGTGACTCTATGTCCTACAGAAACTTTAAAATTTAGAGCAGATTTCAAAATTATTTTGTTTATTTCTAGCTAAATTTCAAAATTGATTTGCTTAGTTAGGCCTAAAGTTCAAAGCCGATTTGTTTACTTACGGCTGGATTTCAAAATTGTTTTTTTTAATCCGTAATTTGTATATTTGCTGGCATGATTAACTACAGAAAGGAAGTGGGACTGTGGTTCACTGCTGTTGGCGCAAGGATATTCTTATCATATGTTGTATTATTAGAGGTTCAGTTATAGCTTTTCTTTTTTCTTTTCCTCTACATTTTTTTCCCATATTGCTTTGTATTAAGCTGTTCTTACTGTAGGTGTAGACGTATTTGCAGTGCAACTTCTCGCCTTGTAAGTATGTATTGTTGATTAAATACGTTATGCAGTATTAGTATTCATTGGATTTATGATTATGTAATTTATTTATGTTGATATTTCATTAAAGTTTTTAATAGACTTATATTTATCATTTATATCATATTGTAATTAATATTATTTAGTATCGATGACTAGGATCTTATCTCCAAAATATGAGATCACATACGTATTATCTTAAAGGTGAATGAGAGGAACGAAGGGACTTGAGCAAAAATATTATCTCTTTCATATTTCTATCATGGTATCAAAGCAATTAACCTAGCTAGCCACCACCTACCTTTTTTTTTTCACTTGCGGCATTTTATTCCGATCCCACACTTCCGCCCCATACTACATCTCCTTCTAACCTCTCTTCATCATCTTTTGAACAATGGAATCTAAACTACATCCTGCCGTCACCGTTACAAACATAAAAAATTTTATTCCCATAACCCTAGACAACGAATCCGGCCAATATATCTCGTGGTCGGAACTCTTTAAGATCCATTGCAAAGCGTTTTTGGTATTTGATCATTTCACTACAAACAAACCTACACCCACCCAGAGCTCCTCAAAGACAGCAGATGACAAAACCTCGTTACCTCCTCCTCTTGCCCTTGATTTGTGGGAAAGAATTGATGCCATCGTACTTCAATGGATTTATAGTACCATCTCAAACGGTTTACTTCAAACCATCTTAAACAAAGATACCACTGCCTTTGACGCGTGGAGTGCCTTAGAACAGATCTTCAATGACAGTAAAGCTACTCGTGCCGTCTATTTGAAAACGAAGTTTGCCAACACCCCGTCTTGATAATTTTCCTAATATGCATGCATATTGTCAAGAATTAAAAGTGCTCTCCGATCAACTTGCAAAAGTGGATGCTCCAGTTTCTGAAGCCCACTTGGTCATTCAATTAATTACGGGTCTTAATGAACAATACGAAGGAATCGGAATGTCATTCAAAACACCGAACCCCTTCCATCGTTCTATGCTGCCCGCTTTCGTGTCACAATGGAAGAACAACGAAAAAATATCAATCAGCAGCGGCCGCTTCGACTGCCGGTACAGCCCTACATGCAACTACAAACTGAGCCAGTAATTCCCCTGACCCTCGTTTAGATTATGCATCGGATAAGGGACGTGGTCGCGGCCGTACGCTTGGCCGAGGTCGTGGTTATGGTCGAAATTATTTGGGCAGAGGACGTGGCTATGGAACCGGAAATTATGGGAATTCTAATCCTAACACCACAAATTGGAATGGCGAGAACCAACAGTACCCATCCCACCCTACTTGGACTCAATAAATTTCTTAAGCCCGAAACCAAACCTGACCCAATCAGCAAAATCAAACCTGACCCAATCAGTTTCCTTGGCGAACTCAACAAACCTGGCCCAACTCACCAAGCCCATACCCAACAGCTTCTCGGCCCATCAACACAAATGCTAATCCTGGTAATGGCCTACTTGGACCGAGACCAAATCAAGCCTATGCTGCTGCTTATGCTCCTACCATTATCGAGCAGGCACTTTACACAATGTCACTCAACCTCCCGACCAATGGCTTATAGACACTGAAACTACATCCCATATGACCAATAACCCGGGTAATTTTCAATCTCTATTTACTTTCTTTAACAGGATTAGGTGTCACGTGTTTACCAGTTTTAGCTGGCTTATCGATTTTAGTAGAAGACATGTCATTATTAATAGCAAAAAGTAAAGCTTCAACCACACCGTTGTTTTTGCTCTTAAAAATAGAGCCCACACAACCATCAAAAACATTCAAAATACTAGGAAAGGAAACTGTTTTAAGTTTATTATTATATAAAGCACAAACTTTAGTCCAGTTCTCAATTATTACTTCATCTGCACATGACGTAGAAGCATTAGTATTGCTCTGCCATTCAGGCGCTGACTCAACGGGCTTGATTGAGCTCGTTTCAACGGTGACCTCTTCAACTCTTTTTCCATACGTTAGCTTAGATTCCATCTCTTCGTCCTCTTTAGTTAGTTGAAGAAACATATAGTTATGATTGTAAGGAGTAGGAACTCTATCAAACGCAATCCCTTCACCCCTTTTATCTTTCCATTTTAATTGGGTTTCAATTATGTTTTCAACAACCTTACTAGAAACATCAAATTTTTTAAAATTAAAATTAGCATTTTCAAATTTGATTTTTAATGTGTCCAGTTCAGCCCTAAGTTTAGCAATTTTGGCTTTGGCATCTAGATAGACATAACATTTTTCACTAAAGTCATTCTTAAGTTTAGAAATATCTTTTGACTAAACATCTATCTTTTCTTTATAGTCATTCTTTTTAATTGTGTTACTTTCACGTCTAATGTCCTCTAATTCCCTAACAAAGGTCATTCTTTTTAATTGTGTTAGTTTCACTTCTTTTGACTAAGCATCTATCTTTTCTTTATAGAGTTTTTCATTCTTTTTAATTGTGTTACTTTCACATATGATGGAATAGATGGATGAGCTCTGGAGGAAGCTTGATTTGATTTTTTTTATATATAATACCCAATCATTTGATTTTTTTTTTTAAATATCACAGTTTTTATAAACAAAAGTTACAAAATAGTAGTCAAATAGTAAAAAGTTTTTTTTTATAAAACTCAAAATTGAAGGGGGCTATTTGATCTGACCTGAACCGAATCACCGACACGAACCAAATCGTTAACCGGAAAATTCTTAGGTTCGTGATTTCGGTCACCCCGTAACTAAGTCCAAGCTTCGCCACATGATATACTTACGCTGTTGCACATGTGACTAGTGAGGGACACCAACACATGCTATCGGGATACCCCATAACTGTGCTATTTAGGCTTTTGGAGGCATGTGTATGTGGTCGACTGCTAATTAAACGTGACACTTAGTGTTGTCATTTTACTGACCACACCAAAACAAAAATCTCAAGCGTTCAGATCACTCTATCTGACGTAAACAATCTTCAGCCGTCTATTTATTTGGGTCTTATCTAGATATGTTTTTCATATTTAAAGTATTAGTTTATATAATTTATATAAAATTATATGTTTTCTATGAGACTGTGACAGCCTAATTGAAGGTACGATCTACGAATAGAAAGTAATGCATAGATAGCAGTTTAATACTAGAAATTACTATAGCGTGAATACTAATTGTTTAATAATTAAAATTTGTTTACAAGAATTGCAATTAAAACAAGCTATGACGGCATAATGCAACGTTGCAAACAGTGTTAGCATCTTTAGATAAACAAAGAAACCTACACATTAAAATCCCACGTTACCACATATGTAGCATAGAGGGTGTGTAAAATCGTAGAGTACTATGGAGGAAAAAGTTTTAAGAGTTTATGTTTGGCAAAACTAGCTGGAAGCTGTAGCTTTTAGATATATTTACGTGTTTGGCAGCGAAAGCTTTTAATAAAATGTATATGATCAAAATGGGCATAACTAAAAAACAATAATATTAAATGTACTTATTTTGAAAGGTTATTTAAGTAATTAAAATACTAAAAGCTTGTAGCTCTTTCTAAACGCTACTAGTTGGAGCTTTAAGCTTTAAACTTTTTCTCATGACCTAAAAACTTCAAGCTCCTTCAACCAAACAAGGCTTTTAATTGAGTATGAGTTTTTTCTTAAAAGCATGAAGCCTCTAAAAGCTCCTTGCCAAACATACGGTGTGAGAGATGAGCATTGTAATAAATATATTACTATTTACATTTTACTATTAAGCATGTATATGTGTATTTTAAGTTTTTTGGCTATTAAGAACCAAAACCAATCCAAATTAATAATTGATTCCAATACAAAATAAACCATAAATCTAAACCATGGTAAATCCAAAAAGGGTTTTGCGATAGTAATGTTATGGCTTCAAGATCAGCAAATATAGTTTTTAAAAGATTGGGTTTTACGATTCAAAAAGGGGTAACGGTGCAGTTTGTTGCCCGCTTGCCTTCTGTTTCGATGTAATTTAATTTGTATAAACTAGATTGTTTGTTGGATTTCAATAATTAAAAGATCCAAAATTACAGGTGTCGGTTTCATAAAAATAGTAAACAACCCTATCATGACTTGACTTGTGGAAGGCCTATGTAAAACATTAGCATGAAGGGCATGCAAGAGCAGGGCAAAGGAAAGTAACCATGACACTAGTAGACATTCTTCATATGAATATTGGCTATGGAGATTCAAGTTATGCCAACAACTCCCTTCTCCAGGTACTCTTTTTAACTTTTTTAGTCAAATGTTTTGAAAATACTATGCATCAATACTGGTTTCTCAAGTGATTCATTCTTGCTTACTTTTCAGAAAACTGTGATACAGAAAGCTACACCAATCTTAAAGTGTGCAATCAAGGATATGGCGAATCATGGTGTCTTCTTCGACACTTGTTTCATGATTGCGGATTTAGGATGCTCCTCCGGCATGAATACATTGTTGGTTGCATCTAACATTATTGACATGGTCCATGAGGCGTGTCAAGAAAATAATCGTAAGACGCCTCAGTTTCAGGTGTGCTTAAATGACCTTTTTGGAAACGATTTCAACAATCTTTTCAAATTATTGCCAACTTTTATGAAGCCCTTAAGAAGGACAAGGGAGAAAAGTTTGGTCCATGTTTTATTTCAGGCGTTCCAGGTTCCTTCTATGATAGACTCTTCCCTAATGACAGTCTACACCTCGTTCACTCCTCTTACAGTGTCCATTGGCTTTCTCAGGTTTGTGTAATATCTAACTATGTAAGTATATAATAATAGTCAACGAAAGAAAAATATACACTACTACATCATGTTAATACAACCGGTTTAAATAAGTAATATAACCCCAAAATCCAACCGGGTTGTGATCCAAGGAGTCCAATACAAAGGCGAATAAGGTTGCAAAATTTACCAAGTACTAAAGTGTCAAAATTTTAATACAACTTGGCCAATTTAGAATTCCATCTAATTAACCAATTGAGATCATATTTGGGTTGTTTTGTGACTATAGCCTATGCAATATGTGAAGGTACCCGAAGGTCTTGAAAATAATAAATTAAATATACACATGGCGAAAACAAGTCCTCTAAATGTGTTTCAAGCATATGCAAAGCAATTTCATACTGACTTTACAAAGTTTTTACAACTACGCTCTAAAGAAATAGTATGTGGTGGACACATGATACTAACATTACGTAGTCGGGGTAGCCACGATCCAACTAGCGATGATGGTAGCATTTTATGGGAGTTTCTCAGTGCATCACTTCTTGAAATGCTCAAAGAGGTATGTTAGCGGATATAATATATTAGTTATTATATTGTGTGTTATTGATCAACTGTTTATGAAAGTACAATGACGACGATTGCAAAGGAAGCTTAATCATATTGTCTCTCATATATGGTATAGAATAAAAATTGCAATAAACCGTAACTAATATATATTGTTTAACGCCCAGGGGTTGGTTCAAGAATCAGATATTATCTCATTCAATCTCCCACTTTATTTTCCACATGAGGATGAACTTAGGAACATTATTGAAGCCGATGGATGGTTCTCTCTTGATAACATGAATGTTATTGAATTCAACTGGGGGCAAGATGATACTGATTACAACGATAGATTGATCAGGGCCATTACAGAACCATTGTTAACCTCTCACTTTGGGAAATACATGATTGGCGCATTATTTAAGAAGTTTGGGAAGAAAGTGGCGGAATATCTAGCTACTAAGAAGATTAGCAATTAAGTGTTGTCGTTTCATTGACCAAAAAATAAATTATTCAAGTATACCTGTGTGCGTAGTAGTGTACCATGTTAGGTTGTACTGGTGGCGGTATCTATGTAGGTCGAGTAAACGTTCACTTACACAAGGGACGTGCCTTTCTTACTCTTTTTTAAATGTAGCTTTAGGCTGATCTAAACTGAAGCAACTAGGCCTGTAAACGAACCAAACGTTAGGTGAACTATTCGTGAACTGTTCGACGGGAAGTTCGTTTATCTTCGTTTATTTAATGAACGAACGAACACGAACAAGATATTTGTGTTCGTTTAATTAAAAGAACGAGCATGAACACATGCTTCGTTCGTTCATTTATTTTCACGAATGTTCATTTATTTATGTTCGTTTGTGTCTGTTTATTTATGTTCGTTTAGTAATAATAGAAAATAATTAATTATTATCAGGATGAGACATTTAATTAAAGGTTTATATTTTTTAATTTGAGTTCATTTAAGTGTTTTCATTTATGTTTGTTTATGTTCATTTATGTTCGTTTATCTTTGTTCAGTTATGTTTGTTTAGATTATGAACAAATGAACATAAATGAACACAAATGTGTTAAATATAACAGTGGAGTCGATGAAGATCAAGAATAACTGATCTCCTTTATGCAGAATACAAAACAAATATTGTTGATCTGCAGCTGCTGTACGTACAGCAAAGAACAAAGGACAAAACCAAAAAACAACTCAAGTTGGGCTGCACTATTATAAATTGGAAACAAAGAATTCTGTTGACAAACAAAAGAAACCTTCGACTCCTTCTTATTAAGAAAAAGACTAACTTAAAAAACTTAATAAACCAATAGGAATTAGGATAAGACTAACTTAATTAAAAAATAATAAATGAATTGTTATTTAAAATCTCCTCCAAGCCACCCCATGAGATTTACCGAACCGCCCTTAAATATCGTCTCGTTTAACACTCCCTCTCGATATTTGCTTCCTTCATTCCCAAGCGAGTACAAAACTTCACAAGCTTCTCTTTTGGCAAACTCTTCGTGAACATATCAGCAGCTTGCTCCAACGTGTTAACATATTTAAAATCAATTTCTCCGTTCAACACCTTCTCACGAATAAAGTGATAATGAACTTCTATATGTCTCGTACGCGCATGAAACGTGGGATTCTTAGCCAACAATATTGAAGACACATTATCCCCATACAAGGTTACCTTCTCGTTTTTACCTTGATTTAACTCGTTTATAAAACGAGCCTGCCACACGCACTCTTGCGCAGCCATAGTCGCAGCCCGATACTCCGCCACGGTAGTCGAAAGTGACACCGTCGGCTGCCTTTTGCTACACCAAGTAACAGCACTTGAACCAATCAAGAAAACATACCCGGTTGTACACCGTCTCGTGTCCGGATCTTTAGCATAATCGGCATCGCAAAACCCGATTAATTCCATACTCGACTCCCTCTTAAACTTAACACCATAGCTCGGAGTCGACTTCACATACCGCAACACTAACCGAGTGGCTTCAAGGTGCGGTTTTCTCGGAGCTTGAACAAATCTACTAAGCACACCAACGACATACGCGATGTCGGGTCGAGTCAAGGTCAAATAAATAAGACTTCCAATTATTTGTCGAGTCAAGGTCAAATAAATAAGACTTCCAATTATTTGCCTATACATGGTTACTTCTTCCAACTCTTTTCCTTCTTCGGCTTGAAGAGACCCGTTTGGTTCGATGGGTACCTGTATCGGTTTGCAACTTTCCATACCGAATTTTACCAAAAGATTAACGACATACCGATTTTGGTAAAGGATAAACCCATCATTCTCGTACTCGAGCTCTAGACCCAAAAAGTGCTTTAATTTTCCCAAGTCTTTCATGAAAAAACGAGTGCACAGATTCGTTTTTAATTGCTCCACCACGTAGACTAAATCGCCGGTTATAATTAAGTCGTCTACATAAATGAGGACAATTGCGGTTTTGTCACCTTCGGCTCGTATGAACACACTGTTATCGGCTATTGTAGGAACAAATCCGTTAAGTTCTAAAAACTCACCGATCTTACCGAACCAGGCCCGCGGTGACTGTTTTAAGCCGTAAATTGCTTTCTTTAACTGACAAACATAATTAGGAAAATTTTGACTTACAAAACCTCCCGGGTGGTCCATGTATATTACCCGATCCAAATCGCCATATAAAAATGCATTACTCACATCCGTTTGCCATAAATCCCAACCTTTGCATGCGGTGATAGCTAAAATTACTCGAACCGAAACGAGCTTAGCTACGGGACTAAACGTATCTTCATAATCGATCCCGTACTCCTGTGAAAAACCCCGTGCCACTAATCGAGCTTTATATCTTTCTATTGACCCGTCGGCCCGCCTTTTAATTTTAAAAACCCACTTACACAAAATCGGATTGACATCACCCGGCTTCGGAACAAGATGCCAGGTCTCGTTACTGGCTAAAGCATCTAACTCTTGCTTCATTGCTTCCATCCACTTAAGATCTCGTATAGCTTGTTCTACCGTCTCGGGTTTGGTTTCTTGACTAACAAGTAAGGCGACATTTGCATATTTCGGGTTCTGTTTTCTCTCCCGTTCGCACCTTCGAACAACTTGCACATTGTCTTCAATGGTTGCTGAACTGTTAGGATTGTCGGACTGAGACCCAGACTGACAGGTCGACAACCCGGTGCGCCAGGGGCTGATCCGTGGGCTGCTGTGTAAACCCGCACTTTCTGTTTGATTCTCAATCGGTTGAACAGTGGGTTCAACCTCCTCTTCATTGTTTAACTCCACAGCAACATACTTGTCCACTTCTTGTCTTAAGTCTTGAGTTTCGGGTAACACTTCTTTACTCGGTGACCACCATGATGAGTTTTCATCAAATATTACGTCTCGAGACACGTAAATTCGCCCGGTACTCGGCTCACAACATCGCCACCCTTTCTTTTCGTTATCGTAACCAACAAAAATACATCTCGTTGCCTTTTTCTCTAACTTGTGTCTGAGATGCCCCGGGATGAACACGTAACACATGCATCCAAAGACTCAAAAATAACTAACATTCGGTCGGATTTTGAACATCTTCTCGTATGGTGACTCGTAGCCCTTTCCTTGTTGTGGCAATCGGTTGCCTGTAAACGCAGCGGTACTCATTGCCTCAGCCCAAAATCTCCCCGGTACATTCTTGTTGTGCATCATGCTTCCGATCATGTCGGTTAGGGTCCGGTTCTTTCTCTCCGAAACCCCGTTTTGCTCGGGAGCATTAGAACACGTTAGTTGGCGTTTAATTCTATTTTCTTTAAGAAACAAAGAAAATTCACGGGATGTATACTCGCCTCCGTTATCGGAACGAAGGCACTCGATGCTTCGTTTTAAGTCTCGTTCAGCTTCCAACTTAAATTCTTTGAAATGTTCGAACGCCTCGGCTTTCTCCTTCATGAAATATACCCACAAATATTTCGAATAATCGTCAATAAATGATATCATAAAAATCATACCTTTGACCGTTGGTTGCTTTACCGGACCGAACACATCGGTATGAACGAGCTCGAGAGGGGCTTTGGCTCGATAACTAGAGTTCTCAAACGGTTGCTTATGAGCCTTTCCAAACTGACAACCGCCACACACTACATCCGTTTTTATTTTATTAAAGGAATTCAAAGAAGCAAAGGAGAATGTTTGTAAACATAACATTCTAGTTCCTTAAATATATGGAAAATTTTATTTTCTTATGCTTAATATAATAATTCATAAACTATTATTCACTTTATATTACAATGAAATTTTCTATAACACATACATATATTAAGATCAGAATAGAACACACGAATTACAAATCATTATCATTATTTATTTATAATATTAATATAGGTATAAACCGTAGAGAAGTGGAAAAGCAATTTACTCCAAGACCTTAGATTTCTTGTAAACATTCCGTTATTTCAAGCAAGTGAGTTTTCATGACAAATCCTTTTTTTATATTTTTTTTTTTGGGATACATGCAAGCTAATATTTATCAAGATGAATGTATTTAAGTGTATCTACTTTAAAGTAAACGTATGTTAATCATTAAGCTTCTTATGTCGAGGTATGTATACATTGATATCACCACTATATATATTTTAGAATTCATTCTTGCGTAGAATGTGGTGTGGTGTGTTTATGGAGGTTGTGAACTAAAAGTGTGTGTGTATATATATATGTGTGTGTGTTAGCAAATATTCTTGTGGGAATAATAATTGATTTATCGGCATGTTTTTTTTTTTGTACTTTACAAGATGATACACATAAACTGATTATTGTTTTATACTTTCATGAACTCAACAACTTTATGTTGAAACGAATATTTTTTGAGCATGCATTCAGAAAAAGAGTAGTAAGTGTCGCAGAAAGCATCGGGTGGCTATTTGGCATAAGCAGTATTTGACACAAGGAACTCTGATAAACATAGTCTTGTTTAAGTTTGTTGTACTTTTGTTTCTAAAGACTTATAACTTCCACTGTGATTGCCAATAAAGACGATGTGTTTTCATGTAAATCCAACTTTTCGCCGCACCCCTGTTTTGGGGTGTCACAAGTTGGTATCATAGCTATAGTTTAAGAGATTTAGATGCTAGTATTTTGCATCTAAACTTAAACTGAGATTTAGGTAACTTCAAGAGGTGTCAGATAAGTGTCAAATAGCCAAATGCCTTATAAGGATGGGAAGCTAGATACATTGAGTACTTGACTACTTAACGAACGATAACTAGAACATATGAGTAAAGGTAAATGTTTAATCACACCTAGCTAATGTTGGCATAAGTAGTACTTGACACAAGGAACTCTGATAAACGTAGCTTTGTTTAAGTTTGTTGTACATTTGTTTCTACAGACTTTTGACTTCCACTGTGATTTTCAATAAAGTGGCTTTGTTTTCGTGTAAATCCAACTTTTCGTCACGCCCATTTTGGGGTGTCACACTAATCATTAATTAACGAAAGGATTTAATTGCTTAAATTCATTATATTGTGCCAAAAATATTCCGACCCAAATATATCCAGCCCAAATGGTTAAATAAATCGAAACCGAACCGAACCTAAATCAAAAAACCCAATTCGAATGGTTTTTAATAACTCAAAATCCAATTTTTTGTTTCTTGGTTCGGTTTTAGCCCAAAACCGACCCATGCACGTACACCCGTGGCCTATAGTCCAAATTGTCCCATTTATAAGCAAACGGTTCTAGGAAGAAGATTATCTTGATTGTTGAGATGGATATTAACTTAACTTCAAACAAATTTAGCAATTTATACATTGATGACACAAATTTCTACTTTCTTTACATCAATAATAGGGGTGTTTGGGATTTCTCATTTTAACCCTCTAACTTTAGACGATAAGTTATAAGTTATAAAAGTGTAAATTATTGTAGGATAGGGGTCACAATATTATTTAAAAATAATAAAATAAAATAATTATAACGATACTCTCGTTATACAAGAGAAATACCATAGTACAATACCATGTACAAAACCAAAAAGTAATAAATATAAAGTGCAATTTATATTATTATAAAGATTCATGTCGATGTCTTTGGTGAGAACTTTAACAGAAACTTCTTGACCCGAGTCTTTCACCCGTTGGATATTTTCACATCCGTCTTAGTTTTCCTTGGTGTGGCTATACTCCATTGACTGCAACAAAAGATGAAGAAAACAATATATATATTGAGTGTGGTTGAGGCACGTATTCAATACGTTTCCCTTAAAACAGATTTCGAGTCTCTACTAAAGAGTCTGTTTGTCTCCTAGGGTACAACAACCGGAACAGCGTGTGTACTGCCGGAGATGGCACTCGCGCCCGTGATTGCATTAGGTAAAGTGGTGTTGTTGAAAAGAAATATGGAAGAATAAGATGGTGATGGAAACGAGTAGAGAGTACTCCTTTTTATAGGTTCTCACATATGTGGTTTTCAAGTGTTCCCTTTTCTAAGAATTCTTTTTCTCTTATCTAAATGAGACACATAAGAACTCTTGTATATTAGCCATGCATGGATGAAAAGTCTCTTATTAATTAGAGACTTAATATTAGACATTAAACCTCTAATAAAGTAACATAAATACTCTAGTTAAGAGATATAATTCAATTCACCACTTAAATAGTCACATATAATAAAACCACCAAATATCCATTCACCATATTTTCTAACAATTATGACTTATTCCCCTCGCAACTTTTAACTTATCTAAACACCGTATAACTTTTTAGAAAAGTTATAAGGGTATCCACAACAACAAACTTCTACAAACCGTCACATCAATGCCAAATAATATTTCAAACTTTTTTCAAAAACCTTGTTTTCTTCCACAACAAACCCCATTAAATACTATTAAAATTATATATATATATATGTATGTATATAATGTATATACAGGTGTATGTGAGAGAGGGAGAAAGAGAAACTACCATGTCATCATCATTTTCAAGTTTGCAACCGCAAACTTAGATGTGACAAACTTTCTCCTCAACGGTGCTCGTCAGTGCTGCCTTCGTGTGCCCTGCCACCTAGACATGGACCTCGGGCGTAGACGCTTTAAGTCATAAGTAGGGTAAAATAAGCAATCCCTAACACCTCCTAGGATCACAATAAGGTTTGACTTTTAGTCAAACCCATGGATTAATAATTCTAACTTTTTCGTAGGGAGAAAATGGTCGATTCATAGAACAAGAATTACCTTGATGTTGCTAGATTGTTTGTTAATTGACGAATCATTGTCAAAAACATTGTTTTCGGTCTCAAATAAGGTTCGAACCAACTTCCAGGCCATATAACCAGCTAAAATTGCTGAGAAAAACACCAGCAGAAGTCTCATGGGACACATTGTTTGTTTTGTTGTTGATTGAGATTAGTTGTTTTTCTTTAAGGTTGTGTTGGAAAGTAGGATATGATTTGGTTACCCACCTCTTTATTGTAATTGGATCCTTTTGTTCAATATATGAATGAAAATATATAATTTGGATATAGAATAATAGCAGGTGGTGCTGGAAGCTGAAGTGATTATGGAATCAATCAATGCATAGCCAATGATTATGGAATCAATCAATGCATAGCCATTTGTTTGGAATCGGCCATATTGACTCGGGTCCAGAATTCGTATATCTCATCTGATCATTCCTGGAAGCTGAAGTCGTCGCATATTGACAAGTAACTACATAGTAAGGTTTCGATTGAATCGAGTTTTTTGTGCTACCTTAGGCAGTTCATGAACCATCATAACACTTCTAGACATTCTACATATGAATAGTGGCGATGATGATTCAAGTTATGCAAGCAACTCCCTTCTCCAGGTATATCTTCATAGTCTCTTTGCCATTATAATACACATTTAGATCCATTCCATGAATATAAACATATACGTTTGTGTAACAATATATATAATGTTCTAACTTTTGCATACAACAACGGGCTTCTCAAAGTAATGCTTTCTTTACAGAAAATTGCAATCCAGAAAGCGGCACCATTTTTGAAGCGTTCAATCGATGGTATGGCTAATCAGGATGGCTTCTTTGACAACTGTTTCGCGATTGCTGATTTAGGATGCTCCTCTAGCATGAATACACTCCTGGTTGCATCTAGTATCATTGATACAATCCATGAGGTGTGCAAGGAAAATAATCGTAAAACACCACAGATACAAGTGTGCTTAAATGACCTCTTTGAAAATGATTTCAATAATCTTTTCAAAATATTACCCAACTTTTACAAAATCCTCAAGAAGGACAAGGGTGAAATTTTGGTCCATGTTTTGTTTCAGCTGTTCCAGGCTCCTTCTTTGGTAGACTCTTTCCGGACATAAGTTTGCACTTTGTTCACTCATCTTATAGTATTCATTGGCTCTCTCAGGTTTGTGTAATATCCAGCTCTATGACAATCGTGTACGATATGATCATTATAATTAAATATAGGCGCAATAAAATCATAATAAGCCTATACACTAATACATTTGGAATTGAATAGAACCGAGGGAGTCCTATTCGAATTGATGTAATATAACTAGGTTGCACAATCGGGTCCCTCAACTAATAAAACCCGGTGCATAAGATGGAACTATATATTATTACTCTTATATATGATACAGTTTTTCAAAAGAAACATGACATTCACACTATTAAGATGATTAATATTGCAAAAAGATTTGTCTGTTTCTCATAAAACCGGATTATATTGGAATGTGTGTTTTTGTAGTAGTGATGGAAGAGTTTAGAACACCTAAATGTAGTTTTGATCTTCAAGATGGAAATTACAGATCTTCATACGTGTGTTAATATCTTGGAATCCAACTCACAGTGGCGGATCCATGTGTTAGGTTTTGGTGGTGGTGGTGGTGGGGGGGACCGTCTACCTTAATTTTTTTTTTTTAGTGTTATTTGTATGTAAAAATCTCAATCGTCCCTCTTAAAATTAGTGTTAAGTTCCGATGAACACCCCCCCCCCCTGGAAAATAATTCCTGGGTCCGCTACTATTAACCACACAATCAAGACCATATATAGGTAATTTAGTGACTATACTTCTGAATGCACTATATATGTGAAGGTACCTGAAGGACTTCAAGATAATAAATTAAATATACATATTGGGAAAATAAGTCCTCTAAATGTATTGCAAGCATATGGAAATCGATTTCTCATAGACTTTACAAAGTTTTTACAACTACGCTCCGAGGAAATAGTACGTGGGGGACGCATGGTTTTAACTATACCTAACAGGAGTAACATTGATCCAACTAGTGATGATTGCTGCGAGTTCTGGGAGTTACTTACCACATCACTACTTGACATGCTCAAAGAGGTATAAGGTTTTGTGTATCCAAATTCTAACTTAAAGCAATGTAGAACATTGTATCCAAAGTTAGGTTCTAGTTAGCTTCATCGACTAACTGTTTATAATTTAACACATAGGGATTGGTTCGAGAATCAGATATCAACTCATTCAATCTCCCATTTTATTTTCCGCATGAGGATGAACTTAGGAATATTATTGAAGCAAATGGATCGTTTTCTCTTGATTACATGAATGTATTTGAATTCGAGATGGATGAGCAAGACACTGATTTCGACCGTGATGGGGAAAACACAGCTAAATTAATTAGGGCTATTACAGAACCTTTGTTTGCTTCTCATTTCGGGAAATCCATAATTGACTTGTTGTTTAACAAGTTTGGGAAGAAGGTGGCGGAATATCTTGCCACTAAAGAAATAAGAGACTTAAGTGTTGTCGTTTCTTTAACAAAAAAATGAATTGTACAAGTGTTTAGATAGATGTTTATTGGATATTAAGTGTTCTATGAAAATGGTTAGTATCCCAGGATGTTTGAATTATGTTGTGCAACTGTGTGAGATGGTGCATGTAATCATCAATATTTACACTATATGTAATAAAAGTTTTTATGGTCTTTTTGCCATGGAAAATTAAATCATCATCATCATCATCGTACTCAGTATATCCCACCAATAGCAAAGCTATAGTAGGGTCTGAGGAGGGTAAGATGTAAACAGCCTTACCTCTACCCCATAAGGATAGAGAGGCTGCTTCCGGTGAGACCCCCGGCTCGATAGTAGTTTTGCATCAAGCCTTGGACATAAGGCACATAGCACTCAATCATCGGGACACCGGCTGATCGGTGCATGTACCCTTGTCTTTCGGCTATCAACGCCACTACATGATGCCTGATTAACCGTCCGTCACTTTTAACGTTATTTTCACGAGATTAGTAAAATAACGTCAAAATTAGTGCAATTTCACTTTTGCCCACCCGAGGGTTCACACATATATACATCATATGTGCGCACCGCAAGCAGGGCTACCATGGAAAATTAAATCTTTTACTAAATTTTTTTCTCAAATTCAAAAACCGAATCCAGTTTATGAATATGATGTTCTAGCTCAAAAGATTACAAGGAAATTCGTTGAAAGAAGAATACAATCATCCATTAAGATTCTGTCATTCGCTAATTAATGTTTAATATCTAAAAGGATGTTCACCATTGATCTTTTAGGCTATCCGCTATGGTGGGGGGCTTCGAAGCCTTTCCACAATGCCACGTCATCGCCTCATAGAAAACATGGCTTCGAAGCCCGCCCCGCTATGGTTTAATGCCTCTTGGGCGCCCCCAATATATATATATATATATGGGTTAGTTAGAATAAAAACCCACATGAGTTGTGAAAACTCTAGAAACACATTCTCAACCATATATTTTTAATTAAAGATTAAATCATGTGGTCCACAATTAAAGTTAATAAAAAATGTTAAAGTTTATTTACATTTTCTCTCTCTTGAAAACATATATAAAAAATACTAAAAAAATGTAAAAAAAAAATAGCAAAACATTTTTTTTTATGTTTTCGATGTTTTGTATTAAATGTAACAAAAAAAAAACGATGTTACATAGGGTTTATACGGGTTTTCTCAACTCAAGAGGGTTTTCAAACTATACTTCTCCTATAGGGGAAGTATAACATAAAAACCCATTTGAGATGTGAAAACCCTATGTAACATCGTTTTTTTTTTTTTTGAACATGTAATATATGTCGATATTGCCCTGCTGGCGGTGCACGCATATAATGTATATATGTGTGAACTCTCGGGTGGGCAAAAGTAAAATTGCACTAATTTTGACGTTATTTTACTAATCTCGTGAAAATAACGTTAAAAGTGGGGGAAGGTTATTCAGGCATCATGTGGTGGCGTTGATAGCCGAAAGACAAGGGCACATGCACCAATCAGCCGGTGTCCCGATGATTGAGTGCTATGTGCCTTATGTCCAAGGCTTGATGCAAAACTACTATCGAGCCGGGGGTCTCATCGGAAGCAGCCTCTCTATCCCTATGGGGTAGAGGTAAGGTTGTCTACATCTTACCCTCCTCAGACCCTACCATAGCATTGTTATTGGTGGGATATACTGAGTACGATGATGATGATGATGTAATATATGTCGCTACATTTAATACAAAATATCAAAAAATAAAAAAAAAACATTTTTATTTTTTTACTAATTTTTATATATGTTTTCAAGAGAGAGAAAATGTTATATATATGTTTACATTTTTTATTAACTTTAATTGTGGATCACAAGATTCAAACTCTAATTAAAAACATGTGGTTGAGAATGAGTTTTTAGAGTTTGCACAACTCAATTGGGTTTTTACTTTAACCTAACCTTATGTATGTGTGTGTGAGTGACGAAGAAAGAGAGGGCCCACCACCATTCCTTCCGCGCCTGTCTTCCTCTTGGCGCCTCTCCCCTCCGCGCCTCTACCGACGGCGCCCCGCGACGGTGTTTCGCGCCCTCTAAAAAGTGCCCATTGCGGGCAGTCTTAGAACGGCTAACTGACACACCTACCACTTCTAGATCTACCACTTTTGTCCATCATGTGGTCCTAGACATTTGACCCTAAACTAAGTCAGTTAGGTACCCCCAAACTTTTGGTGTCGTTTATAAGCATTACCCCAATATAATGGTAATCCTCACTACCTCTTAAACAAACTTGACTCGCTAGTGCAGCACTGCGGCCCGTGGCCCATGAATACAGGTCAATTTAAATCGGAACACATAAATCTCTTATGTCTTGCTTTCTTTACTGTCTCTGGTGTGTTCCATCACTATTATCTCAAGAGTACATGTAAGATTATGCATTGACATAACATTACGATGACAGACGAGCACAAATGCCTATCATGTCATGTCAGTTTCTTTAATACTGCTCATTAATTAAGGGCACGCCTACACAATTATCCTTTCTTTGTACGCGAGAAAAGTTAAATATGCATCTATCTCAAGTCAAATACATATAGATTTCATTTCCCATCATTAATAAAATCTTCGAAGGGTACACAATAATTTTGATCACCAACCAGGTGTTCTCATTCATCTGTTGCGCCCTAACTTTAGATCATATACGATAACACACATTTCTCTTATCTTTCCGTTTTTCCTTGTTCTTCTCATTATCATTCTTATTTTGATTTTACAGCAACATAAGATGATCCCCTCACCGACTTTATGCTCACATGTAAACCCGGTTTGTAAAAGCTCCAACGGTCAATTCTGTCAGCATACGGTTCGACCATAACACATGGATGCGATATAAAGATTCTTTGACCATTTTTCCTACAGCATCAACACTTTAACTTCTTCAGTGACTACAAAAATTGCAATAAATCAATATTATTCAAGAAGATAGGGTCTTTACCTTCACATGGGTACTTGGGAAGGCAGACGTTCTCAAAGTTTCTTGTGTTTCATCCACTATTTTACGTCTCGGGATACTTAATATAAAAGCAGCTTGATCGGCTGTGGCAGCCATAGCTGTTATCCTGTACCCACTTTCCCATCTATGGTGGATACCTTCACTTGGGTAAAGAAAATCGAGTTCTACAACCTAGAGTATTACAAGAGCACTTTAATCATTTGTTAATAATAATTAACAATAATAATAATACCAAATAATAATACCTGTTCAGAGAATCCAGAATTCCGTGACATCACAACACCCCAACGACTGCCAGCTGTAGCCATTGAAGTCACATGAAATCCTTCTTTCCATTTTTTGCTGATCCATTTAAATGGAAATGATTCACTCACTTTATAGGATTGTTGAGTGTAAGGTGTTCCTGAAAGTTACACAAAAGTTAAAAATATAAACAAAATAAAAGAGCAGTTGGTTGCTACTATATTGGAGTTTATTATCTAATTATTATGAATAATTAGTGATTGATAATTAGTTTCATACCAAATACCACAGCAAAAATGATTAGTAAGCTCTCTGTTTTCTTCACAAAATGTCCTTTTCAGTCATTCTATCAATGAATTTATTATATAACTGAATTTGCCACATGATAAAACATTTTAATATCTCATTACTACACAAATTCAAACATGCACACCTCCAAACTCCAGTAAGTTTTATTACAGTTGATTTTTCTTACTCGAATTATTCAATTAATTTACAAAACATATAAAGTAAGGTTTTCAAAACTACTTTTATAAAAACGGTCAATTTTTTTAAAACAATCCTATTTTTTTCAATTTTGCCAACAGAAACAGTTACATAAAGTATAGCCTAAATTAACCCAATTATACATGGCTTAAAATTGCATCATTTACAATAAGAGAAACTGCAGCAGAAGAAAATCTCACCTTTAGACATGACAACCAAAGAGCTTTCATTGGCTGCACCGGCAATGGAACTGATGTAAAAATTCTTCTCCCACTGTTTCATAATCCAGTCCTGAAGAAAATTTTATAAAACTTGTAAATATATAAATGAAAAATAACATGAAATTCAAAAGGCAAGAAGAATCATCAAAATTACAATAACCTTGTGAAGGAAAACAGGTGAAATGTCATAAACTTGGGAACAAAATCCAGTTCCTGCATCCATAATTAAGGCCCAAAGATTTGAGGCTGATGCCACACAGCTTATGTATAATCCGTCTTCGTTGCCCTTTTCTACATGCTGGCGAAGTCTTGCATCTGCAACGTTGTAGTGATATCTGCAAAAAGAAAGATTATTACATTAACCAGAAATACCAAACAAGATCTTTGTTGTTTGTGCACGTTTATTGTTCATTTAATAAACAAGAACAAAAGTTGAGTAAACGAACACCAACATTTCTTGCTTTTAACCAATGAAAAAAATGGGAAAGGGATGAGCTTATCTGTTTATGGAACTCTATTTATGCCAACTTTTAAAGTTCCTTTGTAACTGCTAATATATATATATATAGAGAGAGAGAGAGAGGGAGAGAGGGAGAGAGAGAGATACGATAATATAATATAATATTTCTTAATATATCACTAAAGTATAATAACATAACCCACCTTTGTTTCATCTGACGACGAGCGTTATAAACAGAAATCCATTGTGTAGCAGGACTACCTAATCGTACTTTCTTTTTAGGTTGTTCATCTTCTTCTAAATTAACCGGCAGTCTACCCCGTTTTTGTCCAACCTAAATAGACAAAAAAAGACACATCAAAAAGAGGTTTATATCAAACACTACATATATAAATAGGACCATATGATAAAAAGGTACTAAAACGTATGCAATTTTCCATTTGAGTTGTCATTTTAAATGTATCAAACTCTTTTTATGCATAGAAAACGACGTTTTGCATGCAAGTAAGAAAAACTTAGTCAGCAGGTCATGTGTACTGCCAAGTAGGAAGGCAAGTGAGGTGATGTGGCATACTACATGTACTGCCACATAGGCCAACGAGGTGACGTGTCATGCCACGTTGTATCGCCATGTCTGCAACTTGAGCCGCATCTGCTTAAAGGGTCAAAAGGTCCTCTTGTATGCATAAAAAAAAGCCGGATACAATTTGCCTAAAATGGAAAATTGCATAATATTCTGTTCGTTTTCATGCAATTTGCCCATAAAATAAAATGAAAAGTATAAAAATGCAAATAAACCTTAAGTGCGCCATCAATTCTGATAGGTCTTAACGATGTCACGGGTTCAATAAGGCTCTCAAATAAAGAAATAAGCTTTGAATAATTAGGCTCCTCATCAAATTTCAAATTTGTAACTGCTTCAAGAAAATGTTTAAACAGTGCGGGACAAAAGCAACACATCAGCTCAGGAGATGTTGCCATTTTCTTTTTACAAACAAGAAAACTCTTGTTGTCTCCCTGTAAGGTTAAACTGAAAAAAGTTAAAACATAACCAACAAAACCAAAAAAACAAAAAATAATAAAAATTTAATAATGAAAAGACGAAACTGACCTGGTAACCTTGCCATGGTAACCTTCCTTTAATGAGAAATATTAGCGTGTATGCAAGTGACTCAAGATCATCCCTTCGGCTCCCAGTTCGACCTAAATGTGCATGCACACTTGCATATCTAATTGTACCTCTGCAAAAAAAATGTGTGAAAATTTATATTAATATATAATCATATAACTATATAAGTATTTAAGTACATAAAAAATGCACATGAAGTGACATACCTGAATATATCCGGTCGTTGATCATATTCAACATGTTGACTAGATGTTGACTCTTTCCATTTTGATGCTGAAATAGTGACAAATAACAAATGAATGACAAAGTAATGATATAGAATATAAAGAATCTTAAATTAAGATATAATCATACAATTACAAAAATAAAGTAATAAATCATATAAAGCATACCTAAACCAAGATCAATAAGATATAGTTTCTTTTCATCCACTGATCCTTGTTGACCAAGTAAGAAATTTTCCGGCTTCACATCTCCATGTACAAATCTTCAATTAAAAAGAACACAAAAAAGGGCCAATGGTATGGTCAACAAAAAGAAGTCTTTAAATTTGCAGCTATATTGTTATAAAAAAAAAACGCCTACCCCTTCGAGTGAAGCTTTTCAAGAATTGATATTGACTCAACCGCAATGCAAGCCACCATACTTGGTGACATTCTGTTAAGGAAATAAAATAAATAGTTAATGAAAAATCATGCATGTGAGAAGAATAATATAAGATATTAAATATAAAATAATTAAATTAAATAAGCTATCAGCTTACGATTGGCCTAAAGAATTCCAAACATCCCAAAGACTAGGTCCAAGCATGTCCATAACCTGCAAACACAACAATGTAAATAATAATTATTCTACTATAAAGTGAGTGTTTTGTGATGTCAGTCAAATTCTAAACTCACCAGAATGTAAAAATCGCCTTGCCGGCCCTTATAGTGAACCCATGGAATCCCATAGCATCCATTCAAGGTGCTTTTGTAACAGAAATTAGATCACAGTGTCATATTGTCAGAACTTGAGCTTTACACATATTATTAATTTAATGACTCCAAATAATTTTTAGAAATGATAAATACCTGTAAACCTGCCACTCATACGGAGGACCATAGTTGCAACCTTTACTATTACGATGCTCAAACTTTAATGCTACCTAGAAAACCGAATTCAAAAAGGAATTAAACTTTTGGTGACATTAATAGAGTTACTATGAAAAGCTTATATCGTTTTTTAACATACCTCAACGGCATTAGGCCCGGTTCTTTCTGTTCCACCACTAACCCTCCTACCAACATAAACTTGACCAAAACCACCTTTCCCCAATTTTCTATCTGTCTTATATATAGGAGAATTACCCACTTGTACCTGTATCAAACCAATAACACAGGTTAATTTACAACTTTTATGCAAAAACATAAGTTGATTAAATGATTCTTGTGAATTAGTATTGTAATAATTAGTTTGAAAGTGTTTTGGTCATGATCATTCCACTACGAATGGAGCTTGTTCATGATCATTCGTTTAACTTTATCCGAACAAATAAACGAGCACAAACAATTAAATGAATGGACTTTCTTGTTTGTGTTCGTTCGCTAAGAAAATGAATGTTTTCGTGTTCGTTTTTGAAAGTGTGTTAATATTCTAACCAACAGACAAAAGAAATGGATTGATTCCGGCTAGCTCGAAGGGAAGGAAAGAGCGCTATAAGAGAAAGAGTGCCTCGATCATATTTGGGATTTTTACTGAAAGCAGAGGAAGCATTCGATGCATCATATAAAAAAAAAGTGCAGCTGCCAGAGCCCCTTACCAGCGTGGGTCCCGAGATATTCTATGATCAAAGGCTTTGTGGTTGTCACGAACTGGATTCGAGCCAGTGCCTCCGGGAGCAAAATACATAGGAAGGAAGCGAGGTACTGAGTTTAGCGTCTACAAGTGGATCTTTATTCTCAATGATATGGGAGACAGTCAAAGCATCAGTCTCAGCATCAACAGAAGAAAAGGACTGACCAACCGCCGTTCAAGAGAGATCCCTTTGAAACATGGGCCGAAGGAAAGAAGAAGACCAAAAAAAGTCGCGGTCAAAGCAAAGAAAAAGATGCCAAAAAGATACCAAGACAAGCCCAGTTCTCGCTGATAGGCGCTGGTAGCTTGCTTCCAAACGGTTCACAAATACAAATGAACATAAAGTAACATGAGCTAAAAGTAAACGTGAATATCCAAATTGAAGTCCAAAATACCATTTGTTCATGTTCATTAATTTAATTAAACGAAAACTGCAACAAAATTTTGTATTTACCCTTCCAGGCACAGCAGGTGTATTTCCTTCTTCTTCAACTCCCATTATTTTATCAGCACTTCCACCCTCCATGCCAATATTGTTATCTGCAACCGCGTCTATTCTATTTAAACCAGGCTCACCAACCGGAAGAGCCGCAGGGTCAGGAAGAATACTACAAGGCGGTTCCTGGTCCAAACCAATCAATCTAGCACCTCTGCCTCTACCTCTAGCAGTCAGCCTATTACCACCAGCATCACCTCTTCCCCTTCCACCACCAGTCTTCCTTCTGGTTCGGGTTGGTGCAGCTACGTGTTCGGTTTGGTCAATCGGTTGAGAAGCAGGCTGGAGATCACCGAGCCGTTTTGATCTCCGTGCTCCACTTCGCAGTTGTGGCATCGTCACCCATGCAAGTTATATCAAACTCATATCCAATGTGGCCCGTTCAAGCCTGGAAGAAGTTATCTATAGTTCTATACAAAATAAAGAAATGATATGAATCTTATAAACAATGTTGCTAGTAAAGGCAGTAAGTGTTATGAAGTGTTATGAATCCGCAAGTACAGCAGAACAAAGAGTGAAAAAAGTTGCTTAAGCAGAAAGCATTTTAGATATTTATACAGATTGTAACATTTTAAAAAGAAATTAAAAAAAGTACAAGTAGATATTTATAAAGATTCTACAACAATCTACTTGAAATATGATTCCTTAGGGACCAAAAATCTAGCAAAGCAACAGCAGCATACATGGTATAATATAAATCTAACAGCAGTGGTGGTTTTGGAATCAAATCAATTCAATTCACTCACAATTTCAATGAATTGAAATAATAAAGCCAAACAGTAGATCGATTATACCTCAGGAGGTGGAAAATAGAGATGATCGGAACGAAATGCTTGATTAATCAGCGAATTTGAGAGATGAAACCCTAACGTTTGTGACTCGATCGGCTGTTAGATCGGTGTAGTAAGGTCTGTGAATTGAGTTGTTTAGCTTATCTGGTGAATTGAAAGGAATTCAAATGTTCTGCAAATAAATAAGGTGGAATAAGTCTGTTAGTTAGGTTAGGGATGATGAGATATGAGATTTAAAATGAAGAAGAAGAAGAAAAGTACATACAGTAAGTAGTATATATATTAATAATCGGCATATGTGTTGAGTTGTGTTGTTTGCGGCTGTCGGTTTGTTTGTGTTTGTGTTTGTGTTTGTGTTTTATATTTTATTTTATTTAATAAAAACACTTGTGTTTTTTATAAAAATAAAAAATAAAAAAAAAACCATTGAAAATAATTATTTGTCTTTGTCGATTCAATGTACTTCTTATTTTTGGTAAACATATTTTTCCTCTTTGGGTAAACACCAAAATATTCAACAAATAGGGCTATATCTTTTCATGATTTTGACTCGACACTTAAATGATTGAATATGAATACTTGACTTATTAATTCTTACAATTCCTGCCAATAATCTAATTCCAACTCAACCTATTGCATTGCATCTGGTAGGCTCTGTTAATTTTTTTTTTCTTTTAAGGGGAAATGAGATTTGAAATTAAAAATAATTTTATTTGATGCATGGATATTGTTATAACAATGGTTAAAATTGTGTGTTTGAATTAAGGGTGAGATAATTGTAGACCATCAGTGCTATACGTTACAAATACATTTAATGTTGATATGGTGTTTGATTCGTTTGACCTGACTCTAATTTATAGGTAAGTCATATGTGACTGAAAGAGAAAAAGTAATAGCTAGTTGTAAACGAGTGTATTTAATGTTTATTTTGTCACGTTGAGTGAACAAGCTTTGTAGAGTACATTATATGTAACGATTGTGAATCTTGTTAGATGAGGAAGATCCCTTTTTAGGCATTTGTTTGTTTTGTGTAAGATATGCTATGTATTAAGACATGGTCAGGTGGTCTTGTGTGTTCTTTTCATGCTTGCATATCTTGACTATGATATATATTATATGGTTTAGGCCGGCAATGGTTCATATATATATGGTGTAGAATGTGATTAGCTTCTGATTTAATAAGATATGCATCTATAACACAAAAGTTGAGCAAAACCACCAATGATCAATAATAACATTATGAAATCATGGACTCTGATCCAACAAAAGCAAAACTCATATATTATCAAGCATAAGGATTCATATGTTAACGACAATGAAATTGAAAACCCAGTAGCATCTCATCTCATGCATGAGACATCTTGTTTTGTATTAGACAACTTTCAAGACAGGCTCACAACTTCAAATTTTTATCTCCGGCCATACTTTCTAGATTCATATTTTCGATTCTAAAAAAAATCCACCTATATGATATTTCTACATTTATCACAAGGTAGGTACGCCATTGCAGGTTTTATATTATATTTATTATATTATGTACTAGATTTTTTCCCCCGTATTACGGGGTTGTTTTACATTATTCATTTTCAATATTTATATATGTATATTCTGATTGCTTGAGAGAATGGTTGTTAACATTTTTCGTTTTCTAATATTTACTTTTTGGATTTTAATTTTCTTTATTATAAGAAAGTTAATAATATACTTAGAGTTTGATGATTTGATGAAAGGGTTTCATAAAAAAAAAATAATATGACATGTTATAACCCCTTTAAAAGCTATTTAGATTTGGTGACACGTGACCCGCTTATTTTTTTTTACTATAAAATTATTTATTAATTATAAATAAGGTTTAGGTTAAAATAAGAAGTTAATTTTTCTTTTTCTTTTTAAATTTGATATTAAGTTTTAGCATATCCCTATTTTATAGGAATTTTCTATCAAATAATTGGTAATATTAATTTTTAATTTAATGAGATGTTATAACACATTTAAGAGATGTTATAACCCATTTAAAAGCTATCTGGATTTGCTAACCCATGACCCGCTTATGTTTTTACTATAAAATTGTTTATTAATTATAAATAATATCTTTTTCTTTTTAAATTGAATATTAAATTTTAGCATATCCCTATTTTATAGGAATTTTCCATCAAATAATTGGTAAGATTAATTTTTAATTTAATGAGATATTATAACCCGTTTAAGAGCTATCTGGTTTTAGTAAGACCCATACCCATGAATTTGAGTTAAATCAACGAGAGGCATCCATTTAAAAATCAAGCAATTTGATGGCTTCTATAAAAGGGGGGGAACAACCACATCGCGACAGGTAGAATTTTAGGGTTTTCGTTTATATATATTATAGATAGATTTAATAAATGTGATTTTTTTAATTTAGTAGCGTTTATTAATATGAGTCTAAACTCTAAGAGTCATAAGCCATCTAGAAATTTTTTTGTATTAGCTTGTTTTGACTAATGTTCTTCATATGTTCTTGAACATTCGGTCTTATTGTTTAATATAAATTTTAAATAGCTTTTGTTATTAATAAAAAGTTTACAAATTGTCATGTGTACGGTATACCTAATTTTGTGTAGTTCTCATTTTCATTTTCGACATATATAAAAATATACATTTATTGTTTTTTTATAAATTTAAAACAGCATTTGTTCTTACTTCTTAATAAAAAGTCTACAAATTGTCATGTATACCTAATTTTGTGTAGTTTTCATTTTTTCCGAGATATATAAAAATATACATTTAGCAAACAAAGGGTATTTGTAGTGTATGGAGAATTAATGATGAAGATTTGTGATGAGAGACGGATCAATGAAGGAATGCTATCACCTCAAACTTAAGAAGTGTATGAAGATTTATGATTGGTTAACCCCACATATATCTTGCTCCATCGACATTTTTATTCGGTTTGGTGAAATCTAAATGGGAACCTGAAGCTTAATGCCCAAGTGATGGCAGTTTGGCATAGGTGTACCCGACTAAGCCGATGAAACTCGAACCCAGTCCGGGAGACGCCCCTAATACCCTAATGTGGCATAATATAAATTCTAAGCACATGTCCAATTACCCAATATCAACATATTATCAACATGAAAAAGGATTGGGAGTTATTATCAAAAAATATAGTAATAAATATCACTCGGTCATCGTTTACGCTATGATTAAGCATGAGTCAGTTTGATTCGATTATAGGCTAAGCGAAACCTATAATCGATGTTCCATTTTTTAGGTTTCTATAACTAATCGAGTTTGGCTATTGTTCAACTAATTCGGTTGTATGAATAGATGGTTAAGTTAATTCGGTTAATCATCGAACGGCTTTGAACGTGAATCAACTAAATCCAACTATATCTCTGCCCAATAAAATCTTATGAATCCTTTAACTCATAAAAAAAATAAAAAACATTTAATATGTTGTTTATATACGTCAGCATAAAACCTTTTCGACATATAACATAGTATCTATAAAAAAAATATAATGGTTTCATTTAATATGATTTCGGCTAAACCATTTTTTTTTCTTTTTACATAATTTTTATCAAACCTTAAAATCCGGCTATAAAAATTTCATAACCAAAAACCAAATTTTCAATCGGTTAATTTTTTTCGTTACATCAACTTACTAAAAAAACCTGCTACGTTATTTTAAGTTTCTTATTTTGGATTGGTGTAAACCATTTTATTCTAAATGCGATTATCTTTCCAATTCTTTGTATTCGTCTTTGTTTTCTAACATCTTGCTAGTTTTCAACAAAATTTCATCGTTAAAAAAAGTAAATATATTCTGAAAATATTTCAAACGGAGATCAAATATCATAACAACTTGGTGCCCGCTTGTTGCCCGCTTGTCTTCTGTTTCGATGTAATCCAATAAACAATTAATACGGCAATTATTGTTTTTAGATTTTTTAGTTAAAGTTTGTGTTCACTTGGTGTTACATCCATAGTTGAAGGTCCTAACCTGTTTACATCCAATAGTCCACGAGCAAAAACAAAAATTCCCAACGACCAAACAACCAAACAAAAACAAAATTTAAACATTGGACTTCCTTCACTTTATCATCATATCATCATCTTCAATTCCATGGCTGCAACTTCTCTTCTATCTCTCTCCCTCCCAAAACCATCCATACTCATTCCCAAATCAACCGCTTCAATCGTAACCCCTTCGGTTACCGTTACCGAGACCCTTGATCAGAAATTTGGCAGGAAAGGCATCAAGTTCTTGGAAAATGATGATGGGACTCAGGATGCTGAACTTACGGTCCGAAATGGCAGTTCGGTGAAAATTGGATTGAATAATGCACATGTTACTTCGTATAAACCGAAAGTTTACTGGAAAGATGATGGGTTTGAAGAGGTTTTGTACACGACGTTGGCTAAGAAAGGAGGGATCGGTTTGGTGATTGATAGTGTTTCGGATGATTCGAAGTCGAAAGGTGTTGATTTGTCGCAATGGGTTGTCAAGGATGCTGATTCGGATTCGATAGATGCTGTGCAGGTGATGTTTTTGTTTTAATTAGTTAATTGCCAAGGTTTAATCATTATTAACGTGTCTTGTAATATTTTTGTTGTTGGTTTTGAGTCGTGTTATTGTTTTGATGATATGATTTGTACGATTTTTAGTAACTTAATATGTTTTGTATAAGTGATGGTTTTTTAAATAATTGGTGAATTACAAAAACTAGAGGTGGCAATTCTGGTTGGATGATAGCTTTAACTACGAGTCGATTTTTCTGTTGACTATGTATATGCGGATAACATCACTAAAACGTATGGTTCCTAAGTTATATATGGGGATATGGCATAAGTTGACTACCAAGATTTTGCATTGTTATATTGAACTTGTTTAATAAGCATGTCGTCTTTCAAGTTGACTCGTATAGTTACTAAGTCATGTTCGGGTTTACCCGTTTAATTAAACAGGTTGAAATGTCAACCTGTTTAATTAGACAATTTGGCACGTCAATATGTTTAATTAGACAAGTCGATTTGCTAACCCGTTTAACCTATTTTTTAAAACCCAGCAACGAGATTAGCATGTCTACAACTTGATAACTATTCGCCAACTTCAACCCATTGACACGTTTAGATCAAATGGATTAAATGATTTGTGTTTGGGTCATATGGTTCTAAGTGTGTGCGGGTTAGGCCTAATGTTTTAAAAGGAATAAAGATATGGGTTGTGTTTGGGTTGACTAATTCAATCTGCCAATCTGAAACTATCAGCCTGCCAACTCGACACATTGACACCCCTATTGTGTTGAGATATATATGTTTCCTCACTTTTTGTGTTTGTCTCAACATTAAAGGGAATTCATTTGTGCAGGTAGAATTGAGTTGCACCACTAGTGGAACCCTTGACATAACCTATGTGATCACACTCTATGCTCTAAGCATGGCAACCGCAGTTATAGTAAAAAACAATGGCCGAAAACCTGTTAATCTAAAAACAGTCATACTCAGCCATCTCAAGTTCAAGAAACGGGGAGGAACCGCCATCGATGGGCTCAAAGGTTCCTCATATTGCACTCACCCTCCTTTATCTTCTCCATTTGAGATTCTATCACCATCCGAAGCAGTAAAACCAGAAGATCCAGCCTGGTTTTCCTTCGGGTGGGAACCAGAGAAGAAAGTAGGAGTTTGGAGTGTACAAGATGTACCCATCACCATTTTGAAGAATAAACTTAGTCGAGTTTATGGCACTCCTCTTGAAGAGAGATTAAAGGAGTTCTATAACACTATTCCATCAAAGTACGAGACACTTGATCAGGTAACTTTGACGATTATTTATTATCTTAACTAATGCAATTATTATCGTGGCGTCTATAAATCCTTGTCCTTTTTTGCAGGGACGAGAATTGTTTTTTAGGGTAATAAGAATCGGGTTTGAAGACATTTATTTGTCAAGTCCCGGATCACTGTCCGAAAAATATGGGCAAGGCTACTTTATTTGCACAGGTCCGGCTTCAATATTGACTCCGATCACGATTGAACCTGGTGAAGAGTGGAGAGGGGCACAAGTTATTGAGCATGATAATTTGTAAATAAGTATGACTATATTTATTTTATTAATGTCAAAAACTTGTCATAATTCATTTCGTTATGTACATGTTCCAAGGGTATTTACATACAAAATTTTGAAATGAAATTATATATATATACTCAAATGAATCTTGGGTTGTAACCGAATCAACGAACATAACACATGAGTTTTAAACAAACAAAAGAAACGAATGGATATGAGATGCAAATAAATTAATTAGTTTATGTGTACGTTCGTATATAAGTGTGTTTGTGTCTGTTTTGATCATTTAATATTCATATATTTGTTTTGTCTTTAGATATGCGGTAAAGAAAATTTAAAGATTGCACGTTGAGTTCATGTTATATTGATAGCCTAAAACCAAGTATTACATAAAGATCAAAGATTTAGTTCATGTTATACTGCTAGCATAAAACCAACTGCATCTTTCGTTTCAACAAGTAATCATTCAACCTAACACTCTAACAGGACTCTGTCTCTTTCTGTATTAATGGCTAATACAATAAACAAACATTAAGAAGAAAGGAGTAGCACCAGGGCCGGCCCAATAGTTTGGTTGGGCCAAGCTAGAGCTTTAGACCCCAAAAATCTAGAGGCCTCAAAAATTTTTTAATAAAAATATAATAAATATATTAGGGATTTTCTTTGGCCGTCGATGGAAGATTGGAGAAATTGATGCGACTATATTGGTATCTTCCAAGCAAACGATTTCACAAGATTTATGGAATGGAAAGTGGAACTGAAGCATGGGATTTATTTAGTTTGTGTTGATTTCAATTTATTCTTCAAGACTTCAAGTGTATTTGTTATATTGCTATTATAATATGCCAATTTAAGTTAGTTTATTTTATCACTTTATGTTATTAGCTTTACAATAATTTGACAATTTATAATCTGCCTATTTGAATTATTGCCTAATTGTATTAGAAATTTAGAATCCATCCTAATTGAATTCTCACCCAACTATATTAGGGTTTGGAAATTTAGAATGTGCCCTAATATAATTCTTGCCTATTGTTATTTGCTACTTGTTTCAATGTCACATTGACACCGAAATTATGAATCTGGTTATGCAAAAAAGACTTGAAATGGAGGCTTTAATTGAATTAAAAAAAGAAGATATTTCTAATTTTTTCACATCCACAAAAACTACAAACAATGACCCTATAAATGACGACCATCTTATAAATAGTAAATTTACAAATGACGAACAACCTACAAATAATTAACATACAAATGACAAGCAACCTACAATTGATGAGCTAACAAGTGACAATGAACCTATAAATGATGATCAACTTTCAAATGAGAATCAAGCTAATGAACCTCCAAGTATTGTTGACCCAAGTCAATGGAATAATATCAATAGTAATTTAAGGGATCTACTTGTAAAAAATGGCCCGGTTAAAATTTATGGTTACAAATTTCCAAAAGATGAATATTCAAGAAGCTTTAATACTTTTCTTTATATGCGAAAGTTACCGAATGGAGAAAAAATAGAAAGAAAATGGTTGGTTTATTCTATAGAACTAGTTATAGCATTTTGTTTTTGTTGTAAGTTATTCAATGTGAATCAATGTACAAGTAAATTAGTATTTGAAGGTAGTAACGATTGGAGAAATCTTAGTGCCAAATTAAAGGAACATGAAATAAGTAATGCGCATATTATCGATATGAGAACTAAAAATGTTAAAGGGATATTATAAATTTAGAATCCGACACACTTATTTATATATTAAATTATATTAAAAACTTTGATTCTTTTTCGAATGCTTATATTGCCTATAGAATTGTGTTAACTATTCCTGTAACTGTTGCTTCCGCAGAACGTAGTTTTTCCAAATTAAAGTTGACAAAAATTATTTAAGATCTACAATGTCACAACAAAGGTTAAACGGTTTAGCTCTTTTGTCGATTGAGAAAACCTTTTTAGAAGAAATTGATTATAATTATTTCATTAAACAATTTGCATCTAATAAAGCTAGAAAAATAAATTTCATATAAACATCATTTTTAACTAACACGATACAAATAAAAAAAAAATTAATTTCACCAACTATAAACTTTTTGGCTTATTATTGCCGGTCCCAAGTCCGGATAAAGAAGGAGGATTTATATTAAAAAAAAGCCCTCAATTTGATAGTTAGCTTGAGGCCTCTAAAAACCTTGGACTGTCACTGAGTAGCACTTAGTGTTTTGATAGCCACAATTAAGTGTGTGTATTTTACAACATTCACCCTTGGTCATAAACAATAACTTGGTGGTTAAATATTTTCAACCTTTAATTTCACCTCCTAAGGTTGTTCACTACAGAAGGGCTTTCACGTCATCATCACGTAGAAAACGGGGCTTCGAAGCCCTTCTCCATAACGTCTAGCTGTGGTTTAAAGCTCCTTTACTGTCCCATTATATATACACACATATATATATGTATGTGTGTGTGATAAAGTGAGACCCCCCCGGAGCGCCGGTCTTCGTGAGCCCCCTCCCATAGACGCCTCCTTCTAAGCGCCCCTCGGCGGTGTTCAGGCCCGAAGGCTCCCCAACCCTGCCCCCAAACCCGCCCATAGCGACCCATCTAAAAAGTTAAGGTTAAAACTTTTGTCATGAAAGTTTCTATTAATAGAAAGCAACAATAACCAATTGTTTCGCCAATTATCTCGCCTCTAGGAACTCCAACCATTCTCATTCAACTCACAACTATCAAACAACAATTGGAAAACAAACAAACAGGTTTCAAAATCTGACAACAAAAAACACGTGAAACCTAGTAAAACCAGATGATAATAACAAGGGAATGGCAAGTTCCCAACCATCTAAAAAACCGTCCAAGGCCACCGTGGGCGGCGGCCCATCATTAAAGTTCGCTAGGCGAACTTCAAGCGGCCGTTACGTCAACTTATCAAAAGATGACGTCGACACGTCCAACGACTCAACTGGGGATTACACAAATTACACCGTTCATATCCCTAATGAACTCCCGGAAGCATCAGTGGCTACAAAAGCCGAAGAGCAATACGTTTCGAATTCGCTTTTTACCGGAGGTTTCAATAGCGTGACACGCGCACATTTAATGGACAAAGTTATCGACTCCAAGGTGACCCACCCGCAAATGGCTGGAACAAAAGGGTCTTCATGTGCAATGCCGGCTTGTGATGGCAAGGTGGTTAAGGACGAACGAGGTGTCGATATTATTCCATGCGAATGCCGGTTTAAAATTTGTCGAGATTGCTTTTTAGATGCACAAAAGGATACCGGGTTGTGCCCGGGGTGTAAAGAAGCGTATAAAACCGAACTTGATGATGACGCACCAGCCGGAGTGTTATCTGTAACGGGACCGGATGGTAAGCGTTCTTCGTTGGTTAAACGAAACCAAAACGGGGAGTTTGATCATAACAAATGGTTGTTTAACGAGACTTCGGGGACTTACGGCGTTGGGAACGCGTATTGGCCGACGGATGGTGGGAAAGGGGGTGGTGGCGGGTTTGAGGATCCGGAAGATAAGCCGTGGCGACCGCTTACTCGGAGGCTACCAATGCCCGCGAGTATTATTAGTCCTTATAGGTTATTGATAGTTGTTCGCTTTGTAGTTTTGATTTTCTTTTTGACATGGAGGGTTACTAACCCGAATGATGATGCAATGTGGTTGTGGTTCATGTCGGTTATATGCGAGATTTGGTTCGCGTTTTCGTGGATTCTTGATCAAGTCCCGAAGCTTTGTCCCGTGAATCGGTCGGCTGATCTACAACTTCTTCATGACAAGTTTGAAGCACGCGATGAGGTTAAAAACCCAAAGGGTCGGTCTGACCTCCCGGGTGTTGATTTCTTTGTATCGACCGCAGATCCTGAGAAAGAGCCACCGTTGGTCACCGCCAACACCATTCTCTCGATTCTAGCGGTTGAGTACCCGGTTGAGAAGCTCGCGTGTTACATATCGGATGATGGTGGGTCGCTTTTGAATTTCGAGGCATTGGCCGAGGCATGTAGCTTTGCCGATTTGTGGGTCCCGTTTTGTCGAAAACACGACATCGAGCCGAGAAATCCCGATACTTATTTCTCGCTGAAAGGTGATCCGACTAAAAACAAGAAACGAGCGGATTTCGTTAAAGACCGGAGGCGGGTTAAACGAGAGTATGACGAGTTCAAAGTGAAAATTAATAATTTGCCGGATTCGATAAGGAGAAGGTCGGATGCGTTTAACGCGAGGGAGGAGATGAAGATATTAAAGAACATTCGGGAGCGTGGGGTTGACCCGACCGAGCCAATAAAGATCAAACGGGCCACATGGATGGCCGATGGTACTCACTGGCCCGGTACATGGGCTAACCCAAGCCGTGATCATGCCAAGGGCGATCACGCTGGTATCATACAAGTAATGTTGAAGTGCCCTTCCCCTGACCCATTATACGGGTCAGGGGAAGAAGGCCTTTGTGGCTACTCAGACATTGATATAAGATTACCAATGCTTGTATATATGTCACGAGAGAAACGATCCGGCTATGACCACAACAAGAAAGCCGGGGCGATGAACGCACTTGTGCGTTCATCTGCGGTTCTATCTAACGGACCGTTTATCTTGAACTTAGATTGTGATCATTATATAAACAACCGCATGGCGGTTCAAGAAGGGATTTGCTACATGATGGACTGTGGCGGTGAAGACATTTGCTACATTCAATTCCCGCAACGGTTTGAAGGAATCGACCCTTCAGACCGTTACGCCAATCACAACACCGTCTTCTTTGACGGAAACATGCGTGCACTAGACGGCCTACAAGGCCCGTTCTACGTGGGGACCGGATGTATGTTTAGACGTTTTGCATTATACGGTTTCGATCCCCCGAAGGTTGACTTTACAACACCTAAGAAAAAGGACGGTGCGGGTTCAAACCCGCCCGCCGAGACACAAGCATTAAAAGCATCCGATTTTGACCCGGACCTCGATGTCAATGAACTCCCGAGACGATTCGGGAACTCAACACTTTTGGCGAATTCAATACCCGTAGCCGAGTTTCAAGGCCGCCCTATCGCCGACCACCCAGCGGTAAAGTACGGGCGACCTCCAGGCGCCCTCCGAAACTCGCGTGAACCTCTAGATGCCACTACCGTAGCCGAAGCAGTTTCTGTAATTTCTTGTTGGTAATTAAATAAAATAATAAAGATACTCTCGTTATTCATAAAATAAACCCGTGTTGTTTTAAACAACAGGTACGAGGACAAAACCGAATGGGGCGATCGAGTGGGTTGGATTTACGGATCTGTGACCGAAGATGTGGTGACCGGGTATCGAATGCACAACCGTGGGTGGCGGTCTATATATTGCCTGACAAAACGAGACGCTTTTCGTGGCTCGGCCCCGATAAATCTAACAGACAGACTCCATCAAGTGCTCAGATGGGCCACCGGGTCCGTTGAGATTTTTTTCTCGAGAAACAATGCATTTCTAGCGTCAAGACGGCTTAAATGGCTGCAGCGTTTAGCGTACATTAACGTTGGCGTTTACCCGTTCACATCTCTGTTTCTCATTGTGTATTGTTTCCTCCCGGCGCTCTCGTTATTATCTGGTCATTTTATAGTTAAAAATGTCAATGCAACTTTCTTGATCTACTTGTTGTTGATGACGTTATGTCTCATTGGACTTGCGATGTTGGAAGTCCGGTGGTCGCAAGTTTCGTTAGAAGATTGGTGGCGGAACGAGCAGTTTTGGCTGATTTCCGGTACGAGTTCACATTTAGCAGCCGTCATTCAAGGGCTTTTGAAGGTAATGTTATCATTCCTCCTGGGTAAACAGTTGTGTTTGGCGGGGTAAGGGGTCAGGTTGGGTCAGAACGTGTTTGGGTCAGGACGGGTTTGAGTCAAGAGGGGTTGTTTCAAAAAAATAGTTATCTTGGTTCGGGTCACAACGTGTTGTTTTCGAAAAAATGGTTGTTTTGCTTAGTTAAAATAAACAGTGGCTTTGATTTTGGTGACGAGTTTGTTTTAAAAATGGTTATTTTGGTTTGGGTAGATTGTGCAGTTTTGAAAAATGATAATACATCATGTACTGATTTGATCTTGTAACAGGTAATGGCAGGAATCGAGATCTCGTTCACTTTAACCGCAAAAGCAGTTGAAGACGCCGATGACATCTACGCGGAGTTATATCTGGTAAAATGGACGTCGCTCATGATTCCCCCAATTGTTATCGCGATGATTAACGTTATCGCGATGGTGGTAGCATTCTCGAGGACGATCTACAGCATAACACCACAATGGGGGAAGTTTGTGGGCGGTGCGTTTTTCAGTTTTTGGGTGTTGGTTCATTTGTACCCGTTTTTCAAAGGGTTGATGGGGAGGAGAGGGAAGACGCCCATGATTGTGTATGTTTGGTCCGGGCTCATCGCGATCACGCTCTCATTATTATGGGTTGCTATAAACCCCAGCGCCGGCCCGGCCAATGCAAATGCAGGAGGATCTAGTTTTAAATTTCCATGAAAGAATAAGATGGGTGTTTGTAACATTAGTGTAAACCATATTAGACCAGGCTGTGCAGTTGATTATTTTTTTTTTCATTTGTAGTAGTTATTTTTAGTTTTTTCTTATTATGTTAGTATGACATTTTAACTAAAGAAAAACATTAAAATCAATTATTATTATTATAACTTATAATCTTTTAACACCTACATATGCTATTAGTGAAAAAATTCTCATGCTCCTGCTCATAATTCTAAGCTAAGAAGATTGCTTCGAGGTTCATTTGAAGGCACTAGACAATGGGGCATCTCCTTGTCAGAGAGGTAGACATCAATCAGGGGAGAAAATAGGTTTACCATCCGACCAGAATTTGTTAGAATTTTTATATATCAAATATAAGTTTTATTAAGAAATATTTGAGTTGTGCAGATACTTTTGTGAGACCATCTACAATAATAGATCAATAGATTTTTAGATGATGTTTTTTTGAGTGTTTGTCCACCTCAATAATTTTTTAGTGTGATGTTTAGACCATCTGCAATTTTAGATGATTTTTAGAGATATTTTTCTACAAGAACAAATGAACTTGGCTTTTTGGAGGTGGTGGGGCCAGATTGGGAGGTTTTGGTGTTTAAATATAATATTTGTTTTTGAATGATGATGTGGTAATGTTTTTAGATGTTTTTATGATTTCTTATTAGATGAGTTTTAGATGTTTTTAGAGAATTATGTTCTTATGATATGAGATAACAAAACATGTTTTAAGGTGATTTTATGTTTCCTTATTGTTGATGCTCTAACCGCTTACTAGTGACCACTATAAATTTCCGGTTCTATCACTATGGGTGCAAATGAGCCGAGCTACTCACGAGTTACTCGAGATCGGCTCGTTAAAAAGCTCGATCGAGCTGAGCTTAATCGAGCCCAAGCCCGAGCCTAAAAATAAGCTCGTTTAATAAATGAGCCCGAGCCCGAGCTTCACTTATCAAGCTCGAGCCGGCTTGCGAGCCTAAACGAGCCTGTCATTTTTATAATTTTTTAAAATTATATATTTAATAATTATTAATTAATACATATAATGTTATGAAAAAATAAATAGAAATAACTAAATAATATATATTATTTTATACATAAAGTTATAATAGAAAAAAATTATATAAAAATAATTATAATTATATAAAAAATAGTTGATATATAGTAAATGAGCCGAGCCCGAGTCGAGCTCGAGCTTGAAAATCTGCTCACGAGCCGAGCTCGAGCTTTAAAAATTGAGCTCGAATCGAGCCGAGCTCGAGCTCTGTGTAAGCTAAACTAGCCAAGCTCGAGCTCGGCTCGTTTGCAGCCCTATATCCATCACTAACATCAAATTATTAAAATATTAAAGAAAAGTAGAAAACTTAAAACTTTAATAATTAAAGTTTAAAGCTTCATATTTCAACCAAATTTTATAATTAACCAACCAAAGGTTAGTCATTTTTTATGAAATGTTTCCATTTTGACTATAGGTTATCTGTTTTTTCTGCTTAGCAGTGACTTAAGCAGTGACGAGAATTATTCCCGCTGATGAACTCAGCGGTCCACATTCTTCGCTTCTACTTACACCACCACGACACTACCACTAAATCACTCACTCAAACCATTAAACATAAACATACCTATGGCCGCCGAAACCAACACCACCCAATCTCAACTCCATGACCGGCGTTGCAATCGTCACCGGCGGCTCTCGCGGCATCGGCAAAGCCATCGCCCTCCACCTCGCCTCCCTCGGCGCCAAGCTCGTCGTCAATTACAATTCCAGTTCCACTCAATCCGATCTCCTCGTCTCCGAAATCAACTCCAAATTCCCATCCCAATCACACTCTCCACGCGCAGTTTCCGTCAAAGCCGACGTCTCTGACCTAACTCAAGTCAAAGCCCTATTTGACGCAGCCGAATCCGCCTTCAATTTTCCCTTACACATCGTCGTCAACGCCGCCGGAATACTAGACTCCTCATACTCCTTGTAGGGGTATGGTACTAAAACCCGGTTCTACGACCCTAAATCTATTATGTTTGGCTTATTTCATTACATGGACTAATACGATGTTATTGAGCCGGGGGGGTTTTGTGGAGGTAACCCTAACTGGGCTAGGCCCATTAGGGTACCATGATGGTGGCCATGAGACTCTATATAAGGAGGTCTCCACCTCCTTATCATGGGTCATGCTCAGTAAGAGCCACCACCACTTTTTGTGTCTGTGAACAAGAAATCCTCAGGATATCTTAGCAGTCGCCTCCACACCCCCGAAACCATTGCAGGTCTCGACATTGCAGGTCGCCGGCGCAGCCGCAGAAGAAGAAGGAGATCAAGACGTGGCTCGTTCATCTCGAAAATCCGTGGAAACATCGTCATAGATCAGGTAAGATTCATTTCGTGTTTCGACATTGGCGCCATCCGTGGGACGGCAACGAACTGCCCTTCGATCTTCATCTCGGCTGTCAGATCTCTCCCAAGAAAAACGCAGATCTGGAAGTTTACAGAAAAAGGCTTCAAAGCTTGTTCTATTTAAAGCTCAAAAAGATCCATAGATCTAAAAAGAGGCTTCCAGATCTGGGCAAGAAGAAAAATCCGTGATTCGAATGATCAGATCTCCGAATCTGTGAATCTGTGATTCAGGATCTCCGAATCTGTGATGGTTTTAAATCTGCTCCGAATCTTCAGATCTGATTTACAGATCTAGGTCTAGATTACAGACCTGGATTTTAGGTCTAAAGTTGCAGATCTGACTCTTAAATTGCAGATCCAGAAGTTACTAGACTTCCGCCGCCATGTACGCACGCCCGGGGGTTCTCACTCCGCAGCCGTGCATGTGCCGCCGCGGGAACCACCATCTGGGTTTTGCGCAAGAGACCTCCGCCATGCACATGCACTTGCGAGTCACCACTCTATCGCCGTGCATGCGCGAATCAGGCTATGCGCCAAAACTTCAAGGTTGGGAATCCTCCTAATATCCCATATGGCTACGCGCCAAACTTCAAGGTTGGGAATCCTCCTAATATCCCATATGGCTACGCGCCAAGGTTGGGAATCCTCCTAATATCCCATATGGCTACGCGCCAAACTTCAAGGTTGGGAATCCTCCTAATATCCCGTATGGCTACGCGCCAAACTTCAAGGTTGGGAATCCTCCTAATATCCCGTATGGCTACGCGCCAAACTTCAAGGTTGGGAATCCCCCTAATATCCCATATGGCTACGCGCCAAACTGCAAGGCTGGGAATCCTCCTAAGATCCCATATGGCTACACGCCAAACTTAGGGGTTGGGAATCCTCATACCATATGTTCACGCATCACATATGCTCATGCATATTACACATGCTTACGCATCACATGCTCGCACATGTCACAGTCTACACGAACGCGCACGCAACATCTGCGCGTGGCGCATAACACAAAACCAAAGTCTACGCGCACGTGCATGCAACATCTGCACGTGGCGCGTAACATAAAGCAGCCCGTAAGTCGCCTCACGCGCAGGCCTTTATTATTCACAGCTCATAAGACGCCTCGCGCGCAAGCTGTTATTATTCTTACGGCCCGTAAGTCGCCTCACGCGCAGGCCTTTATTATTCACAGCTCATAAGACGCCTCGCGCGCAAGCTGTTATTATTCTTACGGCCCGTAAGTCGCCTCACGCGCAGGCCTTTATTATTCACAGCTCATAAGACGCCTCGCGCGCAAGCTGTTATTATTCTTACAGCCCGTAAGTCGCCTCACGCGCAGGCCTTTATTATTCACAGCTCATAAGACGCCTCGCGCGCAAGCTGTTATTATTCTTACGGCCCGTAAGTCGCCTCACGCGCAGGCCTTTATTATTCACAGCTCATAAGACGCCTCGCGCGCAAGCTGTTATTATTCTTACAGCCCGTAAGTCGCCTCACGCGCAGGCCTTTATTATTCACAGCTCATAAGACGCCTCGCGCGCAGGCATTATTATTCTCAAAGCTCGTAAGACGCCTCTCGCGCGCAGGCTTTTATTATTCTTAGCTCGTAAGACGCCTCATGCGCAGGCTTTATTATGCTACAGCTTGTAAGACGCCCCTCGCGCGCAGGCTTTTATTATTCTCAAAGCTCGTAAGACGCCTCTCGCGCGCAGGCTTTTATTATTCTTAGCTCGTAAGACGCCTCATGCGCAGGCTTTATTATGCTACAGCTTGTAAGACGCCCCTCGCGCGCAGGCTTTTATTATTCTCAAAGCTCGTAAGACGCCTCTCGCGCGCAGGCTTTTATTATTCTTAGCTCGTAAGACGCCTCATGCGCAGGCTTTATTATGCTACAGCTTGTAAGACGCCCCTCGCGCGCAGGCTTTTATTATTCTCAAAGCTCGTAAGACGCCTCTCGCGCGCAGGCTTTTATTATTCTTAGCTCGTAAGACGCCTCATGCGCAGGCTTTATTATGCTACAGCTTGTAAGACGCCCCTCGCGCGCAGGCTTTTATTATTCTCAGCTCGTAAGACGCCTCTCGCGCGCAGGCTTTATTATTCTTAGCTCGTAAGTCGCCACTCGCGCAGGCTCTATTATTATAGCTCGTAAGTCGCCTTGCGCGCTAGCTTCATTATTCTACAAGCTCGTAAGTCGCCTTGCGCGCCAGCTTCATTATTCTACAAGCTCGTAAGTCGCCTTGCGCGCCAGCTTCATTATTCTACAAGCTCGTAAGTCGCCTTGCGCGCCAGCTTCATTATTCTACAAGCTCGTAAGTCGCCTTGCGCGCCAGCTTCATTATTCTACAAGCTCGTAAGTCGCCTTGCGCGCCAGCTTCATTATTCTACAAGCTCGTAAGTCGCCTTGCGCGCCAGCTTCATTATTCTACAAGCTCGTAAGTCGCCTCGCGCGCCAGCTTCTTTATTATTACAGCTCGTAAGTCGCCTCGCGCGCCAGCTTCTTTATTATTACAGCTCGTAAGTCGCCATGCGCGCATGCTCTCATTATTCTACAGGCTCGTAAGTCGCCGCACGCGCCAATTTTATTACTTTCACAGCTCGTAAGTCGCCTCACGCGCCAGCTCAATTATTATTTTCAAAGCTCATAAGACGCCTCTCGCGCGCAAGCTTTATTACTTTCACAGCTCGTAAGTCGCCTCACGCGCCAGCTCAATTATTATTCTCAAAGCTCGTAAGACGCCTCTCGCGCGCAGGCATTATTATTATTTTAGCTCGTAAGTCGCTTCTCGCGCTAGCTCCATTATTATTATAACTCGTAAGTCGCTTCTCGCGCCAGCTCCATTATTATTATAGCTCGTAAGTCGCCTCACGCGCGAGCTTCATTATTATTATAGCTTGCAAGTCGCCTCGCGCGCAGGCTTTTATTACAACATGTCACCATCATGAAGAAAGCCTCTCAAAACTCAGACAATAAAGACAAGGCCAAAGAAAATGGAAAAAACCGCCTCACACCTTATAAAGTCCAGCGCTCCACCTAGACGCTTGCGCGCCCAGGAGCAACACTGGACTTGGGGGGGCTTGTAGGGGTATGGTACTAAAACCCGGTTCTACGACCCTAAATCTATTATGTTTGGCTTATTTCATTACATGGACTAATACGATGTTATTGGGTCGAGGGGGTTTTGTGGAGGTAACCCTAACTGGGCTAGGCCCATTAGGGTACCATGATGGTGGCCATGAGACTCTATATAAGGAGGTCTCCACCTCCTTATCATGGGTCATGCTCAGTAAGAGCCACCACCACTTTTTGTGTCTGTGAACAAGAAATCCTCAGGATATCTTAGCAGTCGCCTCCACACCCCCGAAACCATTGCAGGTCTCGACATTGCAGGTCGTCGGCGCAGCCGCAGAAGAAGAAGAAGATCAAGACGTGGCTCGTTCATCTCGAAAATCCGTGGAAACATCGTCATAGATCAGGTAAGATTCATTTCGTGTTTCGACACTCCTCAATCCCTAACTCCTCAATTGAAGAGTTCGACCGTACGTTTGCGGTGAACACGAGAGGCGCGTATTTAGTCTGTAAGGAGGCGGCGAATAGGCTGAAGCAAGGCGGCGGCGGGAGGATTGTGTGTCTGACGTCATCGATGGCGGTGGCGTTGAGGCCGGGGTACGGGGCGTATGCGGCGTCTAAGGCTGCGGTTGAAGCGATGGTAAAGATTCTGGCGAAGGAGCTCAAGGGGACCAGGATCACGGCGAATTGTGTGGCTCCCGGGCCGATTGCGACGGAGATGTTTTACGAAGGGAAGAGTGAGGAGATGGTGAAGATGGCGGTGGAGCAGAGTCCATTGGGGAGGCTCGGGGAGCCCGAGGATGTGGCTCCGCTGGTCGGGTTCTTGGTTAGTGACGCGGGAGAGTGGGTTAATGGTCAGGTTGTTTAAAAGTGGTGACAGCATAGTATGTTACCTGCCATTTTGTTGTAATTAGATCCTTTTATTTTATTGTTAATCATATGGATTGAGGATTTCGGTTACTTTGAGAATGCGAATTTATTTGTTTATTAGATCTAATGTAGGCTACTTTGGCGATGAATTCGGTTTATTTGAACGAAAATCAAGCAAAATATTTCTTTGGTTTTGTAAATCCTAGGTTTATTAACTCTAATGATCGTTAGGTGTTAATTGTTTAGGGTGTGTTTGGTTTGAGCCATATCGGCTAAAGAGAAAACAAAACACTATTTATGAAAGAGGGGAAAACCTCTTTACCAAGACGCGTTTTAGCTCAATGTGCACTTCATTGGCTAAAACGAAACTGTGAGTTTCTGGATGAAGAACCCGCTATGACCAAAACGTATAATATCTTAGCACAGTTTATATTTTATAAGGGCTGTTAGAGCATTCCCAGCCCGTTCCTTATCCCATATCATATATCATATAATTACACTAAAAAACACTGTATTTTCTCTTCTGTTTAATTAAATAATATTTTTATACCTTTATTATCATATTTTCTCTCTCTTTCACTCTAAACTATTTTATGAAAATATTAAAAAAAAATGATACAGTATCTACAGTGAAACCCCAAATTTAATTTTTTCATATATATTTTCTCTCTTCTTTACTCATAACCATACTATATAATTTACAAATCTTCCACACATAATTTTATGGAATTCAGAATGCTCTTACAAACTTACAATTGCAAGCCGGTGGCTAAACTTGATATATCCCAATTCCCAAACACAATATGATCTGGTCACTGAGATTAGATTGGGCCTGAAAAAATAAAGCCCAATACTAACAGAACCTATACCTTATCTTTAGGCCCAGGACAGTCACAACCACTACACATGCAAATTGTAAATTTGTAATCCAAGACGGCCTACTCAGTTACTAGTCTGGCCCATTTTGAACTTTTGTGTTTGCAGATGTGCGAATACTAACCGCTTAATCCATCTGAAACCAGTGAAGGATTTTACAAAGGAGCCAGCTAATCGAAACAGGTTAATTTCAAAAGGTAAAAATGGTTAACCGGTTTTTAACCTGACCTAAGCGGTTACAATAACTTACAAAGGTTAGTGTTTTTTCACCCACAAACCTTAACCGATTTTTAGTCAAGTGTTCCTTATCCCATATCATATATCATATAATTACACTAAAAAACACTGTATTTTCTCTTCTGTTTAATTAAATAATATTTTTATACCTTTATTATCATATTTTCTCTCTCTTTCACTCTAAACTATTTTATGAAAATATTAAAAAAAAATGATACAGTATCTACAGTGAAACCCCAAATTTAATTTTTTCATATATATTTTCTCTCTTCTTTACTCATAACCATACTATATAATTTACAAATCTTCCACACATAATTTTATGGAATTCAGAATGCTCTTACAAACTTACAATTGCAAGCCGGTGGCTAAACTTGATATATCCCAATTCCCAAACACAATATGATCTGGTCACTGAGATTAGATTGGGCCTGAAAAAATAAAGCCCAATACTAACAGAACCTATACCTTATCTTTAGGCCCAGGACAGTCACAACCACTACACATGCAAATTGTAAATTTGTAATCCAAGACGGCCTACTCAGTTACTAGTCTGGCCCATTTTGAACTTTTGTGTTTGCAGATGTGCGAATACTAACCGCTTAATCCATCTGAAACCAGTGAAGGATTTTACAAAGGAGCCAGCTAATCGAAACAGGTTAATTTCAAAAGGTAAAAATGGTTAACCGGTTTTTAACCTGACCTAAGCGGTTACAATAACTTACAAAGGTTAGTGTTTTTTCACCCACAAACCTTAACCGATTTTTAGTCAAGTGGACGGTTCCCAACTAATATTTTCAAAACTAGTTAACCGATATTTGCACCTTGTCAAATAATCAAATGATTTTCCTTAACCTTATAAAGGGGCAAAACCTCTATGACGAGACCTAACGTTTTTCTTTCTTGTTTCAAATAGTATACTGAATCAGACCAGATCCATCATTATTCCGGGCCATACCCAATTCATGCATGCTCCAATGCAAGCCCAATTAATGGACTTCTGAGTTGCAAAACAAGACAATCTCGAAAAGTATCAAGATAGCAAGAACCAATAATTATGAAACTTTCATGAGAATACTTGTAAAACTTTAGCAGGTAATAAAAATTTTCATTTAACTCCACGAATCCAAAAGAAAATTCATGCTTGCTCGTTGCTCCATAGTTTCTATTGGGGAATTTCGTGATGTACGACTGGATAATCTGTGAGTCGTGTAAGGCACTTTCAGATTGACTTACTTTGGTGGTTTGTCTGAAAATTCAATTTTTGCGATTCAAAAAGGGGTAGCGGCGCAGCTTGTTGCCCGTTTGCCTTCTGTTTTGATGTAATCCAATAAACAATTAATACGGCAATTATTGTTTTTAGATTTTTTAGATAAAACTCGGTAATTTGACAAGAACTTGGCATGCGATTTTTGTGAATTTAAATAACCAGATTGAAAATGCGCAAAAGAGCAATTGGTTGAGGAATTTTATTGCACGGGATGAATAGATATTACGTCGATGGTAATTACCCACTTGAATTAGGGTTTCTTTGGAAATAGCACCCATTTTGACATAGGCTTTTATGTGTGACAAAATCCGAAAATTCATTATTAACTCCAGACGGGGCGTCGCCCCTTGGAAGCACGTTGGTTAAGCCCCTAGCAACATAACAGAGTCATGTGCACGCGTAACTCAAAAACTGTTTAATATAATTATAATTTACATTGATTGATCACAAGTCAATCCTCTTGCTTAGCATTTAGACTTACATCTTGCTTATCTAGTTGTTTGCCATAGGTACATTTTGAAAGGTAACACTTTCACATCATAAAGTTGGAACTTGGAACTACGACTTCAAATGCATGATGGAAAATCTTAATATGTGCATGCATGGCATTGTATTACGCGAATGATCTTGGGATTATTGTTTTTCCATGTAGTAAATAATAAGCTTATAGTATAATTTTAAATATATCTAAAGTGTTTCTGGTTGGTTTTAGGGTAAATAATCCGTAGTGTATATTTATTTATTCAGGTTTTGTGGAAACATTTATTGTTAAAAAAAAGTTATTCGTTATAACGGCAATGTCGGATTATTTAGATTTCTTTTACAGTTAGCAACCAATGACGGACACAGAAATTTTTAATATGGTTGGTCATAATTTTAACGCCATACAATTCTATTTTTTTTCATAGAATACAGTCACCACGTCCACTACCCTTGGGGTCTGCCCCTGACAACAATTAGATGTAACCATTTTAGGATTTTTTTTTTTTGGTCCTTTTAAATTGGGCGTAAGTTAAAAATTAATAAGGACAAGGAAATGTATAACTCTAGATAAAAAATTATTTTAGATTTAAGTTAATGATATTAATAATTTCAGAACTAAAAGAAGAAAAGAAAAATATCTTATGGTTCCGGACCTCATTTAAAAGCTTTGTCTTTAATAACCAACATACCATCAAACACCATTTAAATAGGGTCCTACATGTTAAGGACACTCAGACAACTTTCTATACCCTTCGTATAGGCTATACGAAACGTATTGAGTCCTCTATATGTTTTGTATAGGACTATACGAGGATACACGGGGACCCAATACGTCTGTTATAGTATACAAGACGTATTGATTGGTTTTTTAGTAAAAAAAAAGAGTGTCTTCAGAATTCTCTTTTAAATAATATTTTTAAATGAACACCACTTCTTAAATATATTTTTTCACCGTCATCATTTCATAAAGAAATCAATTAAGCAATAGTATTTTGGTAGGTTTGCTAGCTCATTTATTTTAGTCTTTCAATCATTAACTTGATTATTTGGTTTATCTGCCTAATCATTGGTGACGGCTTCAGCAGACTTTTTTTTTTGTAAACAACTAATTTTTTTTAATATGTAATTGTTTTGAAACTAATATAAGACTTTCTAACTGTTTAAAGACTTTGTCTTTATTAACATACCATCGATCATCAGTTTAATAGTCATTTTTCAATTAACACCATCTTTTTTATATAATTTTTTCATCGACACTAGCTCACTAGAGAAAAGACTCAAATCAAACAACAGTATCTCGGTAGGTATACTTATTTATTTTATTCTTCCAATCTCATTATTTGGTTTTTCTGTTTCTATATTGGTGACTTCACCAATGACGAAAATTTTTTCCACTCTTACTTATATCAACATATATCAAACCCCACAAATACTCGAATATTAAGCATACCTATGGCCGTCGAAACCACCACCACTCAATCTCCGCCCCTCCCACTCCATGACCGCGTCGCAATCGTCACGGGCGGAGCTGGCGGCATCGGCAAAGCCATCGCCCTCCACCTCGCCTCCCTCGGCGCAAAGCTCGTAGTCGGTGACATCTCCAGCTCCAACAAATTGGACCTAATCATCTCCGAAATCAATTCCAAATTCGCACATGCATGCGCCATTTACGTCAAAGCGGATGTGTCCGATCCAGTTCAAGTCAAAGCCTTATTTGACGCAGCCGAGTCCGCCTTTAATTCTTCGATACACGTTGTTGTCAATGCCGCGGGAATTAAGGACTCGTCCGACTCCTCAATCCCTAACTCCTCCGTGGACGTATTCGATCGGACAATTGCGGTGAACACGAGAGGCTCGTATTTAGTCTGTAAGGAGGCGGCGAACAGGTTGAAGCAAGGAGGTGGTGGGAGGATTATTTGTGTGACTTCATCATTGGTGGTGGCTTTAAGGCCGGGGTAAGGGGCGTATGCAGCGTCTAAAGCAGCGGTTGAAGCGATGGTGAAGATACTGGCGAAGGAGCTCAAGGGGACGATGATTACTGCGAATTGTGTGGCTCCTGGGCCGATCGCGACGGAGTTATTTTACGAAGGGAAGAGTGAGGAGATGGTGAAGATGGCGGTGGAGCGGAGCCCGTTGGGGGAGCCGGAGGATGTGGCTTCGGTGGTCGGGTTTTTGGTTAGTGACGCGGGAGAATGGGTTAACGGTCAGGTTGTTCGTGTTAACGGTGGTTATATATGAACGTACTGTGATTAAATTATGCATGGGTTTAAACTAATTATGCTGTTAGAATTTACCTAATTAATAAATCATGGGTTTGCTACTAGGATATAGATATGGTATCTGTGATACACGGGTAGTTAAAAAGTAAATAAAAAGTTATATTTAATAATATAAATAATAACATGCCTTATAGATTTATAAGATAATTTTTTTTCTAAAATACATAGATTAGTAAAAATATTTTATATTTGTATTTTAAAAGAAATCAAAATGGAAGATTGTGAATATATAACAATTTAGAAAAAGAGAAGGTTAACATCAATTCATCCTAGTTGAGTTGGTAAGCTACAAACATTTTAACAATAAGGTAGTGAGTTCAATTCTCACCAACAATATATTTTTCATTTTATCATTCATTAAATGGAAACTGTAAAAATGGAAAGTTATACACTTGTTATCTATGTGGAGGCTCTAGTTAAATAACATGTGGAAAAAATGTGTTACTTTAATAATATCTAATCTAACTAATATATTAAAGCAGCACAGTTTTGTTCACATGTCCTTCACCTAAATTGTTCACATAGGCTTCCATGTCATCAACCTTTCATAAATCTAATTTTCACATATTCACAATAAAATTTTAATCAATGGTATTAACTTTTATATTTTTGTAACTTATTAATGTAATTATGATATTAATTATTCTAATTATTGTTAGAATTATAAAACTTATTAAATTTACTAGATTTAAATTGTTCATCGTTTCTTCTATAAAAGGCACATGCTTCGTTCAAAAATCATAACGCTCCCCATCTTTTGTAACCAGATTATTTGCCTCATCTATAACCGGTTCTTCATAATTTGTCTGTTTCATAATCCAAACAACATCAAATATGTTCATCGTTTGCAATTATCATGTATGATATATATTTTTGTGTTTAATCGATTTTTGTGAATCACAACATCAACTTTATTCACAGTTATTGGATTTAAGGTTTAACTGCATGATTTTTTATACTAAGGATTAATAGATTTGATATTTAATCTATTCCTATTAATCGATTTATGTTTTAATCTATTTAGGGTTTAAATGTATGATTTTTTTATATCATCGGTTAATCGATATGATTTTTAATATGTTTGTTATTTAAAATCTAACTAATATATTAAAGCAACACAATTTTGTCTACATGACATTCACCTAAGTTGTCCACATAAGTTTCCATGTCATCAACCTTCCATAAATCTATTTTCCACATATTCACAATAAAATTTTAATCAATGTTATTGACTTTTATATTTTTGTAACTTATTAATGTAATTATGATATTAATTATTCTAATTATTGTTAGAATTATAAAACTTATTAAATTTACTAGGTTTAAATTGATCATCGTTTCTTCTTTAAAAGGCACATGCTTCGTTCAAAAATCATAACGCTCCCCATCGTTTGTAACCAGATTCTTCGCCTCATCTATAACCGGTTCTTCATGGTTTGTCGGTTTCATAATCCAAACAACATCAAATATGTTCATTGTTTGCAATTATCAGGTATGATTTATATTTGTGTGTTTAATCGATTTTTGTGAATCACAACATCAACTTTATTCATGTTTAACTGCATGATTTTTTATACTAACGATTAATAGATTTGATATTTAATCTATTCCTATTAATCGATTTATGTTTTAATCTATTTAGGGTTTAAAGGTATTATTTTTTTTAAAATAATCGGTTAATCGATATGATTTTTAATATGTTTGTTACTTAAAATCTAACTAATATATTAAAGCAACACAATTTTGTCCACATGTCCTTCACCTAAGTTGTCCACATAAGTTTCTGTTAGTCCCATTTTGTATATTTAGTCTTTTGTATTGTTTAAGTTATATGTTTGGGCCTACGGGTCATTTTGTATATTATTGGGCCACGGTCCATTGTAAAAAAGCCCATTAGGCATTTGACATATCATACTTCTCATGCATGCTTCCCTATAAATAAGAAGCATGCCATGAGAAGCAAGGTTGTTGAAGTTTGATATACATAAGAAAACCTGTTGCAAGATCTCTATTACTTTCTCTCTCTCTAACTTATACTATCCGTGACTGAAAATAAACTCAAGATCCGAGACCTCTTGGTTGCTTAGTGTGATTTCCGCTAGTACTAAGTTAGGTTGATCCAAAGACGTTGTTTGATCCACCCGACTTGGGACCTACAATTGATAGCAAAGCTTCGGCTCACTAGTTGAGGGTTTTGGATCACAACCTTGGGTTTTGATCTTGAAAAGAAGAAAATAAGTGTTCAAAATGTTCTTAAAAAAAATAAAAAAAATTGGCAACATCTTCATAAAATGTCTTAGAATGTGTTTGTGTTGAAAGTCATAAGTGTTAAAGGTGATATTTACGGGTTCCAGGTTTGTTGGTTTGATAAGGGATTCCTTTCGCTTCGCTTGGGATCCTTTCGCTTCGCTTGAGATCATTTCGCTTCGCTTGGGATTCCTTTCGCTTCGCTTGAGGCTATTTAAGCGAAAAAGGTTAACTGTTTGGAAGATTAATTTCTTTTGAAGACTTACACCACGGCCAGTACTGATTCAGAGTTATTGAAGGGTTATTTGTTGTTAGAAAATCAAGTTGGAACTCATCAGAAACCTCCTAAGTTTATGACCTTAGATGATAACTTCATTGATTTTAAATGGAGGTTCATGAACTTCATCTCATTAACTGAAACTGATTTAATGAGATGTTTTGAAGTTGGTCCTCATGTTCCAATAACTCGCACTGATGCTGGAGAACAGCCTAAGGCACCAGAGAATTATGATCAAGATGATTTGGATAAATTAGCACAAGATAAGAAGGCATTTCTGTTGTTGACAGTCTGTCTGTCAAATGAAATCACAAAAACACTACGAGAACACAGAAGTGCCAAGGGTTTATGGGAAGCTCTTGTTGAAATGGTTGAGAGAAATGCTGAAATAAGAGAAAACAAGAAAGCACTGTTGAAGGAAGAATTCAATATGTTCAACCATCGTCAAGGTGAAGCTGTGCTTGACTTAGTGAAAAGGTTTGAGAAGCTCATGGTCAAAGTAAGAGCTGCAGGTGTTAACATTCCTAACACTGAGGTAAATCACAAGTTGATGAACTCTTTGCCTTACAGCTGGAGTGTAAAAACAATAACTATCAAGAGAACCACAAATCTAAATGGGATGACAAATGGTGAACTAATATCCACCATCAAATCTTCGAAATGGATGAACAGATGAGGATAAACAATCACATGAATTGTCTGAATCAAGCCGGAGTAAGTTCTACATCCTCAAGTGTGCCAACAGCTTTTGTCAGCAAAACCCAACCGAATGTATATCCCGTGACTAATCCCAAGTACTCACCAACTATCCCTTCACAATCAACCGCTTTCATCTCCACCAACATCCCATCAACTCCATCCAGTGCAAGTTCATTTCAAAAAGCAGTCGACAGTGCAGTTGCTCAAGCTCTGAAAGCACATGGAATTTCTGCAACAAAACCTCAAACAAATAAGCCATCCAGCTATTGTGAAGCAATTCCCATGCTAAATGATTCAAATGTGACACTAGTTAAAGCCTTTCTGTCTTGTCATGAAGAGCTGTTGCAAGGGAATTTGTCACCTGCTCAGTTTGAAATAGGTGATCTGAAAGACATAAATCAAAAGGATCTTGAGAAAATGGACATCAAGTATCAGATGGCCATGGCTGTGCAAAGGGCCACCAACTTCATCAAAACCTACGGAAAAGACAGCTTCAATGATTCGGATCGAAAGCGAATTGGTTTTGACAAGAGCAAGCTTCGATGCTACAACTGTGCAGAGATGGGTCATTTTGCTAGAGAATGCACAAATCCTCCCAAACCAGCAAACGATATACAGGTGACAGAAGTAACTGAAGAAGAGGACGCAAAAGCTGCTGGAAAGAGGCCTGCGGATCAAAGGGCAAACAACTCAGCTCAAAGAATCGGAAATCGTTCACACAAGGGCAGCTCAAGCTCAAATTCAAGAGCCCTTGTTTCTCAAACAGGAATCCACACCGATATGAATTGGGACGAACAGTTTCAAGAGGTGCAGAATCCTTTAAATATGGCTAGCATGGCTTTCAGTTCAAACGATGAACCATCTTCATCTTATGCTGTCGATTCTTGTGCATCACACCTTGATGAGGTAAAACGAAATCTCTGCACAGAAGCATGTGTCAACAAAGTTACATACTATAGATATTTGCAAGACGAAGTTTTGGAAGAAAATGCAAATTCAGCTGAACACTGAATATGTAAAAGCTGATAAGATCTACATTGAAAAGATCAAAACTCGTCACGATGATGTCGCTAATCTTAGACTTGAAATTTTTCGAGAAAAACATAATGTCACTTACTATAAGGACATAATCAATAATTTAAAAGAAGAAATACGAAATTAAGACTCGAAGTTACTAATAAGAAAGAAATGGAAAAATAAGTAGAAAGGTTTGAGGCATCATTTGAGAAGTTAGATAATCTTATTGGAGCCCAGAGAAGTACTAAAGTTAAAACGGGGTTGGGGTACGACTACACGGCCGTACCACCACCATTCAATGATAACTACACCAGTTTGCCCCACATTAGCTATAATACTTCTCCTGATGAGGAAATGGCATACGGTGTTGGTAGGATACCAAAACCTGTGACATTTATTCCTGCAGCATCTCAGACTGTTGCTCCAATTCAATCATTTGAAAATGCTAACGTCAATGTGTCTTGTGAAGCAGGAAATGTAAACAATGGTGATTGTGGGAAAATTAATCAGGATCTTAAGCAACATGGAGGATTAGAACCACGTTTTGAGTCATGTGTGGGTCTAACCAAAAGCATTAATAACCCTGTCTGTAACAAAGTTTGTGAATCAATGTTAGATTGTTTAATGTCAGAATCAAAACCTGTATTTTGTGAAACATCTCGTGAAGAAAATTGTAAAGAAGTATGTAATGAAAGTGAATGTTCTTCATCTGATTCTGAGCATGAAACAATTTTTGATGAAACAAATGTAACTGAGGTTAATGAACAAACAAGTTCTAGGTGCCTGTCAACTGATCATGATTTTGAGGATTTACGAAAACAAGAAATTGTCTTTGAAAATGAAAAACCAAGCACGTCATGTAAATATATGCCTTCAAAGAAAACTTCATTTTCACAGAATACCACTAATAGAAATAGTTCTCAATCTTATGATCAATTTAATAGCACCTACTACTATACTGGTCATAAACCCAGGCAGTCAAATTACTTTGCATCGAATCATTCAAATGTGTTCATAGATAGAGGTTTTCAATCCATTAACTCTCCCATATCACCTCACCCCACATATTTCAGTGATCAACATGTCTATGATTGTAACAAAAGAAAATGTTGTTTTGTGTGTGGTAATCCGTCTCATCTTGCGAGACACTGCAAGAACTGGCATAAGAACCAAAGAGACGCCAAAAGCAGGTTTGGTGAGACATTTACTGAGTTAAACGTTCAACCTAAGAAAATGTCTTATCAAACTTGTACCTCAGCCAGTAAGACGGATTCAACAATTAAAAGAACCGACAAACCCAAGAAACCTTTTTGGCTTACACAAAGAGAAAGGAAGCGGTTAGCCAAAGGGTCAGAAGCTGAAAACTCTAAAAACTCCTCTAAACCATTTTCAAAAGCAAACAAAGAAGATTTGACAATCAAACCCAAGTCACAACGAAGGCAATCAAGAAAATCTTTTAAGAACCGAGGGAATCCCAACACCAGTTCCTCAAGTGATTGCACTTCAGATTCGGATTCTCCAAAAGATTACATTTTCAAACATCATAAAATAAAATTGGGTGATTTTCTGTTTGCTTTTCCCGAGACAAGTTCGTTTCGGGACCCTTCTACTAACTAGCTGCTCATGTATGTAGGGTCAGCCTGGAAGGCCTGTCAACAGTATTTGGTACTTGGACAGCAGCTGTACCCGACATATGACAGGAGATGAGTCCCTATTGTTCGATATAAAGCCCTTCGATGGTGGCCATGTTTCCTTTGCTGGTGACATAGGAGGAGAAATCGCGAAACAAGGCAAGGTCTCCAATGGCACATTGACCTTCGACGAAGTCAATCTTGTGGAACAACTCAATCACAACTTACTCAGTGTCTCTCAGATCTGCGATAAGAAATTTTCAACTCTTTTCACTGAAAATGAATGTCTTATTCTTAAACCAGGTTTTAAAGTCCCGGAAGAGTGGATCATGTTACGTACTCCGAGGCACAATGACGCATAGATTCTGGACATGAGAAGCAATTATTCCATGTGTACTGCTTCTTGTTTGATGTCCAAGGCCTCGGAGAACGACTCATCCTTATGGCATCGACGTCTAGGGCATGTAAACTTTAAGAACTTGAATAAGTTGGTTAAAGGTGATCATGTGAGGGGCTTGCCTGTAAAATCATTTCATTGTGCTGAAAAATGTTTATCTTGCTCTAAGTGCAAACAGCACAAACTCCCTCACCACCCTAAGATAGTCAATTCCATGAACTCCACTCTTCAACTGTTGCATATGGATCTTTTTGGTCCTGCTCAACCAATGGCAATAGGTCGAAAAGCCTATTGTCTGGTTATTACTGATGATTACTCGTGTTTCAGTTGGACTTTTCTGCTAGGTCACAAGGATGAGACATCTCAGTTTCTTATAAGATTCATTGTGTTGGTTGAGAATCAGACGTACAAACGAGTAAAGTGCATCAGAAGTGACAATGGAACGGAATTCTGCAACAAGGCTGTCAACGAATTCTGTCACAACAAGGGGATTCTTCATCAGTTCAGTGCACCCTACAATCATGAACAAAATGGGGTGGCTGAACGACGGAATCGTACACTAGTTGAAGCTGCAAGAACCATGCTGTCATACTCCAAACTCCCTTTATTCTTCTGGGGGGAAGCCATTAACACTGTGTGCTACACTCAGAATCGTATGTTGCTGAATAAAAGACTGAATAAGACACCTTATGAAGTCTTTTATGGAAACAAGCCAAGGGTTAATTTCTTCAAGACATTCGGTTGTCCTTGCACAGTGCTTCAATCAAATGTTGCCACAACTTCAAAGTTTGCTGAAAAGGCAAATGAGTGCTACTTTGTAGGTTATTCCGCTAACAAAAGCGCTTATCGTGTGTTCAACAAGAAATCCCGAGTGATTTTAGAGTCCTACAACATCGATTGGCAAGAACTAAACCCTACCGATGCACACAATGGTCCTGATTGGATGTTTGATTATGAAGGCTTGTTCAGGCAGTTTCGAGGAATGTATGTACCATCTTCTGCGCCAGTGATGTCTCCTGATCTTTTTGCACCAACTCCGACAATTGTTGATCTATCAATTTTGATGCATACTGTTATGAAAGGTCTGACAGACATACAGATTGCTGCACCTGCACCCGAATTTAATGTTCCACATATGGCTAATCAACCTGTCCCGGTAGTCAATGTGCAAACATCTGCAGAATCTACTGAAATACCCGCGGTCGAAGACACAGATGATTCAGACTCCGACTCATTTATATCAGCTGACAATGTTGAAGGCGTTCAGACCAATCAAGCGGCAGATCAACAAACCCACCAAACGAATACTTCCCCAGCTGTTGATCCAAGTATAGTTGAATCAGTTCCTACACCTTCCTCAGGTGAGGACGTTCATGGATCTGCAGAGGAAGCTGTTCAAAAGGATGTGCAGATTGACACCGTTCCCATTGGAAATTCTCGCAGCACCATCTCATCATCAGTTCCTGATTTTGTCGTACCTTTCTACGACAACCTATGGGAAGGCACCATCGCTCACGAACATTTGGTTGATCAAGAAGAAAACGCAAGGGATCCACAACCAAATGCTGTTGTCGATGTGACTACGGTCTTTTGTCCCATAGAGAGCCTGATCATTGAACTGGAGGCAATACCAGTCGTGAGTGTCGAACCCACTCCACAATTACCGATCCATCGTCGACATCCGACTGAGAACATCATAGGCGATCCATCCGCTGGCATCCAAACGCGCAGCACTTCTGGTAACATAAACAGATGTCTTTTTGCCTGTTTTATCTCACAGGTAGAGCCCAAGGCCTACAGAGTTGCTTTGAAGGAAAATTCTTGGGTTGATACAATGCAAGAAGAACTGTTGTAGTTCAAGAAGCTAAACATTTGGAAGCTGGTGAAGAAACCAAATCACAAGAAACCAATCGGAACAAAATGGGTGTTCCGTAACAAGAAAGATGACAAGGGGTGATCATCAGAAATAAAGCCCGATTGGTCGTACAAGGTTTTTGGCAACGAGAAGGACTTGATTACGATGAAGTTTGTGGCCAGATTGGAAGCAATTCGTATCTTTTTGTTCTATGCGTCGTATATGAATTTCAAAGTATATCAGATGGATGTGAAGACTGCTTTCTTGTACGGGAAAGTAAAAGAAGAAATTTATGTGAGCCAACCTCCAGGTTTTGTAGACCCAAATTATCCTGACCACGTTTACCGACTTGACAAAGCACTTTATGGTCTTCACCAGGCTCCTCGTGCTTGGTATGCCACACTGGCTGATCATTTGGTAAAGAATGGATACAAGAGAGACATTGTTGATCAAACTCTCTTTGTCAAGAAAGTGAAGGATGATTTGATTCCTGTTCAACTGTATGTTGATTATATTATCTTCGGGGTCCACGAATGAAACTCTGTGCAAGGAGTTTTCTGAGATCATGCAAAAGCGATTTGAAATGAGTTCCTTAGGGAAGATGACTTTCTTCCTGGGCTTACAGGTTGAGCAAAAGACGGACGGGACTTTAATTCACCAAGAAAAGTACGTTCATGACATTGTTCAGAAATTTGGATTTAAAGACTCAACTGCTTTTATGACACCAATCGCTACTCGTCCTGTTCTCGCTCATGATCCATCAGGAATGCCAGTCGATCAACATCTTTATAGGTCAATGATTGGTTCCCTGATGTATCTTACTGCAAGCAGACCGGACATCATGTTCCCTGTTTGCCAGTGTGCCAGATATCAATCTGACCCAAAAGAATCCCACATGACTGCTGTCAGACGTATCTTCAGATACTTGAAAGGGAGACCACGTTTGGGTCTTTGGTACCCAAAGAACCCTTGGAACTTCATGCTTACACCGACAGTGATTATGGAGGATGCCACTTGGACAGAAAATCCACATCTGGTGGATGTCAATTCCTGGGAGATCGGCTGATCTCATGGCAGTCCAAGAAACAACTCACTGTGTCTACATCCACAGCCGAAGCCGAGTACATCGCCGCATCCAGCTGCTGCTCTCAAGTGATTTGGATCCAGCATCAGCTGCTGGATTACGGTTTGAATTTCTACGGATCAACGATCAAATGTGATAATGAGGCGGCCGTTGCTATTGTCAAAAACCCGGTCCAGCACTCAAAGACTAAGCACATAGACATCCGAATACATTTTATTCGTGATTGTTATGATCGTAAGCTTGTCGACATAAAACGAGTCCATACTGATTTTAACTTTGCTGATCTCTTTACAAAAGCCTTCTGTCGTGCCCGATTTTTGTTTCTCGTTGAGTCATTGGGCATGGTCTCCTTTCAGTAAATTTTTATTGTCTATCTTTTAGTTTAAAACTGTAAATATTTTTCAAATATGTCACACTTTTAGAGGGAGAAAATGAGTTAACTCTAACTCTAACTCTAACTCACCAAAAAGATTTTAAATTTACTTTCAGTAAAAAAAACCAAGTCATTTGACTTAACAAAAAGATGTTAATTTTATAATTTAAAGAAAATTCAAAAAGAATTGTCCCGTTTAGAGGGAGCTCCTGCTTAGAGGGAGTCGGAAAATTAAAATTTTCAAATTTTTGAGAATTTGATCCGACTATATGGAAAATGATAGTACATTGGTTTGTAATAACTCTAGCACGTTACAAGAAAAGAACAAAAGGCTCCAAGGTCATTAATTGATGTGTAGGTAGGCTTGACAAACAAGTAAATGTCAAGTGATATAAACTTAAATTCTTGCCGGTGCTAGTGGATATACAAGTATGAAGCGGTTGCATGATTCCGTGTAGTCATATTTATGAAGGCAAAAATATAACTACATATGTCATACCCAAGCTTCTCTTTACCTGATCACAGTCGTCTTATGAAAAATCAGTGTCATTTTTAATTTTCATTGAGTCAAGAAAAAGAGTCAAATAAAGCGTCAAGAAAAGCAAGAAAAAGAAAAATCAAGAAAAAGAGTCAGTTCTAGGAATTTTAACTTCTGCTTTATTTCTTCATTTATTTTGATTCAAGCCTTGGATTTTCTCTGCGCGATAATATGGTATTATCCGACCTGATTGTTAAGGCCCTGAATCTTCTGCTTTGTTTTATTTTCTTTCTTTTGTTCAAGCCTTGGACTTTCTCTGCGCGATAATATGGTATTATCCGACCTGGTTGTTATGGCCTGAACTTCTGCTTTATTTTAATCCCTCTAGATTGAGTCAAGTGTGCAACGCACAAAGTGTCATATGTATTGTGTACTGTGTATAGTAAGTCAGTCTGTTAATAAGTGTACTGTGATCAACTAAGAAAGGTTTAAGTCAAGTTGAGGTGATATGTTAACACAAAGAAGGCCTGAGATATGACGGAATCAGTAACATGTCTGATTGAGCGGGGACCACATAAGCACCGTGCCAAATTGTACCTAAATTGTATCACTTTTGGCATCAAAACACTTGTCAAGTTGAAAAGAAGGACAATATCTACAGTCAATGATGAACTTGTCACAATAACTTCATAATGGAAACGCGATATAGAGCTTTGCAAATTAATGATTCCATATCGCGATCATTCTTTGAAAATTAATCAAAGAAAGTACTATGTAAATTAATTTAATATTATTATTACTTTGGTTTTAATTTTTTTTTTGTTTGTTTAATTTTATTTTATTTTTAAAAAAAAAATTTCTTTTATTATGTTGTGTTTTGACAAAAGAGATCGATCGTGCAAATGATAATAGTTATGGACCAACAAAAGAAAATTTTATAAACAATTTAGTGCTTGGATTCGGTGGGTAAATGTTTTTCGGGTTTGAAAATGCAAATATTGTTAAAAACCGAGGACTGAGAGTGCATTTTCGGTGAATACTCACGATGTTTTGACCTTATCGCGAGATAGGCTGACCCTATATATAAGGGAAACCTAAAATCTCTTTTACTATTCACCAAAATATTTTAACTTTTCACTCTCCTCTCTCTCTCTCTAATCTTCAAACACAAACCCAGATTTTTCTTCAAATCTTCAAAGCATCCGGTCCTCAATATTACAATTATGCCGTTAAATCCAATGTATCCACCTTCGGTATAACATCAAAACTTCATAAATCATTCATCTTCATATTTTCTGGGTTCATATGGATTGAGACGACGGTTCAAATGAGACGTCGGATCAATTCATAATTGATCTTCATATGCAATTGGTTCATCTGTTAAAGATTAATCTGTTTTGGACTTGTAAAACTTGAGTATCATCATTATTTATTAGTGTTAGGGTTATTTGTACAAAGTTTGTAGATTTAAGTTTTTGTTCATCAGTTCATAGGACAAATTGACCTAGAAATCATAAGGGCTTCAAGTTCAAACCCTCCAGAAACCCAACTCGCTTAAAGGCGATCTTGAGTAAAGTGAGAAGTGGCTAAAAGGGACTAAGTACAGGTTTTTCGCTTGAAGGGTCTTTCGCTTCACTTGACCATGCGAAGCGAAAACACTTTCTGTTTCGCTTCGCTTGTCCATGCGAAGCGAAACTCTTTTTCATGCGAAAAACTCATACTTAGAAAATTTTTCAGAAATTCAAACACAATGCAACTGACCTGTTATCTCAAACACACTGTTTGAAATTGTTGACTGATCTGAACTTGATCTTTGTACCTTTTGTTCCTATTAACTTGTAATTTGGCTGAAGTTAACTTATTATACCTAGAATGTACATAATGCTAAATCTAACTTATCTAATGTATAAACTATTAATATCCATTTAAATATCTAGTTTGTCTTGGTCTGACTTAATGATGATTCTCATGATCTTTTGTTTTTACATTTCAGGGTCATAAAAACTTTTGTACTCTAGCGTTGCCTAAAGCAAAGGGTGACAAGGTTTTTACTCCTATGGTCAAGGGGCTCAGGCAATCGCCCCTTTCATATGCCATCACCGCAGATCCAGCAATCTACTACAAGTGGATCTTAGATTTCTGGGCATTCGCCAAAATTGCTGATGATACTATGTCCTTCACCACGACAGTTGCCAGACAAGAATTAACTATCACAGAGGAGGATATTAGAAGGGTGCTAAAGATCGACGACCAGTCTGATTACAAATATGAGAGAGGAAATAAGAAGATGTTGGAAGAATTCGTTACCCAAATGGGGTATGATACGGAATGGAAAAGTTTAGAGAAGAGCCATCTGTCACCGTATTGAAGATTCCTCTTCCACATCATTACACACTGCTTCACAGATATTCGAGGCGGTTTTGACAGCATGAGCACATATTGGGTTCGAGTCATGTACGCACTGACCAACAAAGAGAAGTTTAATTACTCACGACGTATATTCTTGTGCATGCTCGCAAATATCAAGAGTGGGGCCACATGGTTGATGTACCCAAGATTTGTGCAGTTATTATTGGATGATATGATCCCAGACATTCAACGGCCGGGAGACAAGAAGGCAAAAGACAAGAAGTCACACCCCGAGCCATTTCACGTTCACGAGATCAAGATGTCAGTATTTGGCGTGCTGTTGAGCACCAAGGGCAGAGGTCATCAATACACTGGACCACGACCTGGGCCCAAGTTTGGATTGTTTGAAGACACAGAGCCTGCTGGGGATGAGGCATTTGAAGAAGGAGAAGGTGATGCAGAACCGGTAGCTGAAGGAGGTCAAGATTCGTCCGATGAGCCGGCTGAAGATAGAACAAAGGCCAAACACGATTTGAAGAGAAAGATAGCAGAAAAGGGCAAAACAATAGAGCTTGAGGAGGAGGAGGAAGACCAGCCGCCCCTAAAGCGTTTGAGGAGACATGGAGACTCCCAGAAGTCAACCAAGTCTCATGTCACGTCTCCCTCACAAGACAATCCCACAGACCAACCAAAAATAACCAAAGAAGCCCTAGATCAAGCCCTCAAATCCTTAGATGTGACCAAAATACAAATCCCTGCCCTCAAACCAACTAAAACCAGAAAGAAATCCAAAGCCAAGAAAACCAAAACCCTACTCCATGACTCACCTGATTCCTCACCTGAACCCTCACCTACAGACCAACCAATTCCAACTTTCCTACCCCAAATACCTTCCTCACCACACTCACCACCTCAACAACAACCTCACCCTGAACCTACCCAAGCCTCAACACCACCTTCACAGCCAACATCATCCATATTCACTTCCTCAGTTTTCAGCTCCCCAATTCAAACTACAAGCATATGGAGCAAAACCGTCCTTACTTCACCTACCCAAACCATCACACCAACTACGACACAACCAACACCACTCACCACTATAGCCTCACAAATTCTCACTCAAGCCATCACCCTACCCCTGCCAACCACCTCACCACCCATAACAACCACAACCCCACCATCCGCCATTATCTCTCCCAAACCGATCTCACGAGGGATGTCTGCGACTCCTCCAGTATACGCTGATCCTATCCTAGATAGGATCGTCGCACTGGAGGAATCAAACGCCAAAAGAGCAGAACGAGAGATTTCCCTCCTCAAGCTTATCAAGGAGATGAAGCAAAGGGCTCTAGAGGACGAAACGGAGAAGGCGGCCCTAAAGGAAAGGATACGGGTGTTGGAAGAGCAAAAAGCAGCAAGTGATGAAGTTGCTGAAAATCACCGGTTATTGACCAATACCTTCCACACCCGCATCCAAAATCTTCAAACTTTGATGAATCATGAGGCTTCCGAGAATGCTAATCTGAGAGCCGATCACGCTAGACGTGGAGATCGATTGGGCACACTTGAAAGAAATTTACCAAGTGCTAGTGCTCTCAGAACAAGCATTAACAAGAAAATTGAAGATGCCAAAAGAAGGTGGGATGTTGAGAAGGAAGCTACAAACTCACGAGTTGCTGATTTGGAAAATCAACTCGCTTCCTCCACCTCTCTTGAATTGCTCAGATCAGACATGGAAGCCATCAAAGAAAGATTAAAAGATCAAGAGCGTCTGAATGAGCTACAGCTCAAAACAAATGAAGAGATGGTGAGCAATTACCAAGCGGCCTCAAACCTGATGGGCATTCAGGAAGACGAATTTCATGGTCTGGAGGATAGGCTTGATGCTGTTTTTAGAACTTGGAGAAGGTCTGGTGAGACTTCTCAAGTTGGTGGATCGCAACCAGCCGCGGGTCCTTCTGTGGCCATGCGAGGAGTATCGGTTGCTGTGTCAGAAGGAGAGGCGACTGTTAGTCGGTTAGTACAACAGGGCGGCCAATCTAGCGGCGCTGATGGTGGATATGATGGAGACGAAGAGGATGATGGAGACGAAGAGGATGATGATGATGATGATGAAGATGACGACAACGATGACGTACATGACAGTTTTGATGATGAAGAAGATGACGACAACGATGACGTACATGACAGTTATGATGATGATGATGACGATGGTGGCAACGGTGGTGGAGGAGATGGAGGAGCCGGGACGGCAGGAGGTGGAGGTGGAGCTAACACTCAATCACTTCCACAATCTCAACATGATACTCAAGACCCTGCTAACCCCGGCTCAGCCAGTAAAGTCAGAGAGGATGATTCGATACTTGACAACTTATACAAAGATCTCATCTCTCCGACAGACAATACAGGTGTAATCGCTGACTTTATTAATGCAGGTATAAGCTTTGAGGAGTTCATAGAGGGAACTGAAAAGGAAATGGCGGTGAATGAACAAGAAGATGACATCAATTACTCGCTAAATCCAGATACTCCTCCTGCTCAAGCTTCGGAGGCTCCTGCAACAGCTCCTGTCCCTGCACCACCACCAAAGAAGAAGCGTAAGACACATATCGTCACGGACTGTGCGTCTGCCCGCGTGCTTAACTATCCATATCACGATGACTCGCTGATCGTATATGCTAGATATGATCAACGAAATAAAGTTTGGGCCATCAGACGCTACAGCGGGGATCTTATTTATCTTACTCATCACGAGCTGAAGACTCTACCTGAGCTTGATCTGAATTACTTTCAGAAAGCTTTAGGTCCTGGTGCTACTGGGAGTACGCTGGAAAGTTGGGTCCCGACTTACCTGCAGCGTCAATCGAAAGTCAACTACAAAGACTTCGAGCCAAATAAGGGTCGCAGATACCGGAACCCAAGAGAAATAGACCCGGCTACCGGAGAGCCTCGCAAGATGTGGAGATACAAGGCGCCCAAAGAATGTCACGAGATCTGTCATGGCGAGCCTTATCTTCCCAACACTCTCCGAGATTTCATTGTTTGGGAATTTGATAACAAAACCGGCGAGGCCGTTATTCACTGCCGTGGTATGCACGAGATCAGAGTGTTTGACGAGCATGAGCTTATGGGACTCCACATTGAAGATGTGAAGAAGCTCTACAATAAGCCGTTAGGAACCGTCGAGGATATAGGCCGTCAGAATACCGACCGGATAGTGGAAGCCTTCAACAAGTTCGTGCGTAGACTTGTTGAACTTCCACTGACCGAAGACGAATGCCTGATTACGACACCGACGGGTTTCAATACTAAAGACTAGAGGAAGATTGTTAGTCCCATTTTGTATATTTAGTATTTTGTATTGTTTAAGTTATATGTTTGGGCCTACGGGTCATTTTGTATATTATTGGGCCACGGTCCATTGTAAAGAAGCCCATTGGGCATTTGACATATCATACTTCTCATGCATGCTTCCCTATAAATAGGGAGCATGCCATGAGAAGCAAGGTTGTTGAAGTTTGATATACATAAGAAAACCTATTGCAAGATCTCTATTACTTTCTCTCTCTCTAACTTCTACTATCCGTGACTGAAAATAAACTCAAGATCCGAGACCTCTTGGTTGCTTAGTGTGATTTCCGCTAGCACTAAGTTAGGTTGATCCAAAGACGTTGTTTGATCCACTCGACTTGGGACCTACAGTTTCCTTGTCATCAACCTTTCATAAATCTATTTTCCATATATTCACAATAAAATTTTAATCAATGGTATTGACTTTTATATTTTTGTAACTTATTAATGTAATTATGATATTAATTATTCTAATTATTGTTAGAATTAAAAAACTTATTAAATTTACTAGATTTAAATTGTTCATCGTTTCTTCTTTAAAAGGCACATGCTTCGTTCAAAAATCATAACGCTCCCCATCGTTTGTAAACAGATTCTTCGCCTCATCTATAACCGATTCTTCATGATTTGTTGGTTTCATAATCCAAACAACATCCAATATGTTCAACGTGTGCAATTATCATGTATGATTTATATTTTAGTGTTTAATCGATTTTTGTGAAGAACAACAACTAATCTAACTAATATATTAAAGAAACGCAATTTTGTACACATGTCCTTCACCTAAGTTGTCCACATAGGCTTCCATGTCATCAACCTTCCATAAATCTATTTTTTGCATATTCACAATAAAATTTTAATCAATGGTATTGACTTTTATATTTTTGTAACTTATTAATATAATTATGATATTAATTATTCTAATTATTGTTAGAATTGTAAAACGTATTAAATTTACTAGGTTTAATTTGTTCATCATTTCTTCTTTAAATGGCACATGCTTCATTCAAAAATCAAAACGCTCCCCATCGTTTGTTACCAGATTCTTCGCCTCATCTATAGCCGGTTCTTCATGATTTGTCGATTTCATAATCCAAACAACATCAAATATGTTCATCGTTTGCAATTATCAGGTATGATTTGTATTTTTGTGTTTAATCGATTTTTGTGAACCACAACATCAACTTTATTCACAATTATTGGATTTAGGGTTTAACTACATGATTTTTTATACTAAGGATTAATAGATTTGATATTTAATCTATTCCTATTAATCGATTTATGTTTTTATCTATTTAGGGTTTAAAGGTATGATTTTTTTTATTATCGATTAATCGATATGATTTTTAATATGTTTGTTACTTAAAATCTAACTAATATATTAAAGCTACACAATTTTGTTCACATGTTCTTCATCTAAGTTGTCTACATAGGATTCCATGTCATCAACCTTCAATAAATCTATTACCCATATTCACAATAAAATTTTAATCAATGGTATTGACTTTTATATTTTTGTAACTTATTAATGTAATTATGATATTAATTATTCTAATTATTGTTAAAATTAAAAAACTTATTAAATTTACTAGGTTGTTCATCGTTTCTTCTTAAAAGGCACATGATTCGTTCAAAAATCATAACGCTCCCCGTCGTTTGTATCCAGATTCTTCGCTTCATCTATAACCGACATTTTTTGTTTCAAAATGTTTTTGAACGAAAACTCTATACGGGTTAAAATATAAGTTTAAACCTGGTATGTATTTATAAGCTTAGTTTTTAAAAAATATTACAAAATCTGTTACTAATGTGTTTTTTTTTTCAGGTATAATGGTTCATTTATGTTATATTATTCCTTATTTACTAAATTATTTATTTATAAAGTATTTTCTTTTTATGTTATAGACATAGTTTAACATCTTTTGTAATATCTGCTGGTAAAAAACTTATGTCAAATATTTGTGTTGACTGAATATGTTTTTTATATTTTATATTGTTTTTTGATATGTTTTCCACCCGTGTGTAACACGGGTTATTATCCTAGTAGGTAGATTAAAGCAAAATAAGATGCCATTTTTTAAGGTGTCCACTTATACTTCCACATAATACGTTTCCATTTATATAATTGCTACATGAGTCACTACATAATTTAAATCCAAAATCAATTCTAAATCCATAGCTTATCAATGAACACGCGCGCCCATTATTTTAACTCGATTATGGTCAATTTTATTCAGTAACCCATTCATTACATTTCTTAAAATTAATTCTAAATCCTAATATCCGAATTATTCATCGTTATATCTGATGTCTCTCTTCAATCATTTTGTTCAGGTATCCCACACATCCTTCATTCAATCATCATGTTCAGGTATCCCAAACATCCTCCGATTCAAAAGTTTGTGCATACCCATAACCAATTGGAACCCTAAAGGCTTGATTTGTATTATGTGTTGAGAAATCGAATGACAATAATCAATTGATTCGCTAATTAATTATTAATAATTAATAAAAGTAAAATAAATAAAGTAAAAATAGATTAGTCTTATAAATAAATAAAACTAATTAATATTATATTAATACTAAGTAATTAATATTATTAGTCTTTTTAATAATACTAATGAATTTTTAATTATTAATTATAATATTTTATAAATAATACTAATTATGTATTTTTAAAAAATAAAATGAAAAACAGATTAATACAATAAATACAAAAAGAAAAATGAAACATCAAGAGTTGTCAAATCAAAGGTCAGATCTGCAGATACGGTTCATACTTGTCATTTCAAATGGCAGATATCTGTCAACAAGACATTTTAACTGATAGGGTAGACCACTTTGGGTATCGAGAACCGCCAGTCAAAATGATGGATCAGAAGAACTGACATCTATCATTTCAAATGGCGGATCACACCAAAAATTTACCACGTCCATCATTTCAAATAACGGAACACCAGCTAGTTTTCCAACTCATCCGACGAAAACTGACATACCCTAGATATAACCAAAGATCCACCATTTCATACCTAAAACCATTATCACTCTTTCTCTCTGCTAGAAACCATTTCCACTACATTAAATTTCCTATTTTAGAAAATGCCATGGCTATGCAACTGAAGGAAGGCAAATGCCATAAAAAAGAGAAAAAAAAAACTAGGATAAGAAAATAAAAAAGATAAGAGCTATTCAAATGCTAACCCAATTTAGGCAAAATTAAATAGTGAACTTTGGAGGCTAAAGTCAATAAGACTGGTGCGATTTTGAACTAGTTTGGTTGGTGTGTATATATAACTCAAGTTATTCATAGCCTCGATCTATCCATCAACCATACCACTTGTTTGGTCGTGTTTCTTTATCCAAACTAGACACACATAGACCTATCCTAATTTCATCCGTTTGATTTAAATCAAGTGTCGTTCAGCTGCCTTGCGTGCAACAAAGTGCATGCTTTCGTGATCCTTGCAACATTCTACTTAAAACCGGTTAGGTGTTAGTATATATGTTTATGTTTCTAATTTGTTAAGATATGCCTTTGCCTTGCAACATATTTTGCGTCAATGTTCTCTCAATTAAATTATATGCACCAATAGAGTCTGTAAAGAGATCATCGAGATTAAAGTTTGTACTCCATTTTAAGATGAACACCAAAGAATTCATTCCTAATTTGTGTTTTTTTTCCCAAACCAAAATAATGAAATCATGTGTGTGTTTTCTTTATTACAAGGTTTTTCAATTTGGTCTAGGGTTCAATTATTCTTTATCTATGGGCACAACCTTTCAGACTCGACATCAAGGTACAATAGCTAATAGCTTATACAAATTGGTTGAGCTTTAGTTTTCTACTTCAAACATTTACTTGGTAGTGATATCATAAGAAAGATTCAAAGTTGAAGCTGCAACACATATATATATATATGTAATGAAACCCATTCTTTTTTTTAATTAATATTGTGAAAACTCTAGAAACTCATTCTCAACCACATGTTTTTAATTAATGTTTAAATCTTGTGGTCCACAATTAAAGTGAATAAAAAATGTAAATATAAATATAACTTTTTATCTCTCCTTAAAACATATATAAAAATTAGTAAAAAAATGTTAAAAAAATGGCAAAACATTTTTTTTTTTTTGATGTTTCGATGTTTTGTATTAAATGTTACAACATATATTACATGTAAAAAAAAAACGATTTTACATAGGGTTTTCGCGGGTTTTCACAACTCAAGTGGATTTTCATTTTAACCTTACCCTATATATATATATATATATATATATATATATATATATATGTTGTAACATTTAATACAAAACATCGAAACATCAAAAAAAAATGTTTTGTCATTTTTTTAACATTTTTTTACTAATTTTTATATATGTTTTTAGGAGAGAGAAAAAATATATTTATATTTACATTTTTTATTCACTTTAATTGTGAAACACAAGATTTAAACATTAATTAAAAACATGTGATTGAGAATGGGTTTCTAGAGTTTTCACAACTCAAGTGGGTTTTCATTTTATACTTAGCCTATATATTTATATAGGCAAAGTATATAATGAAAACCCACTTGAGTTGTGAAAACCCTATGTAACATCGGGTTTTTTTTTGTTACATGTAATATATATTGTTACATTTAATATAAAACATCGAAAACATAAAAAAATGTTTTGCTATTTTTTTACATTTTTTTACTAATTTTTATATATGTTTTCAGGAGAGAGAAAGTGTAAATTAACTTTTACATTTTTTATTAATTTTAATTGTGAACAACAAGATTTAATCTTTAATTAAAAACATGTGGTTGAGAATAAGTTTCTAGAATCTTCACAACTCAAATGGGTTTTTATTCTAACCTAACCATATATATATATATATATATATATATATATATATATATATATATATATATATATATATATATTGCAACTATGGTTAGATGTCAAACATGTGGAAATTGACAAGGTTGAAGTCACAATTTTTATTGCAAATCAATTATCAGAATGTTTCAGTTTTAAAGATTAGTACTAAGGGTATTATAGTCAAATTTATAATTTGATGAAAAGGGCAATTTTGGAATATGTTAAAATGATGTCTTACGGGTCATGTTTATGGTTGACTACGAGGAGTGCTATTGGAATGTTGGAAAATATGTTGAGTTAAACCATCTATTGTGTTATGTTGGCGGTTTACTTAGACCACTTACACCTCTTAAACCCTCCATTATGTTGGTTTGCAAAGCATGCAACTTTAATGTTAATCTGCTATTGATATTTGTTCCTTGCTTCACCATAACAATCCTAACAATGTTAGGCTATGATGGTACTAAACACTTGACATGCCAACTTTGTTTATTGTGTACAGCCATAAGTCTAAGCCAGGAGAAAAGAAGCAAAAAATACACTGAAGGACATGGGGCCATAAGCAATTTCTTGTAAATGACAAAGGCAGCACATCTGGCAACAGAAGCCCATATTTTTTTAGAGTCATCGCAATTTGCAACAACTATAAGTATGTAGGGATGACGTATGCTAATCCAAGAAACCCAAATAGACCATAAAAGGAAACTTGGGTATTAGCATGTAGAAGTAAAATCTTTTGAAAATTATCTAGCACCAAATCACCAATCATCATGTAAAACTCAAATATGCAGCATATGTTAGTAACAAAAGTAAGGACTAAACGTTAGATGTTTGTGCCTCAACACCCGGTTGGCAGCCCAACTATGCCAGAACGCGGCAGATGAATTAACTTGTTCAATCTAATTCATGCAAAATTGAATAGTTAACTTTGGAACCCAAAGTCAATATAACTGATGCGATATTGTACTAGCTTGGGTGGTATGTCTACATAACTGAAGTTATTCGGAGCCTCTATCCAACTCTTACCACTTGTTTGGTGATTTTTCATATCCCGACTAGCCGTCCTATCCTAATTCCTACTTATTCATTTAAATCAAGTGTTGTCCGTCCTTACGCACAGCAAAGTACTTACGTGATTATTAATATGTTCTACTTAAAACTGATAGTGTTAGCATCTGTATATACCCTGTGTTTCTAATTTATTAAGATGCCTTTTCCTTGAAATTTAAATTGCAATATATACGTTGTTGCGTGCATGTAGGTGCAATTAAACTCTAGCTAATAATATTTGGGCTTAAAATGTTAAGAGTTAATAAAAGATATTTACATTCAAAGATAAACATAAGAAGTCATAAATTCAATAACATTTAGTCATCGGCAAGTTTGATTTTAATGTTAGGGTTTGGTTATTATGATTTTCATTGTTTTTTGTTTTTATTTCGATTTAGTTCTTTGCGAAACATAAAATCAAACCAATACCAATATTTCGGTTTTTATTAGATTTCAAAACCGAACCACCAATTTTAATTTGATTTACTTTTCTTTTCTCGATTCTAGTTCAGTTTTTTCGATTTCATGCAACCAATCTCAACCTATAGCATAGGCTATAAGCTTGGCATGAAGGATCACTTAGGTTATAATTATTTACAAAGTCAATCAAACCAATAATACACACTAACTAACCCAATACAATATTTCATAAATAAATCAAGAAATAAATTATGAAAAGTGAAAACACGTGAATCAGGCATACCTACCGCCAACAAAATCACCAAACTAATACGCACTAACTAACCAATGTATAATACGAATTAAGAACATGAATTACAATCACACGATAACTTAAAATACTTCTAAAAATATAATATTTCATAAACAAATCAAGTGGTTAATTACATCCTGAAAAGATTATAAATAGTCAAACATACCTAATATTAAATACGAATTTAAGGGTCCTACTAGGGATAATTTAAATCACGTGATAATTTAAAATACTTTTGAACTATAATATTTCATAAATAATTCAAGAAATGGGCGGTGAAACCCATTTAAATTCATGCAAACATATTAATTAATCATGCATGCATACGTATGGCAAGCGAAACCACCACCACCACCATCACCCAATCTCAGCCCCACCAACTCTATGACCGAGTGGCAATCGTCACTGGCGGAGCCGGTGGCATCGGCAAAGCCATCGCCATCCACCTCGCATCGCTCGGCGCAAAGCTCGTCATCAGCGACATTTCCAGTTCCAACCAAATGCATGGACCTAATCATCTCCGAAATCAATTCCAAATTCGCACACGCATGCGCTATTGCCGTCAAAGCCGATGTGTCCGATCCAATTCAAGTCAAAGCCTTATTTGACGCAGCTGAATCCGCCTTCAATTCTCCGGTACACATCGTAGTCAACGCCGCTGGAATCATGGACTCATCACACTCCTCAATCTTTAACTCCTCTGTAGACGAATGCGACCGGACGTTTGCGGTGAACACGAGAGGCTCGTATTTAGTCTGTAAGGAGGCGGCTAACCGGTTGAAGCAAGGAGGCGGAGGGAGGATTATTTGTGTGTCGTCATCGTTGGTGGTGTCATTGAGCCCCGGGTTTGGGCCGTACGCAGCATCTAAAGCTGCGGTTGAAGCGATGGTGAAGATTCTAGCGAAGGAGCTCAAGGGGACCAGGATTACAGTGAATTGTGTGGCTCCGGGTCCGGTTACCACAAAGTTGTTTTTCAATGGGACGAGTGAGGCCGAGGTGAAAATGGTGGTAGATATGAACCCGATGGGGCGGCTGGGAGAGCCCGAGGATGTGGCTCCGCTGGTCGGGTTTTTGGTCAGTGAAGCTGGAGAATGGGTTAACGGGTTAACGGTCAGGTTGTTCGTGTTAATGGTGGTTATTGTGACTGATAGTCGGGTCGGGTATTTTTCATATTTTTATTTTTTGAATAACAAATCGGGTCGGGTCGGGTCGGGTCAGGTCAGGTCAGGTCGATTTCCGTTAGTATCCTCATTCGAAAGAATGTGAATATTTTTATGTATGGTGTAAGGCACAAATTTGGTTGATGTTTATATATATGACGTTGTAGTGTTTTTAGTTTTCGTAATATTTCTACCCTAAAATATATTTTTGTTACACCACAAATATAAAAACATGATAAAGAAAGGGAATTATATTTTATCACCAAGCATTCTATAGGGAATTATATGTTTTTAGTTTTCATAAACATTAGGCCGGCCGGTTCTAAAATGATTTTTATATATAACTTGTCATTCTAACTTTGATGGGGTGGTAAAATGGTTAAACCATGAAATATAAGGTACCGGGTTCAAACCTCATAAAAAGTGTGAAACAATTTAGTTCGAAAAAAAATATGGTGTATAACTTGACCTTGTTATTCGTGAATCATTTATTTTGAGTAATTTAAAACCATTTAGTTTGAAAAAATATGGTGTATAACTTGACCTTGTTATCCATGATCATTTATTTTGACTAATTTAAAACCTTTCTAAGTAACTATTTGTTTTAGTTTGCAAAGTCCTAATAACATTTTATGACGGTTGATGCATTCGCCATCGAGATTCTCAGCATTTTGCTTGTTGGGCTGATGACTTGAGTTACTTTTGTGGGATAGATAACTTCGGCCAAAATCATTTCTTTCGTATTGTATGAGTATCACCATTTCTTTTGTGGAATTGCTTGTCGGGAACCGACCACCAAGTCATTGATAACTACGAAGAGCGAATGAACAATTCAGTTTTAGGGTTTAATTTGAGAAACCAACTTTCGATTTTCAGAAAAAAGGCACAAAATTTCCAAGTATGTATTTTTTTTTTCGATTTTGAGTCTTTTTACTTCGAAACACACCCTTATATTGCACGATCAAAAGTTGCGCACCCAATGTTCGAGGATATGCGATACATTTTGTGCCGCTTCTTGAACGGTACAATGAACAAAGATAACATATTTTGTCATCTTTGTCTTCTTATAGTTCTGTAGATACAAAAGTTATGAAAGTGATAACAATTCTATTGTGTTGGATTAAGCTGTGTCTTACTATATCAAGCTTTGGAATTGAAGGAATTTGAGAGAGATTGGGCTGTGTTACAATTGCAAAGCCCTTCTAGCAAACTTGATCCATCCAAATTTCGAAATACACTTAGATACCACATTCATTTCGGAAGTGTGAATATGACATGGTAATTAAGATCAGATTGGGCCTGCTAAAATAAAGGAATTTTTTTTATGGAATAGGTGGTTAAAAAAAATTTGGTTTTAGGTGGCTAACTTTATTTTAAGTGATTACATGTAAGTTGCTATCTCAAATGAAAGATTAATGTGACACCTCAGCAAACTTTCCAAATGGTCCATATCATCCAAGTGGCCGTCCATGTCATCAAATATATGAGGTGGCAGAACAAGTGGAATCCTCTATCTCACGTAGAGGGTTATAAAATAGTCATATTATTATATAAAAAAACTTACTAAATAATAATAATAATCAATTGATGATAATATTCTTAATAATTATAATAACAAAACTCATAAGTTAAATAATAATAATAATAAATATTCTAAGTAATAATAATAAACCTTAATAAGAATTTCAGCCTATTTAGTTATTTAGGTAAATATGTGTTACATATGTTAAAATCATTTAATAATTTATGACTCACTTTATATAATACAAGAAAATAAAAATATAATATAATATAAAGCTATACAACAAAATACAATATTATTGAGTGGCCAAGATGTAACCTAAAAAAATCACATATATTATGTTGAAAATTTTGACTTAGAACTTTCATGACAGTTGATATATTAAAGTGTCACATTTACCTAAAGTTAAAATTTTCAAAATAATTCAAAGGATTTTTAAGACAACACGTTGGCAGCCCGTTAATATTGTATTTTGTTGTATTGTAATTATTTTGTATAATTATGTATTATATGTCTCCAAAGGACACTAGCTCAACTACTATACACTAACTAGCCAATATTTTATTCGATATAATTAAAACATGATTTACAAATTAACACACGATAATTAATTAAATACTTCTTGAAATATTATATTTCATAAAAAAAATTAAGAAATGAATCATGAAAACACATGAATCATGTATAAGGGGCCGACGAAACCACCAAACAAACACATGAAAACACTAATTTAGATCACATTTACAGTCACGCGATACTAATAATATATATACATATTCCATAAAAAATTCAAGAAATAGGGCGGCGAAAGCCATTTAAATTCACGCAAACATGTTATTCATGCATGCATACGTTTGGCATGCGAAACCACCACCACCACCCAATCTCAGCCACTCCAACTACATGGCCGGGTTGCAATTGCCAGCTTGTCACCGGCGCAGCTGGCGGCATCGGCAAAGCCATCGCCCGTCACCTCACATCCCTTGGCGCAAAGCTCGTCGTCAGTGACATTTCCAGCTCCAACCAAATGGACCAAATCGTCTCCAAAATCAATTCCAAATTCGCGCAATCGCAATCTCCACGGGCTATTTCGGTTAAGCCGATGTGTCCGATCCAAATCAAGTCAAAGCCTTATTTGACATAGCGGAATCCACCTTCAATTCTCCGGTACACATCGTAGTTAACGCCGCAGGAATAATGGACTCGTCACACTCCTCTATCTCTAACTCCTCCGTAGACGTATTCGATCGGACTATTGCGTTGAACACGAGGGCTCGTATTTAGTATGTAAGGAGGCGGCGAACTGGCTGAGGCGAGGAGGCGGCGGGAGGATTATTTGTGTGACATCATCAGTGGTGGGGTCTTTCAGACCGGGGCATGGGGCGTACGCAGCGTCTAAAGCGGCGGTTGAAGCGATGGTGAAGATTCTAGCGAAGGAGCTCAAGGGGACCAGGATTACTGCGCATTGTGTGGCTCCGGGGCCGGTTACCACAAAGTTGTTTTTCGAAGGGACGAGTGAGGCGGAGGTGAAAATGGTGGTGGACGTGAACCCATTTGGGAGGCTGGGGCCCCAGGATGTGGCTCCGCTGGTCGGATTTTTGGCTAGTGATGCGGGAGAATGGGTTAACGGTCAGGTTGTTCGGGTTAACGGTGGTTATGTGTGACTGATGGATCGGCCAGTGATAATCATTGACGTTACTTGGTTCCACAAATGTGATGTTTTCTGAATAATGTTGTACTACGTACTTGTCGACCTTGCGAATCATGGATCATGTTCATGTGTGTCAACTCATTTAAAACTTACTGACTCTTGCTTTTAGTTTGCCAAGTCACGATGATATTTTGTGGCAATTGATATTTGATGCATTCACTCCAGATTCTCATCAGTTTGTTTGCCGGGACGTTGCTTGTTGGGGCCGGACTATTTATCAAGTCATCGGTAATTATTAAAAGTGAATATGCAATTCATGGTTTTATTGTTTAGGGTTAATTAATTTGAGATCAACTTCCGATTTTCATAAAGAATGCATGGCACAAAATTTAAATGTATTTTTCGATTTTGAGTTAAGGATATTGTTTTTACTTCAAAACAAACCCTTACATTGCACGATCAAAAGTTGCGTTCCCGGTGTTGAAAAAATGTTTTTGAATTTTGATAATGTGCCGACTTTTTAATAGTACAACGAACAAAAGATCACAAAAATGTTGAGCCGGACCGGACCGGTCAGTGAAACCGGTCCGACCGGGATTCGGTCCACCGTCCGGTCCGGTTTTATATATTTGCTCGGCTGCAAGACAACCGGCCGGTCTGAACTGGTTCGATCGGTCGGACCGAAAAACCGACCGGTTGAATCGGTTTTCAATGAAAAATATTTTTTTTTTGAGAAATCATGTTTCCAGCATGACCCGTCTTTTTTACCAAAGTTGTTCGACCGGTCGAACCGGTGAACCGGTTGGCTGTCCGGTTCAGTGTCCGATCGAACCGGTCGAACCAGTTATGAAAATATTACAAATTTGTAATGTTGTTGAGGCCGGTCGAACCGGTCCGACCGGAATTTGGTCCACCGACCGGTCCGGTTCTATATATTCGCTCAGCTGCAAGAGAACCGGCCGGTCCGAACCGGTTTGACCTGTCGGGCCCGAAAACTGGACCGGTTGAACCGGTTTTCAATGAAAAAAATAATACATTTTTTTAGAAATCATATTTCCAGCCTGACCCGTCCATTTTGACCAAAGTTGTTCAGCCAGTTTGACCGGTTGGTTGTCCGGTTCAGTGTCCGATCCAGTTATAAAAACATTACAAATTTGCCATTTCTATCTTCTTTAGGCTCTCTAGATACAAAAATTTTGAAAGTGATAACTAGAGGTGTTCATCGGATCGGATAGCGGATTATTCGGTTCGGATTATTCAGATTTGAAAATTTCATGACCCTATCCAAAATCCGATCCGAATTAGTAATATTCCTATCCGATCCGGATTGAATTCGGATAATTCGGATCGGGTTCGGATAAAATCCGAATAAACCAAATAACATTTTTTTTCCCTAAATTTGAAAATTGCAATTCAATAGAACATTTTGATGAAAATTAGGATACTATTTTATCATTTTCATTCATAATATTCAAATAACCAGTCTGTCCATTTTAAAGCTTAGAAATAAGGTAATAACCCTAAAGAGCACGGTACCAGTAATGCAGTAGATAGGAAAAACGAACATAGCTATAAACAATGTAACATATCAAATTTCCCATGTTTATAATCTAATGTCTAGGTTGACATTTCATCTAGCTAGGAGACTAGGAATGGTGCAAGTGTGGAATGGTAGTTACGAAAGTTAGGGTTATTGTTAATGGGTTGGGCCAATGGCTATATATCACAAAAAATAATATTATTTATTCGGATTAAACGGATATCCGAATAATCCGAACAACCCGAAAACTTTAAAAATTCATATCCGAATCCGACCCGAATCCGAATTAGTTATTTGGATATTCGGATCAATCCGAATATCCGAATAAGAATTCGGATCGGATTATTCGGGTTTCGGTTTCGGTTCGGATTTCGGTTTTTTTCGGATTACGGATTTTCTGAACACCCCTAGTGATAACTAACTTCATAACGATTCTATTGGGATAGATTAGGCTGAGTCATGGAAGAATTTACTATATGAAGGCTTTGGAATTGAAGTATGGCTGTCCAATTCTATTGTGATAGATTAGGCTGAGTCATGGAAGAATTTACTATATGAAAGCTTTGGAATTGAAGTATGGCTGTCGAAGCTGCTCGTTGCTCGAACTCGATCACCGCTCGTTCGGAAAATTCTTTCTCGTTTTTTCGCTCGATTGTAAACGAATCGCTCTGCTCAGTTCGGTTTGTAAATAAGCGGAGCAACAAGCAAAGGTCTGCTTGGTTCGGTTCGACTCAAATATTTTTAATTTTATTTTATATATAATTATATATGAACAAATATATAAATATATAAACTACACATATACATATAAAATATAAGTATACAACTTTTTAAACCCTTTTAAATTTTTCTTATTTTTTCAATTTTATAGTTTATTAGTTCCATTCAAGTTTTTAAAATATTAGAAGTTTGTTTACATCTTCATTATATCTCATTTTAAACTTTTTTCTCCTAAAATTTACAACTTATTACACGTTTGTCTAAAAACTATTAATTTGTTTACAAAATATATATTAATTAAAACATTCAAACTTGTTTCTTATTGAAAATTTTAGATTGAAACATAAATAAGTAAATAATGCTCGATATCGCTCGATGTTCGATGGAGAAATGCTAGCTTCGATTTTGGCTCGTTTTGATTTTCGCTCAATTTGAATTTCAGTCGTTCGGTTCTGTTCGGTTGTAAACGAGCCAAGCAACGAGCAAGCCTTGTCACGGAGTTATCCTTTAGACTCCGTGTGGCACCTGAAGGCCAGCCAATCGATCCACTCATGATTAGAGTCTACTGGTTTCGTCATGCCTTGGACTCATCAAACGAGCAGCAACAGCTCGCTACCAGCGATGCGTTCGTCGTTGCACGACTAGGCATGTACGCCTCCTTTCCTGATGAGGCCGTGCCCGATGAAGTCTGGGACAAGCCAATAAACCTAAGCATTTCAACAAAATTCAAGCATCTCGATCTTCATTTGATCCGTGACACTCTCCCACCACCATAACCATGCACTCCTCGTGCATGCGCATGTCGTCCCATACCGACGTTCAAGACTTAGACGTTGTGGTCTTCCCCTAGGCCATGCATGTTTGAAGGGCAAGTTCGTTGTCCCATACCAGCTCACAAGCCAAAGCCATACGTTTTGAGAATGATTCACTTTGGTAAGTGAGACACCCAATAGTTCAGCCAAAATGTGAGTTAGCTGTTTCAGTTAATAATGACGTCGGATTATATGACGCCGACGTTCGCCAAGCTAGCAGACTTCAAAACAGGTTACGGCTCTGCTACATCGTTAAACTTTTAACATGAACGCGTTGGCCTTCACTAACACTGGACTAGGGTAACGCACACGATCCCATACTCGCGGCGTACAAAGACTATTTGATCTTCTCCCATCACCATTGCATAACTCATTATCGACATTTTTAAGCTCTTTTTGGTTGAGTGTACACGTTCCAACGTATCCGAGGTTCGACCTGCTTTGATATCACTTGGCACGGAGTTATCCTTTAGACTTCGTGTGGCGCCCGAAGGCCAGCCAATTGGTCCGCTCATGATCAGGGTCTGCTGGTTTCGTCCTGGCTTGGACTCATCAGGCGAGCGGCAAAAGCTCGCTACCAGCGATGCGTTCGTCGTGTAAGCACGACTAGGCATGTACGCCTCCTTTCCCGCTGAGGCTGTGCCAGATGAAGTCGGGACGGCCAACAAACCCAAGCGTTTCAACACAATTCAAGCATCTTGATCTTCAAATACTTGGTCCGTGACACTTCGCTCGGTTCAACTCTGCTCGTAAACAACCCTTAATTGAAGGCACTAGAGAGAGATTGCGCTGTGCTACAATTGCAAGCCCTCTTAAAAACTTGATCCATCCAAATTCCGAAATACACGTGATAGTTGATACCACATTCATTTCGAATGTAGGCTTTAATATGATATGGTAATCGATATTAGATTAGGCCTGCTAAAATAAAGCCCAATTACTTTGCATTAGAACCATTATTTGACATGGATCTGCCCAAATACTACTCATTTGAGGTGAAAAAAAACTCGAACCTGGAACTTGACCCGAAAAAAAAAACAAGGAACTGGGGCTTTTATATACCCGGGATTTTAATACCCGAAACCATACCCAACCCTACCCATAGGGTACGGATATGGCATGCATTTCAATACCAAAACCCGAACCGGACCCGATTTGTGCCTGTAATACCCAAAAACCCGAACCGGTTCAATACCCGGAACCAGGTTTTTCAAATACTCGATCTATACCCTATATTACCCGAAAAATACCAGGAAAAATAATCCTAAAAGGTGCGACCACTTAAAAAAAATTCAATATATACCCGAAAATAGGGTTTTTCAATACCTGGGAGTAGGGCAGTAAAATACCAGATTCTATATCCGACCCGACCCCGATACATAGGGTATGGTTTTTAGAGACAATACCCGGGCCCGAACCGGGTATTGCCAATACCCATTTTTCATATATCCGGTCCCCGATTTCATACCCGAAACCGGGTATTTGAAAAATCCGATTTATGCACCTCTATGGCTGATGGCTACACTCAACCCTTTCCTACCACTGATACTGGTCCATCTACACTTCTTATTATCAGCCCAGCAATACCAACAGAGCTATACCTTTTTTGTAGCCCCAAGACACCAGCCATACCCACTACACACGCAAATTGCAATCTACCTATAAACGGCCTATACTCACGGTTATTAATCAGGCCCATCTTGAATTTGTGTGTTTCCATGGGTGCAATTGTGCAAATGCTTAACCCAACCGACATCGGTTATTAACTGGTACGGTAAAAACCGGTTTGCGCACTGATATTAATGGTAGGTTGGCAGCTGTGAGGGATTTCACATTGAAACCAGTTAACCGAAACAGGTTAATTACAATATTTAAATAAGGATAACCGGTTTTTAGCCTCCCACAAACCTTAAATATATTTAGATTTAAAACATCATGTAGAAATGCATTTTTGAATGAACATCCATGATACCAAGTTACACATTCCACTAATCCATGTTAACATTTCATTCCAGTTTCTAATTTCTTCTCCTGCACAGTGCCAATTTATTGTTTTCTTAATTTTATTTTCATGTTTATTTCAGTTATTTATTTCCATGCACGTATCTTTATTAATTACGTCATTACGTGAGATTTGAACCATGTTTAGAGATCACGGGTGTAACGGGTCGGCTATTTAAAAAAAAAATCAAAGTGAACTTTTGTAGTTGTTTTATTTAAAGAAGAGTCAAATGAAAGGAGAAAAAAACGTTACGAGAAATTTAATGTTCTAATCTCATATACGTGAGTTAAGAGTTGTTCCAATACTGATTCGATTCGGGCAAAATCGAATAGTGAACTTCAAAACCTAAATTCAGTGGTAAATAGAGCTTGGTCGTATCTCATGTGAATAACTCGACTTATTCATAGCCTCTATCAAGCCTTACATCTTCTTAATTTGATGGTGTTTCTGTATCCAAAGTTCCAAACTAACCCTAGGCTTATCATAATTTCGATTATTTGATAAGAACGATGCTCTACTTATAAATGGTTTTGTAGTGAACGCGTGTGCATACATATATGTAAGAGCATTCTCATCCAACCCCTCATTTAATGTGAGGGGTGTTTTTATAATTTAGAGAGTGATTCAGGGTGTTGTGAGTGAAGAGTTTTTATATTTTAGAAAAAGTAGTGATTTTTCTGTATATTTGAAAAGTTACTGTTCATCCCCTATAATTTTTTAATATATCTTGAGAGTGGTTGTGAGTGGAAAGAGAAAATGTAATGATAAAAGGTATAAAAAGTATTATTTAATTGAAATAAAGAGAGAAAATGTAGGGAGTTTTAATGTAATTTTTGGTTTAAGGATATGAGGTGGGATGAGAATGCTCTTATATGTAAGAGCATTCTCATCCAACCCCTCATATTATGTGAGGAGTGTTTTTATAATTTAGAGAGTGATTTAGGGTGTTGTGAGTGAAGAGTTTTTATATTTTAGAAAAAGTACCGATTTTTCTGTATATTTGAAAAGTTACTGTTCATCCCCCATAATTTTTTAATATATTTTGAAAGTAGTTGTGAGTGAAGGAAAGAGAAAGGGTAATGATAAAAAGTATTATTTAATTTAAATGAAGAGAGAAAATAAAGTGAGTGTTAGTGTAATTTTTTGTTTGAAAATAGGGGATGGGATGAGAATGCTCTAAGGCTGAGGGGTGTGGGGCTTCAGCGGGGGCGCGAGAGCCCTTCCGCTCGCGCCCCCAGGCGCGAGCACCACACCACCGGGGCGCGAGAGGGGCGCGAGCACGGAATTCAAAGCAGGCGCAAGGTGGTTCGCGGGACCTGTAGGCGTAAAGGGACATTGGGAGACGTGAAAGAGCCGTTGGGACATGAGAAATGAGCCGTTGGGCTCTTTAATTTAATAAAAAAAAAAGTGTTCTTCCTATATATAAACCCAAGATCACATAAAACAATTACCACACCCAAAATCACATAAAACAATTACCACAACTTCAAAAAAAAATTTGTCGGCTTGTTTACTAATCTTTTCAACATGAACGCCGGTCGTATGAGACCAAGTGGCAGTGATGATTTGGCGGTTTACAATTTCACTGTCGAAGAGTGGAAGCAGGAGTGTTTGCGGAGGTATGGGACGGTGAAGACGTGGGACGATGTAAAGTTGTGGGAGAGGTTGAAAAGGTGTTCCAAGTGGGTTGAGCTGGTGGCGCCGGACCATGATGCGGAAGTAGGGCCGAAACGGACTAAAACTAGTTCGTCTGGAGCGTATAGCACTTCTGCCGGGTCGGATTGCCGCGTTGGATTCGACCTAAACATTGCGGGGGAGGAAACGTCTTCACCGCCGAGGAGGCGGCCATTGGGACGGGACGCCAAGGGGAAAAAACCGGCTGAGGGGGGAGCCGTAAACATCGTCGATCTTGTTGAATCCCTCAATAAATTCAACAAAACCATGGAGGTGGTCTCTAATGACAAAAAGGAAAAAAGTCGAATGAGAGATTTGGACTTCCTTACAAGAGACTTCAGTAACCTAAATCCGGTCGATCAAATGCTGATGGAAAAGCAAAAGGAACGTATCCGAAAGAGGTTGATCGAAGAAGACCAAGCCGAAGAATAAGAATAATGTTTTTTTAGTATTTTAATTTTTTTTATTTTTAGATATTAATGTGTTTTTTTTTAATGTGTGTTTTTTTTAATAATTTATGAGTTTTTTTAATAATACGTTTTTTGAATATATTTATAAAAAAATAAAAAAAAAAATCCGTTGGAGCCCCTCCACACCAGGGCCAGGGGCTCCAGCGGGGGCTCCAACACCCATCTTATCCAGTTTCTCTCTCTGCCACACGTCACAATATTATTGGCTGGAGCCCCCACTCGCGCCCCCGTTAGAGCCCCCCACACCACTCAGCCTAAAGGCTTCTTAAGATAACTTTACATTGAAATTTGCATAGCAATATATGAGTTGTTGCATGTTGCCTGTTGCCTGTTGGTGCAATTATACGAGTCATGTCAATTCATATCAACATGTCATATGCAGTACCACATCACATTTGGGTATGTTTCATACTTTTTAATACATAACGTACACGCCATTATAGCACAATTGTGCTTTCCGGGGCTACAAACAAGATTGGCCACACAATATATGGTACTTGATATCCAGAAAAAGAATTTAAATGTGAAATTAATGGAATGTGGTTTCTTCTTATCTCCATCAACTGCTATTATTGCTGTAACAGTTGAAGGTGTCCCAGTGCCTTTATTTTTGAGGTACCCTCACTTATTATGGTCTCCTCTTGCTTAGCATTTAGACTTGTACATCTTGCTTATTTAGTTGTTTGCTCTAGGTCTAGGTACATTATAAAAAGGCAAAAACATTTTTTAACATCATAAGTTGGAACTACAACTTTATGCATGATGAAAACCTTGGGATGTGTGGTATTATGTTTTGTAAATGATTATGGGGTTATTATCACTTTCCTAGCTAAATATACGTAAATGTGACATATCCCAAGATGGAAAATCTGGTTATTTTGGGTGAATAGCCCCATACTCAGTTTTTTCGGGCTGACGGTGAACATACCCCTTTGGTCGTAGTAGCAAAATTTCGAACGGGCCACGGAGGAGGTCTAGGGATATCAAATCGATCTGATATTTTATAACCCTACAATAGAATCGGATCGATTTGATATCCCTAGACCTCCCCCGTGGCCCGTTCGAAATTTTGCTACTACGGCCAAAGGGGTATGTTCAGGACGGAAAATCTGGTCATTTTGGGTGAATAGCCCCATACTCAGTTTTTTCGGGCTGACGGTGAACATACCCCTTTGGCCGAAAGAATCGGATCGATTTGATATCCCTAGAGCTTTCCCGTGACACGTTTGAAATTTTGCTACTACGGCCAAAGGGTGTGTCCACCGCCAGCCCGAAAAAACTGACGGTAAAAGTTGATTTATATATGTATTAAGAGCATTGTTAGGTTGCAACCCTAAACTATTTCTTAGTTTGTATGATAGCTTGGAATAAATTCTCAAAGCTCAATACGACCGAGAAGTCGATAATATATTTTTTGGTGGCAATCCTCTATTTGAGAAAGAGGATTCATGGGGTTGTGACACATGTAAAATAGAGTTCCCGGATGATGGTAAATGTTGGGTAAGACGAGTTTGTATAATCCGCTATCTCAAATAGCGGATTCACATGTCACACCTTGCTGACTTGGATGACACTTGTGTTCGATTGGATGACATGGAGAGACATGTGGAAAATAAGCTTATGTATACCGATAATTCTCCATCTCTGATAGCAAACAACCTAAAACCATTTAAATTTTAATCAACTACCTAAAACCATTTTTTTTTCCTTTAAACCACCTAATCCACAAAAAAATTCCAAAATATTATCATGACTTTGTAGACCAAAGAGCAAGTTACTTACGAAGGTTTTTAATAAGTCAGCATAACTGAATTACAAGTAACAAGGTCAAGTCGTATGACATTGATCGACCCGATCCATTATTCAAAAAAGAAAACTAAACCCGACCCGACTATCAGTCACACATAACCACCATTAACCCGAACAACCTGACCGTCAACCCATTCTCCCGCGTCACTAACCAAAAACCCGACCAGCGGAGCGACATCCTCGGGCTCCCCCAGCCTCCCGAATGGGTTCAAGTCCTCCAACATCTTCACCTCCGCCTCACTTACCCTTCGAAAAACAACCTTGTGGTTACCGGACCCGGAGCCACACAATTCACCATAATCCTGGTCCCCTTGAGCTCCTTCGCTAGAATCTTCACCATCGCTTCAACCGCAGCCTTAGACGCCGTGTACGGCCCAAACCCCGGTTGCAAAGACACCACCAACGATGACGACACACAAATAATCCTCCCTCCGCCTCCTTGCTTCAACCGGTTAGCCGCCTCCTTACAGACTAAATACGAGCCTCTCGTGTTCACCGCAAACGTTCGGTCGAATTCGTCCACGGAGGAGTTAGAGATTAAGGAGTGTGATGAGTCCATTATTCCAGCGGCGTTAACTACGATGTGTACCGGAGAATTGAAGGCGGATTCAGCTGCGTCAAATAAGGCTTTGACTTGAATTGGATCGGACACATCGGCTTTGACGGCAATAGCGCATGCATGTGCGAATTTGGAATTGATTTCGGAGACGATTAGGTCCATTTTGTTGGAGCTGGAGATGTCGTTGATGACAAGCTTTGCGCCAAGGGAGGCGAGGTGGAGGGCGATGGCTTTGCCGATGCCGCCAGCTCCGCCGGTGACAATTGCAACGCGGTCATGCAGTTGGATGGTGGTGGTTTTGTCGAATGGTTAAAATGGGGGTGGACCCCGCCTTTTTAAGCCTCTTGGGAGTTACCTGGTTGGTGGGTGGGCGCCTGAGAAGGTGTTGTGGTTTTGTGGTGGATGATTAATGGGTGAGGTGGCAAGTGGATGTCTGGATTTCACTCCTTCCTCACCCACAATATTTATAGTCTGGGGATGTTATAGGGAATCCAGAAACTCCACTAATTATGCAATGTCGTCTCGTTAACCTTGAACAAAGTATATCTTGCGGCCCGTACTATTTGTTGGTCATAATTTATGAGCTCGGTTACACTTACTGTCCAACTTTAAAGCGGGCGCTCCACTTGTAAACGGAGTTTTATGGTTGAAACTTGACCTTTGGATGTCGAAGGCGTCCTTGACATAATCTCGTAGTTCCTAAGAGGTGGAGACCATGGATTTCTTACATTTTCACTAAGTTTAATTTTATATGCTCTTTAGAAAAAAAAAATCATAAAAAAAAGGACGTATGTTCTTCATTTTTTATCTAACTATCCTAGAGCTTCTTCATCTTTAATAGCATCACTACTTTCAAATACCATAAACCAATATATAATATCCTCTCTCTATCGTCTCCACACACATAGTTGCCTCCTCGTCAGCGAGTTATAGAACCGAAATTCCATCTTTCAACCACTACCTTAGGGTGACTAACGATATACCCTAACAACATATACTACTCGCAAGGGACAACCAAAGGTGCCCCTAGTGTCCTAAGACAAAAATTAATACTTTACAACAGATGGTATAAGTTTTAGTACTTAAATTGCAAATCATTTATAATTATTTATGTGGATTCCAAAAAAAGATTTATCCTTTTCACCTTCCTAGCTTCTCCTGCTTTTAAATAGTCAAAATTATTTGAATTTGTGCCGAAACCAAGACGTATTATGCCTGACATCTTTTTATCTTGCAGATTGTATAATTTGATGTTTTTGAAATGGTTTTTTTTTTTCCTTTCTATAAACAATAACGATATTTTTAACCCAGACTCTAAATAAATACGTAGTAATTTGATTGAAAAACACGATTAATGAAGATTGATGTGTAATTTACAAAAGTTAGATTATTGTTAAAGAAATAGTTTCAAAAACTTATATTTTCTACTTTCTACATATCTAGTGTGCAGAAGAGTGAAAACATATCCATTGCTACTTATGTCAGCTTCGTAACGATGAGGAATATTGGTCGAATGGATAGTACATAGATTTATGATTCTATTCTTAAATTGCTAGGAAATAACTATTAGCCTCATCACAGTGGGTGAGGAATCCGTTGAACCAACTCTGGTGTGAAAGAATTGGTTTCATGATGCTGAGTTCAAAGAGAATAATGAGAGTGCGAGCATCAGAATTGGTAACTCTTAATTTTCTTGTAGCGAGCGGGGGGAGCAATTATAATATGACATATATTTGGACTTTTGTGTCAATGTGACATGTGGTTCTAATTAAGATTGCTAGCAGATATTCTGTGTTAGTACCGCAAGCCAGCAGTCAGTGTTAATCATTGGTAATGGTGCGCGCGCTATCCTTGTTGATTACTTGTCGTTTATCGGGTTTAGTCGGTCCTTTTGTGAGGTTGTGGTGGCATGCATATCCGAAGATGGTGACGCTGGATGTATTCCAAATGATCAATGACTCTTGCTATTGATCCCAAAACTTAACGTTTAAGATGTTCTTACAAATAGTTAAATAAACTAACATAACTTGATTATCATTTTTTCAACGTTGTTAGACTATCTTCAACGGATGATACTTGGAAGGATCCATATATAGCATTGGAGGACAAAATTAACATAGGCAAATGACAAAGTTGATGAGGCGCATACAGAAGGTAAATCATAGAAAGCGAGAAAAGAAAAGGTTATGATCGTAAAGACAGACGACATAGAAGAGAGACGGAAATCGTTCCCTCTTGCGATAGACAGGCTTAGTCGTTTGTATTTAATTAATTGTAGGATTTAAATATGAAAAAAAATATATTAAATTAAGAAATAGTTATTGGAAAAAGAAAAATGTCCCTTTATTCGAGTACGGAGATAATGCCTTGTTACCACCTCCATGAAAACAATAATTTGCATGCAACAAGAAAACAAATTTGCAGCAGTCCCAAATCATTGGCCGGTTACTTTACATGCCAAAAACTTGATAAACAACACAAATATATCAGCAGCTGATACAAAAATTACTGTTACCGGGTCATTTTTCTTTTAAGCTTCGATATTTTTTAACCCTGATATCTTAAGACTATCTCCGATGCTAGAGAAGAAGGGAGGCCCTTCCATGCTCTTGATGATGTGACTTATGACATGGATAAGAGAGAAATTGTTGGATGTAAGACTCCAAGTCACAAGTCGGTGAACTTGAAATACCAATAATGGCAAGTCGGTCATAGTTGGTTATGTTTTCTAATTGTTATGTTATTATAATAGGTAATGTCTTGGCTTCGATAATCGAGGAGATCGGCGATTAAGAGTTCTTTCCAACGGCGGAGCCGTAGCAACGTGGGTACTGTTACAACGACAACGAGTAGGTTGTTCGGACTTCGGAGTGTTGAAATTAAGAATTATTTAAATTGGTCAAAGGCTATTAAGTTTAGGTTTTGCGACAAGCTGGGCGTTTGGCGCAAAAGGGTTTGAAGTTCTATTTTATTCCAATTGTATAATTTGTTGTTGTAGGGTTTTCTTTTGTTGCAAAATAAAGTAAAACGAAAGGCTGGAGTTATTTTTCTTGAGGAATATTATTTGATTACTAAGAGGAATCCCAAAAGAAAGAAAGAAGTAAGTTTGGATTACTTTTGGTTACAAAGAGTTCAAGGAAAACTAGAAGAACTCGGTTAGATTTTTTTTCATCTTTATTTGGTTCAACAATTTGGGTTGACCACTATTGATTGTTTTTATTTGGGATGGACAAGTCGGTTCAATTCAAAGTTTGTTTTTTATACGGGTTGAACGAGTTATGTTTTGGCCAATATTTTGAGTTGAACAATGTACTCATGTTTTGATTTTGGAACAAAGAAGATCAAGAAGACTAATGTTCGCTTGATTAGATGACCAGAATTGCAACCAGAGGAGTGGATATACAAGTTCATATGGCCGATGGAATGGTCGAGAACAGGGTCATGGAGGTAATCGAGTTCGGGAGAGCCGAAAGAACACAGTTACGGATCGAGCGATGTTCCAGAAGAATCAAGGCAAAAGAAGACAATTTTGGAGACAAAGATCCACCTATTTCGAGTCGAAAATTAGGGGGTGATTGTTGTACGTAATTTCGGACTCCAAGTCACAAGTGGGTGATTGAAAGACCAATAATGACAAGTCGTTCATAGTTGGTTATGTTTCCTAATTACAGCATATTTCCTAATTGTTATGTTATTATAATAGATAATATCTTAGCTAGCAAGTTAGGCTAGTCTATATAAACCGAGTTATGGTTAGACATTATAGAATGTGTGAGATGTAACCGAGTTAGGTTTGTCTAGAGACACACGAGATGTAGCTAAGTTAGGGTTCATCTAGATGCAACCAAGTTAGGGTTAATCAAGAGTCAAACCGAGTCAGGTTTGAGAGTTTGTAATCAATTTTTTGAGTTATATTTTCTGATTAATATAAACGAGAGTTATTCGTTTATTTCGTGTTTGCTTATCGCTTCGGGACTTGAGAAATAAGAGAGAGTGGAGGAACGCATAAGCTGCAGGCAGAGAAAAAGAGAAAACGAGGTTGCTTGTGAGGAGAGATGAGAGACCAACATGTTTGACGCCTGTTGCATAGGAGTGAAAGAAGGGCTGTGCAGTTGACATGGTACCGGGCAGGAGAGATGGACAAAGGGTAATGATGTGGATAGTCTTATGATCTCAATTTTCAATTATGTTTGGACAAAATCGAGTCCGATAAGTACTAATAACATGCCATTACATCCATTGAAACTAAGAGCTACAGCTAAGTTTTTATATTAATAATCAACACGAAAAGATAATACACCATTGAGTAATCATTTACACATAATAATTGAGACTTTGTCAGCAATCAATATTAACTTTTATCTTTTACTTTGTTTTTCAAATGAAATATGATGTTTAAAAATAATGATAGCATGGCGAAAAACCGCAATTCAAATTACACATAAATATAAGAAAACTAGTGGCAATTAGCCCATGTATTTTTTTTCATATAGACTTACCACTAATTTTAGGAGGGGATCGTGATTTTTACATACGAATATCACTAAAAGAAAGAATCCGGCACCGAAGAAAAATAAGGTTTGGGTATGTAATAGGTTTGGCTATGGATGCATATATGTATGCATGCCATTATGCGCATGCATGTGAGATCGGCATCATGTCATGTGGGGTCTCTTTAATTGACAAAATTTAAATTTGCTTACATTTATCTGCCGACACAAAAAAAGAAAAACTTTTGCTTTACTCCATTATATAATAATATTCTCGCTCCAAATTTTTTCAATTATTACAAATCCTTTTTTATGGATTTCTGCCAGAATCTCTCTCTTTCCGGCAACCTTCCGGCCAACTATCAGCCGGAGCAACATCTTCTTTGCAGCCTCGATGACCTCCTTTCCGGTCATTCCATGGTACCCTTTGTTTATTTCTTGTGCTTTGCTCGCTTGTACCTTCACTACAACCATGCACTAACACTTGTAAAGCAAAGTTGTGTCTTTGTTTTCAAATAGCAACAGTGTAACTTTTGATGTTAGGGTTGTTTAAAAAGTTCGTGACCGCAACCGCAAAATAGATTAGTTTGTTAAAAACTTACTGATTTGTCTTGTGGTGGTATATGTTGGCTCATATAATATCTGAGCCGAGCTTGAGCTAACCTATTTTTTTTTTAGCGCTAAATGTTATATTTATCTTTACTTACTTTTTAAATTACGCCAAATTTACTTCTCATAAGAGATTTAACCAAAAACCTCCCACTAGAGGCTTCCAGCTCTATCACGTGGGCTAGTCCTTAATGAAGCTAAACATAGCTCGTTTCTATAAAACCTCGTATAATTTATTTCATTTTTTTGTATATTTTTTCTATAACAACAAATATGTAACATAAATATAGTTGGCAAAAAACAAGTTAGCTCTTTTATAGTTTTTTCATTTTCTCTTATATTTTTATTCAAAACACATATGTCAAATAAATAAAGTTGACTAAAAAACAAGTTAACTCTGGTATAAATCAGTTCACTTTCTTTAATACATTTTATAAAAGCAAACACACAACAAATAATTAAAGTGGAGAAAAATGAGTTAACTCTAGCACAAATTAATAAAATTTAGAAAACGAGTTAACATGTCGAACCACTTGAGTTGGAGTTGAGTCAAATACAAGCTCAATTTCCAACTCGGTTGAAAATGTCAGGAGTCGTACTACTACCGTCTCGTTTTGCACCTATGCATTAACTGTTGTACCATTTTTAATGTAGGAAGAAGGTCATGATGTAAACATGGAATGGCTCTCAATTTTTGTGGAGGATTGTTTATCCAGCAGTGGAAATTGTATGCCACCAGAAGTAAAACCCCAGAGTACAACCTTCAATGCGCAAGGTACAAACACAACAGCACAACTTAAAGTGGAAAAAACCCACTCCACGCTTAAACTAGTTGTACCTTGCAAAGCAAGAAGCAAGAGGAAGAGAAGCCCAACATGTTGGTTAGCCGAGAGTGAGCTACTTTTACAAAACAAATGTACAACTCCCAACAGCAGCGTTTTCGGGCAGGCGAATGCGAGCAACGGGCAGGGGCAGGGGCAGGGGCAAGGAAGGATATGCACACATTGTCTCTCACAAAGAACCCCACAGTGGCGGGCAGGACCACGAGGACCAAAAACATTGTGTAATGCATGTGGTGTGAGGTACAAGTCGGGCAGGTTGCTGCCCGAATATAGACCAGCCAAAAGCCCTACTTTTGTGACCCATAAACATTCTAATTCCCACAAGAAAGTGTTGGAGATGAGAATGTCTAACTTACCCTCGTCATCTACTAATTCAACTTCGTCCTCTTAGTTAGACTGAGGGCTTATTAGTAATTTTTCATCTTAGCCCATTATGTAAAAATTAATGGAGGTGGATATTTTTTTCAAAAGTTTTGAATTTATTAACTTAAGCTAATTGTAATGTGATATGTAACGATGTAAGAGTCGTTTTCTATCTATTTTATTAAATTATTATCTCTTTATAGATAATGTATATGTATGTATGAGTAAAAAGGATATTACAAGAGCTCCATCTTGTAAAAACAAAAAATAAAAAATCTCGTTTCATTTATATTATTTTAGTAAAAATGTATTAAAAGTATCAAAAAGATATAACAGCAATGATGTTAAAACAGGACTCAAAACTAGACCTAACCGGCTCGGCGGTGTACGTTGAAGACTTGGAAGTGGTACTGATTGGATCAATAGGGGCTAGTTGATTGAAATGGTAAACCGTTTTTAAGTTAAAAAAAAAGTCAAAAATAATTTTCTTGCACATTGGTGGCAATTTGGAGGGGCGTTAAGCGGCGACATATTGTTAGGGGTGCGAAGGAGGTGGTAGAGGGGCAAGTGTTAGCGCATTAGCACCTGGAGGACGGAGGGGGTTATGCAATGGGTACGTGGCGGGTGGTGGTGACATGACTCCGAAGTGGATGGTGGTGGCACCCTTGGCGTTGATCCAAAGGAACGGCCTAAAGCGATAAATGTTTATTAAATATGTGATGTTTTATTAGCACGTGATATTTTCCTCCGATAAACTCCAAATTTACCTTGAAACAAAAGTCAAAAACACATAAAATCCGCTCCCGTATATGCTGATGAAATATTAATTACATAATTATTTTGGTTGAATACAAAAAAGTAAGTATTATGATCATCAACAACAAAGTACTACAATTGATATTGTGTTGAAATTGGCAGTTGAGGCTAAACTGTTAGACTTGCAAGATAAAAACTAGCTAGCAATGTGTCTTAGACCTATCAAAGCATAAATCAAAAGGTGAAGATCCATATAAAATGAAAAGGTGTATATTCCTTACAAAAGATAAAACAATTGAAAAGTAGTGTACAATCTTGTTCCATGTCTGAAGAGGAAAATCAAACCAGGTCGAATGAAGGAAATCCCTACTTGAATTTGAGATGTGAAAATTCAATGGGTGGTTGATGAAGATAAAAGTTTCACTTTCCTCCAACGCCCGGCCAATGGGAATGTCTCAAAATGTAGAATAATGGTCCGGCGATATATAAGGAATGATTGGCTTATCCAAGTTACATCAAAATCAAAATCATGAATTTTTCCCACTCCAAATTCTCATAACCCATCCAGTATAGGCCCAGGTTGTTTAATAGTGGGCTCAAGAGCCCCCCCCCCCCCCCCAACCCCAATAATCCAGAACAAAAAAACTCCCGCTCGTTATGACACGCGGATTTGACTCCACTAGCTAGTTAATAAATCATCAATTACGAACTATCATATGTCTATATCTTAAAACACGTGGATTTGGTAGCCTCTTAATGAGGAGTGTATTTGTTGAACGACATATTAAATAATTCAGAGTCTATCTTTTAATGATTCAATTTAAAATTGCAAGCCAGAAAAAAAAATATTGAATATCACTTATATAGTTCTTATGTTAATAAGATTTAATTGGGTTTTAATGGCATAATATTGTTTTTACATGAATGATTAAATACGTAAATTATTCATTTACTAGTTTTAGAGCCCGTGTCACACACAGGATAATTCAAATTATAAAATTATAAGTAAAACAAATAATTACATAGCGTATATGAAAAAAAATGTATTACATCTATGGTGGTATCTATATAATGTGTACATAAATTGATTTTATTTATATCACAAAATTATTTTTTTAAACGAACTTAATAAAAAAATGCTCGTGCAAAAACGTACCTGAGAATATTTCTTTCTATTGAAAAATTCATTCTCGATGCCATATATGTATAATTGAAAGACTTTTGGTTATGAACCAATTTCGGGAATAAAGCTTCTCATACGATAGTAGTTATAACCATTCAGTCTAAATACAAAATGAGCGTTACCTTTATTGATATATTTATCAATTTACCACTAATTAAAGAAAAGTAGAACATTAAATTGTAACAATGGATGTTATTCAAGAATTATGTTTAAGGTAAGTATGATATGTATGCTTATGTGTATGAACGTAATAAAGTAAATAAAAGAAGGAAAAGATGGTTGTATGGTAGTATGGTAACGAAGAGGGAATCGAACCCTACGAATATTCGAGAATTAGGGACCAGACCCTTATAATATCTGTGACGTTAGGGACCAGACCCTTATAATATCTGTGACGTTAGGGACCAGACCCTTATAATATCAGTGACGTTAGGGACCAGACCCTTATAATATCTGTGACGTTAGGGACCAGACCCTTATAATATCTGTGAGGTTATAGGGCGAAAGGCTTTTTAAAACGTATGATTATGTATGTAAAGAAAGTACGAAGGTAAGAATGAAAGTATATGCACTTAGGTGTGTATGAAAGAAAGTTAAGAGGTTAAGTATGAAATGTAAGAATGTATTGTATGATTATGTGATTAACTAGAACTCACTCAGCGTAGCTGACTTTTAGTATGCACGCAGATGAGTAGGATGAGGCAGCTCGCTTGAGGAGACACGTGGCACTTAATAAGAGGCTGACATCGAAAGACTCAAGACGTTTAAGTTTAATGTTTCGTTTATTTTTGAAAGACAAAATGATGTTTTAAGACAAGACGGTTTTGTTATGAATTGTTTTATGAAAGTTTTTAAATTCCGCGAATGTTTTAATTAACTCTGATATTTAGAACTGCGTTTATGAGTAAATCCAACACGAAAGTAGGGTTACCGGTGACGGGGCCTTACACGATAGTAGTTCTAACCATTCAGTCTAAATACAAAATGAGCGTTACCTTTATTGATATATTTATCAATTTACCACTAATTAAAGAAAAGTAGAACATTAAATTGTAACAATGGATGTTATTCAAGAATTATGTTTTTCTGAGCTATACCATGAAAAATATTTTGATAAGTTTCAGAGGTCTTATCGACTTTGTCATAATGACAACATAAAAATAACATGTTAACCCATCCAATTTTGTGAATATTTTGTCTCATTTGAGTATAGTTTTCCATGACATGCTTCCCATACAACGTTCTGATCACCATTGAAGGAAAAATTAATGTTAACATAAATATTTAAAAACTGATAAAAGTTATAAGCATTAATAGGCATAGGAGTGGTATGTCGAAAATGTTCGCAGTCTTTGCTTACATTTTAATAATTGAGGGAAAAATAGTCAGTTTGCTAAATCCCGAACCTTTTGATTATTTTAAAAAATGCCCTTAAAAATAAATTTTAAACCCGAATCATGTTTAAAATTCCAACTTTCATACTTTTGACATTTCAAAGTCAACACTTTGAACCCATAACAAATTTGACGATAAATTTATTTTGCATTCTCAAACTTTTAAAAATACTCAAAATTTTCATTTTTGACCCATAACAAATTTTGACATAAATATAGTTAATTTGTACCAAATAATCTATTTACCAACTTTTGACCCATAATATCAAATTTAAGTTCCATTAAAAACCCGATAACAATTTTCATTTGAGAAACATGATTTGTTGTGATTTTTGAAATTCACCCAATTATTTTGAAATATGTAGTAAAATAGTATGTTAATATTTATTATATTTATAAAAATACATAGATATTATATAAATATAATGTAAATGGAAAGTGAATAATTATTGATTTATTACATATATTAAGGTAAATTAGTTTTAAAGGAAAAAAAATATAAGAATTAACCAAAACATGATAAGAGTCCACATTTATTTTACTATATTAGAATAGTTAAGATTAGATATTCGTCTTATACCATGTAAAAAGTAAATGATTGGAAGATGTAACTCAATTTTCACACACCAACAAGTTAAAAGAAAAGGAGAGAATCCTAAATAAATAAATAAATATTCGTGTGCCTAAATCCCTGTGAAAAATATCTAAACCGATATTTTCTCTTCGTTGTCCCAAATTTGTTTCACATCTGAAATATAGGGTTTCTGATTCTGATTTCTTCCCCTAAATTCCTGCGTTCCGCCATTGATGCGACAATAATTTATCTTCTCTCTCGGCAACTCCACCACGTCAGGTCTATTTCTATTCTATTCATATCTAACAGCTTCTCTTTTCAAATCTTCTTCGTTATGCATTTCGCGAATCTGAATGCTTATATCGCTTTCTCGTTGATCGGATTACGAGACGCGAATCATGTGAATTGTTTGTTGTATATGTATATCTATCTATATGCGTTTGTTTGTGGATAAATCGATTCGTATCGATGAGATTATGTGAATTAATTTTAGATGTTGTAGGAGCCTTTTTGAACGATGATGCGTTGATTGCTTTTAGGATTTTTGTAGGTTTATGCGTGTTTATATGATCTAAGTAGCTTAATGAAATGATATGGTTTCAGATCAATGAATGATTAGAAGTTTAGAACTCAGGATTGAATGATTAATGGTTGAGCTTGATTAGCTACCGGAGAATTATAAAGATGAAAGAATATCGTAATGTTGCTAGGGGTGTAAATGTGCAATGAGAGTATGAAACCAGAAGGAAATTGTGTTATTATTTTGTTAACGAACATTTTAACTCATTAACTGTCTATTTGTACAACAGTTAACTCCTAACAGCTGTTAACTGAATTTCTCGTTAACTCTGACTTGACTTTTCGTTAATTCTGATGTATTTTTTTATTCCTGGCTTGTTGACTCCTATTTTGGGATAAGCAGATGGTCCCGGTACCAAGTTTTGAAGAAAATTGGGATCGGTACCGGTACCGGTATTTACCGATTTTTTTGCCTGCGGTACCGGACTACTGGTACCGAACCAAGCATTTTTGGTACCGGTACCAAGTTAATAAGTAAATCGGGATCGGTACTGGTATGGTATGAGCTCGTCCCTGCTCCTGTTAGGTTATTAGCACATATCACTAAACTAGTAACCGTATATGTGATAATTGATATCAACTAGGTCATGGGTTTATAGGAATATACATTCTTACATTTTGGATTGTTGAATTTTTTATACAGGGATTGATCTGTGTTTTAGAGGTTAGATTCAATTGATCCACTTGGTGCTAAGAGCTTATAATCATGAGAACTTCGTGGGCAGATGCTGTTGAAAATGCAACTTCGGGATCTGAAAACAATGGAGTCGGCGGGGCCACAGGGGCTTCCAGCAAGCCTGCTTATGTGCCTCCGCATCTTCGTAACAGACAGCCTGCATTTGGTCAAGTGGCTGGTTCAGCTGCATCACATGGTGGTGCACTGCCTACAACAGATAGGTCAGGACATGTAGGACAAACAAGTGGATCACGATGGGCGGCAGCTCCTAGGTATGAAAATGGTAGGTCAGGATATGTTACTGGCGTTCGTGGTGGCGGTGGTTGGGGAAATAGAGGCGGTAGTTGGGGTGGTGGTGGGGGTAGAGACGTGGAGGTTAATCCTTTTGGTAATGATGATATAGACAGTTCTGAGGAGATTAAAACTGAGCAGGAAAATAGTGGTATCAATTTTGATGCTTATGAGGATATTCCTGTAGAAACTAGTGGGGAGAATGTACCACCTCCGGTTAATACATTTGCAGAGATAGATTTAGGGGAAGCTTTGAATAATAATATTAGAAGGTGCAAGTATGTCAAACCAACTCCTGTTCAACGTTACACAATTCCAATTTCGCTTGCGGGTCGGGATTTAATGGCGTGTGCTCAAACTGGGTCCGGGAAGACAGCGGCGTTTTGCTTTCCTATAATTAGTGGAATTATGAAGGGTCAATTTGCGCAGAGACCACGTGGGACACGGGCCGTGTTTCCCCTTGCTCTAATTATATCCCCTACAAGGGAGCTCTCTTGCCAGGTTTATATTCATGAATAAATATTTAAACTTTATTTATGTACGTCAGATAATTTGCTAAGTTGATGTATCTGTATATTTTGTTGCATGCAGATACATGAGGAGGCACGGAAGTTTTCATATCAGACAGGTGTCAAGGTGGTGGTTGTTTATGGAGGAACGCCGATTAATCAACAGGTAACTTAGAGTCTTAGACTTAAGTTTTATTTTTAAGGTTAATCAACAGGTAACTTAGAGTCTTAGACTTAAGTTTTATTTTTAAGGTAATAAACAAATGTGTGTTGATTGATTCGCGTGTCCTTTTTTCCTAATATATTTATATAATCACATTGGTTTTTTATGGCATTTTATGGATGCGCAGTTAAGAGAGCTGGAGAGAGGAGTTGATATTCTTGTGGCAACTCCAGGAAGGTTGGTTGATTTACTTGAGAGGGCAAAAGTGTCATTGCAAATGATAAGGTATCTAGCTCTTGATGAGGCGGATCGGATGTTGGATATGGGATTTGAGCCTCAAATTAGAAAAATAGTTGAGCAAACAGACATGCCTCCACCAGGTCAGAGACAAACAATGTTATTCAGTGCCACATTTCCTAGAGAAATCCAGGTTTGCTGCTTGATTTTTTAATAGTTTGTTAATACAAAATAGGAAGGAACTTTAATATTTTTCTTACTATAATAAGCAACCTTAAGTTAGGTGCAAATTAGAAATCCACTCATATTACTGGTTTTAGGAACAAAGTTACATTTTATTACTTACTGTAGCAATAAATGATCTGTTCGACCGGTGGCAATTCATTTATTTGCTGATTTTTAGAACATGGCTGATGTGGCATATTGTTTGTTTGTCATTTTAGTGTGTACATGTATATGCCACATTGGTAAAACATCTGTGCTAAGAGCAAATTTTTAAAAACTTACACCTTGTCCTTTTTTGAAATATTTACAAATATACCCTTTCATTTAGGTATTGCTGCAAGTAAGATTCGTGCAGTTAACTGCACATATCAATTTCTGTCGTTTTTAATTTTGGATATTAGAGCAGGGCATTTTTTTTAACCTGTAAATAGTTTCTTTAATTTGTTTAAATAACATATTTTAGGCATCTGGCATGGCATTGACCAGTGCCACATCAACAGTTTTTAGGTAAAAATCAGTTAAAATAAGGCTGGTTGCTAAATTCGTTAATAAATTGAAGTTAAACAGAATGGTCCATTTGATGTATATTAACTCCTGGAAATGTACCCCTCTATCAGAAGTTACACAAATGATCTCTGTATTTTAAAGCTGTCTCTTGAGCCAATTTTTTAAAAATGACCATGATAAGTATCCAACGGGAGCCAAAGTCAAGGGCAATAATGGGGAAGTTTCCAGCACTTATTTAGAGTAAATAGGCCTAGGGTCGTATCTTTTTCTTGGTCTTTGTCTTGAGTTATTTCTATTATCATTGTAATTGGAGAGTAGCCCCTCTCGAATAGGGCCTTATATTCGTATTGTTCTTGTTGAATTGAAGTGACCTAATTTTCAGTTTTTAACGGATCATTATACCCTAAAGCCTTTAATTCATTATACCTTTACGATTAATGCATACATTATTTATATACAATAAATTGCAATACTTAAATGTTTATTACTGAATTGTTGTACCAATATTATATTTTTTGTTCTCGAGTCTCGTCTATTTCATATTATGTGATAAACTCAAGATTTTTTTTGTTGTACAGAGGCTGGCATCTGATTTTCTTTCAAATTACATATTTCTAACGGTGGGTCGTGTTGGTTCAAGTACCGATTTGATCGTCCAACGAGTGGAATTTGTTCAGGAAGTTGACAAAAGAAGCCATCTTATGGACCTCCTTCATGCTCAGAAGGAAAATGATACTCATGGGAAGGTACCAATTTTTTTCTCTTTTTTCTAATCTTCACGCATGTGCAATGTGCATAACCACCTTATGTGGCCATATGGACCCATCGATATCTATACTTTTATACCACAAAATAAAAAGAGTAACTTTTTGCCACGTATTCTCATCCTCCTATTAATTATACATATTTCTTTAATTCTTTTTTATAATTTTTTGGTTCGCCTCTCTCTCTCTCTCTTTAAAAATAATGATTTCTGTAATTCTTTTCATAAAACATTTTTTTATTTAAAAAAGGTTAAGTTTGTTCATAAAACCTTTTATAAATTGAACATTTTTCTTCATTATTTAATCTGTGTAATATGAATTATATCGTTTTTATAAGAAGTATTTACAGATTTATGAATCGTATTGCTTTTTATTATCCAACCATGTAATACACGGGTATGTAACCTAGTTTATTAATGAATAAGCTTATTCGGTTATGTTAAATCTCTTAACGGGTGTAATATAAAATCTTGTTAATGATTGATTCCTTATTTGCAGCAAGCCCTTACATTGGTTTTTGTGGAGACAAAGAAGGGAGCTGATTCACTTGAACATTGGTTGTATGGTAATGGATTCCCTGCTACAACAATTCATGGTGATAGGACACAGCCGGTAAGTTGATTTGTTTTTAAAGAACATCACGATGGTCTTTAGACTGATCCCCTCCCTCTGGCACACACACATATAGGGGCGTAAACGAACCAAACCCGAGCTCAGCGCCTTTTAGTTAAGAGAGCTCGAGCTCTACTTTTAAAACTCGGCTCTTGAGTGGTTTTACAAACTTGAGTTTGGTTTGGGCTGGACTCATTTATTTGCTAATGTGTATATATACATTTATCATTATTTTTGTACATGTATATTTGTAATTTTAATAAATTACAGCTTTTGTCCCTGTGGTTTGACTATGATTGTCACTTTTTATCTTTTTATTCACCCGAGTGACATTGTGGTTTCCTGAATTGCCAGTTTTTTGCATGCCAACTTCTTGAAACCACAATGTCCCTCAGACCAAATAATAAGAAAGTGACAGTTATGACCAAACCACGGGGATGAAAACCGTAATTTACCTTTTTTTTATATATATAACAGTATATAATATTTAGTTATTTTTTATCAGAATTTAATACATTATAACTATATTATGTATATACGTACTAAACAAAATTAGGTAAATAGTAGACTCATTTAGGCTCATGAGTCTGGTCAAGCTCGATATCTGAAGCTCGTTCTAGAGCTCGTTTATTAGATATTTAGATGAGAACTGATATAGGCTCGAGCTCGTTTAAGCCCTAACCAATTCAAGCTTCTAGCGAGCCGATATCGAGTAATCACTGGAGGCTCGGCTCATTTGGTCGAACATTTTTTAAACTGATAATTTGAATGGCAGGAACGGGAGCAAGCACTGAGATCATTCAAGAGTGGAAAAACGCCGATTCTAGTAGCGACTGATGTGGCAGCACGTGGTCTGGACATCCCACATGTTTCTCACGTGGTGAACTTTGACCTACCTAACGACATTGATGACTACGTGCACCGCATAGGACGAACAGGGCGAGCTGGCAAGACAGGATTGGCTACAGCTTTCTTTAATGAAAACAACATGTCTTTAGCAAAATCATTAGCTGACTTGATGCAAGAAGCTAATCAAGAGGTCCCCGCGTGGCTCACTCGTTATGCCAGTCGGGCATCCTATGGTGGTGGTAAGAATAGGCGGTCTGGAGGGCGGTTTGGTGGTCGTGATTTTAGGAAGGATAATTCTTATAGCGGTGGTGGTGGTGGTGGATATGGCGGTTATGGTGGTGGGAACAGTGGTGGATATGGTGGTGGTGGCGGTGGAGGTGGATATGGCGGCTATGGTGGTGGTGGTGGTAGTGTGCCTAGTGCTTGGGATTAGTTGTTTGGAATATGAATGTATTGATTCATTTGTTCCGAGTCAAGTACGTACATCATTTTTAGCAGGAATTAAGAATTATAATGTGCTTAAAATTATTTTCTTGTCAATTTTTGTTTGGAAATTTTATTTTCAAATATTCAGTTTCTGGTCTTGTTAGTTGCACACCCATACAACCGCCAGCCGTCATATTGGTGTGTTTATAAGGCGTGTTTATAAGCTGTTAATAACAAAATAAAGCGCGTAAAGCCGAAGCTAATTGGCCAGCTTGGCCCATTTGAGATTTATGTGATTCGGTTTGCAAGGTATTGTTGCTTCACAGGTTGGCACTTAAAATTTCCTTGTAAGCCAAACAGACCCTTTATGGCTTTTACCTTTATTATTTTGTTTCTTTTATTCCATTTTTTGGTTTTGTGGAGTTATAATATTTATAGCGGTACAAACCATCCAAATCGTTGTATACCGAACCATTCTTGCATGGACGTGCAACCTTAACTGACTTCGTTTTCAGTTTTGGGTATGTATAATATTTATAGCTCCAAACCGTCGTATACCGAACCATTCTTGCAACGGACTTATAACCCAAACTGGCATTTGATTTTTGGTTTTGGGTATGCATAATATTTTGTAGCTGTTGCAGTATAGCTATCTTATAATGAAAAACTTTCAACACCGATCAATTCCCCACCCCCCCCCCCCCCCAAAAAAAAATTGTAACCCATACCGAGACAGGGCTTGGTCCTTCTATTATGTTTTTCTTCTTCATTTTTGTAGCGTTCAAACCACACAAGCAGGCCATACCATTTCAGGCAGATCCAGCCAACCTAGTCACTAAGAATCCTATATATTAAAGGTTCCACCATCATTGTAGTAAGTAGTTCAGATATATTATTTATTCCATTCTCTTTTACAGGTTTGTTGTTTATCAAAACCTTAGTTAACCGTTCAGCCTAGATTATTGTTATCAAACCCGCCCAACCAGACCGTGAATACCGACTACAGCAACTTTGGTATGTCGTTTTTCATTAGTTGTTCAACCTAGACATTTTTATCAAACCCATCAAACCGAACCATGAACACCAGTTATAGCAGCTCAAAAACTCATACACACGCATACAATCGTTTTTTTTACTTTTCTAAACCCAAAGAAAAAATATCTGAACCATCAAAATTCAGGACCAAATCCAATCAAAACCATAATACAACTCACTATCCTAAACAAACAATATCAGATCTAAATCATACATAACGCCATTCCTCAGTGTCGATGAGAATGCTTTCTACTACTATAATACACCTCCCCGCTCCTTCGGTTTCTTCTTTCTAAAACTCTGAATAATAATGATACCACCCCTATGGCAGCCATTGCATAGAAAGCTTTATAAGGAGCCAAATCTAAACCCGAAAGATAGCAACAATACCCGCCAATCAAATACACAAACCCTTGTCTTATTTCATAACCTCTCATTCCCGGTATCTGAAAGAACACATTAAACTCAGGTTTCGAGTCACATATACCATGTAAAACGATGCCCATGCAGAGCACGGAATCCAAGAACCATGGGAAGTTGTGGCCCATGCTTAGCCTCTGCAAATATTAAAAGTTTTGATAAGAAATGATTAAAGTTGACCATGTTTGACCTTGATATCTATATATTGCATGGTGCATATGTTGACGTGATGTGCTAATTGTGTAAAACCAATTGTATAAAACCAATGACATGGCCTCACGCCAGCTATTTTACACAATGGGTACCAAGTCATTGATTTATACAATCAGGATGTCGCGTCGGCTAATTCGAACAATTATCATGCCACGTCAGCATATGCAATCATATTACGGGTTGCAGACTTGCAGGTAAATTTTTAAAAGATTTCACGACATTGAAACTTATGTGGTTAAACCTCTTAAAAAGGGTAGCGGTTAATGGGTCAAAAGAGCAAGATAAAATTTAAAAAAAAAGCTAAAAAAACTCGTCAAAACAGTTTTATTTAACCCATAAAATATCAAAATCATTTTACTCAAGATATAAGATAATTATTAAATAAAATAACGTTTAATCATATTTGACACACTGATATAGTCATACAAATTGTAAGTTTTGAACAAAAAGTGTTTCCTGCAGATCCAACCATCATGAAAATAGTAAAACACAGTCATAATCACACCAACTATTTATAAAATCAAAAATTTTGTACAAAGAGTGTTTCTGAACTTCTAGTCAACCCAACCCGTGAAAAAACAATATAGCTTTAATTTAGAGTAAATCACACATTTCATCCTTCAGGCATACAACAAATCTTTTCATCCTGAAAATAAGGAAATAACTGCAATTGTCTTTTATGTAGAAAATTGTTTACACGTTTCGCTTTCCACCAACGGTAGTTCGATTTTTCTTTTAAGTCTAGTCATGTGCACCGGACATAAGGGCGATATGGTCAATTTACTTTTCTTAATTGAAAGAAACTAAAGAACGAAAAGTATTTTGTGTTAACCCAGCCCATATAAAAAATTATCTTGGTTGACCGGAACACGTGAAGGAAGTGGGAATCATTTACTTTACCTCCAACCAAGAGATGAGTGACGGAAGAAACATTAACAGAGTAAGAAGATGAAGGATTAGCAAGCCGTGGCTGTGATGGAATATCTCTAATTGTGTGTCACCATAACTTCTTGCAGAGTCCGGGGTACTTGAACCACTCTCATCCACAGGTAATCCCTCCTCCGATCCGTTATTTTTTAAATTGGATGATTTCCCGCCATTTCCAAACCCATATAAATCTTCACTACGGGCCTTGCTGGATGCTGTAAAATAACTATAACAGAAAAAGAATGTTTTAAGGTGTAAAATAATTAATACTAAAGGCAACAAGATGCGGGGTCGGGCTCGTTGGTAACGTAAAACGCTTTATTATGATAATATAGTTGTAATTGTATATAACGCACTAGCTTGTTTTAAAAACAGACAAAAGTGTTGCGTGTCAAACTGATTTGACCCATTTCAACTCATACAAAAATTACTCTTTTTTGACTGGTTACAGCCCATCATTTAACACACACCGAATATCAAATAACAAAAATAATAAGTCTATTTGGGTAATGCATATCTCTAGCGGGTCAAAAGTACAGGTGTGCAAAAAAATAAACCGAAAAACCTGAAATCAGAACCGTCTCCGTAACCAAAAATCTGAACTGAATTGTGAATTTGGTTTTCGGTTCCTAACCATACAAATGTGAATTTGGTTATCGGTTCCACAAATCTTGCGTATACGGATAACGGAAGCGTAATAGAATAAAAACGGTTAAACCGGATAATCAAACTGAATGAACCGAATACATCGGTTGAGTTTGGTTTGGTTACACACATTTCTAATGCGGACCGGTTTGGTTTTTGGTTAAGGCCAAAATAATTCAAAACCAAATAACCAGAAATCCAAACCAAGTAAACCGAATACATTGGTTTATATCAATTCAGTTACACATTTCTAACTCAGATCAATTCAGTTTTCGGTTGGCGCCAAAAAAAAAAATCAAAACTGAATAACCCGATATCTGAACCGATGAACACCCCAAGTCAAAAGGGCCAAAATGAAAAACTTTTGTTTAAAGAAAATGATACAGAATGGGTCATGCGGGCCAAAAGTTGCCCAAACGATACAAACTCCTAAAACACGTTATTCAAACTAACACATTTTTACTAGTTGGCCAACCCGCCCTTAGTTAACAGGAACAGAAGTTACGAATATTACCTGCACAATGCATGGTGACAACACATGATGTGTGAGAATACAATAATAAGGAGACCTAAAGCTGGATGAACAAAACAGACCAAAGCTATAGCAAACAATGATGTAGCCAGTGATGGATTGGTATTTATGACCCTCATCACCTGTCACACATTCAGAATAATTAGTTAAATGCTTTATTGATGGTAAAGCTAAAGCAATATCTGGACCGCTAGAAACCAAATAATAACTACCTTAAATGAGAAAAAACTATTGGAGGAATCAACAATCCACCATCTCCACCTGCAAGAGTATACATGAAATAAGTCGATTTGGGTTATCTTCATCTTTAGCAGATCATTTGCACCTTTGGCTTAGCCATGACACATAAGGCAGTTATTTAATTGCGTACCCTACTCTCTTTCTAATTCCCAAAGTCTCAATATGCTTGTACAAGTGAATTTTGCAATTTTGACAGTGTCAACTTAACACCCATGTGGGAGTGTGCAAATACATAGTGTGTGTGTGTGTGTGTGTGTGTGTGATAGGGTTCTACACAGATGACATGTTTTGCAAGAACAAAAAGAACATTCATTTTTTCAATTTAAAAAATTGAAATAAAATACAAAAAGAAATACATAAACAAAATACATTTATTTATAGAACTTACAATGTGTTGATTATGGTATCATGTGTAGGTAAATGTTTAAAAGTGAAAAAGAACACATGAACAGATTAGTTTAATGATTTTATTTATTTATTATTATTTTTTTTGTGTGTATATAACATAGACATAAGTATGTAAGAAGTAGAAGTTTTTAAAAATTAAAAATATTAGCAATTAATAGAATAAATTTAAACGATTTAGGTTTGCTCTTTTTTTCTCGTAACAATTTAGTCTTTAGTAATTAACATCTCCATGTATATATGGGGGGGTGAGAGAGAGAGACTGACCTTGTCTTAAAGAAGACATGAACTCTGGCAACTGAATGAGAGAGTACTAGGGTAGTTACTATCAAAATAACAATGGTCCCATTTGCTATTAGATAGCAAATCATTGAGACAACAAAGAAACTACCGACCGAAGGAAATGACTTTGCATCTAGACAAGAGTAAAGCAAAGCAATAAGAGTAGGTGAAACAGCAAGTAGAAGAAATGGCATTGGCACTCCTAGATTTGACTCTACTGCAGACAGCAACGAAGGAACAGGTAAATCAAGCTCCCATGCATTTGCTTGTCTCATTAGAGCAAAATATACTACAGCAAGTGAGAAACCAATAATCTGCATCACAAAAGAAATAATTATACTATGTATTAATTTCATAATTATACTATGTATTAATTTCATATATACCCTTACAAACTTGAAAAATATCATATATACCAAACTTTAATTAATCTTATTTAATGACTGCTCTACCCCTTTCCGTTATGTTTGTTTAAACCTTGTTTTTTATTTGGATTTGAATCGGCATCGACACTAAGCAAGAAGGACATATATGAAATCTTAAAATTAAAAAAATGGGTAAATAAGAAAATTGAAGTTAAAAATGGACATATATGAAATTTTAAAGTTTTAGAAAAATAGGGGTACAATGGCCGTTTATTATGTTGTACTTAAGGAATTGGTTATATTTGATATGTTAATTACTTTGTAGTTCCAAGTTTATAGGGTTATATTATGCAAATAACATTTAAATATGACTTATAAAATTACCTGGGAGTTGTATAAAAGAACAAATCTTCGACCAGCAGAGGTTATAGAAACAGCAGCACTAGTTTTATAAGAACAATGTGGATCAACCTGGCATATAAATAACCCCTTTAGAATAAAACTTGAAAAGTTGTTTAATTAAATAAACGGCTACAGGATACTATATACATATGACGTGTCAACCTACCAGCAACAAAACATTGGTCTGCTCGGATCCTTGAGTTGAGGTCCAAAGTGCAGGTGATGAGTCCACTTCAACTGTACGGGAATATAAATTTGGAAAAATGTGAAGACCGGATGTCGTGTCCCGTGCAAGGGCCACAGGTGGAAAGCATCTGAGCTTGCAAAGTCCTTCAAGAAATAAAGAGTAACCATCAACACAGTTTATGAGAGAGATTAACGATTTAAACGTATTAAAAAGACGGTTATCTATTTAAGATGAGGAACTTTGAATTTTTTTCTATTTTGAGTGACCAAGTTTCAGGGGGTGTTTGGGATTGCTTATTTTCCCCTCCTTTTAACTTTTTAACTTTTGCAGAAAGGAGAAAATAGAAAAAGGTGTTTGGATAAGTGAAAAGGACTTTTGGTTTTAACTTTTCATTTAGTGTAAAAAAACTGATTTTGAGAAGTCAGGAATTTGTGACTTTTGGTGACTTTTGGGTTAAAAATGCATATGTACCCACATAAGCTAATCCAAACACTTTTTTTAGAAACTCCTTTTCAAAAGTCATAAGTTATAAAAGTCCTTTTAACCAAAAGTCCTTTTGGACTAAATAAGCAATCCCAAACACACCCTCAATGTTTTTCTATATTGGTTGGTGGGTGTTGTCAAAAATGTCATTTAGACATCAAGAGGGGTTCTGGTTAAAATATGTCATTAGGGTTGGTTAAAAAGCTTGTGGCTTGCTCAAAATCGGCTCGTTTATAAATGTGTTAAGCCCAAGCCAAGAAAAGCTCTCTCTTTTGGCTCGTTTAAATTAAAGCATTAATTTAAATAGATATAATTTTAACCCAAAATTATAGCCCAGATTTTACATAAGCACAAACTTTTGCATTGAGCTTGGATAAACAAGCTGAGCCAAGCTGTCTCATTTAACTTCGAGCCCAACCTGGCTCGGCTCACTTACATCCCTATATGTCAAATCATGTCTTGTTTGTCCATATTCTATTCATAAATAAAGAGTTAGTTATGATTAAAACAATATTGTTACCACAATAATATATTGTGACAAGCATTTTAGTAGGTTGTATGCATTAAGTAAGAGTTTGTGCAGCCTTCAACCTGTTCAACCCTGTTAACTTTTAGCTAAAAAAAATTACTTGATCCGTTTGAGATACACTAAACAAATCCAAACACTTAATGGATCTGTATTGCCACATGTAACCTATAGCAAAAAAAACAGTACAAAAATAAGCAAGAAAAGAATTCTTACTGCCATTATCCATATCTCCAGATTCTTCAACAGGAAGTCCAGATTTTTTTATCCCACAGCCTGTAGTTACCAGAGACAAAGTAGCAGGCAAAAGCCCTAAGCTGATACTGAATGTAAAATTCATTACAATGGGATGATCTTCCTTAATGAACATGTCCTGCGACATTTTAATTCCAGCGGGTCCCATTTCTACATATCAGTATATCACAAAGCAATGACAGATGAATAATGCCTCCTAAGAGACAGTTGCGTGTATTTAGAAGATGAAACAAAAGGAGTTAAGAGCCCGGAGTAATGGCTTTGGCTAATAAAAATGGGTTGTCTTCGATTTTGTTTGTTATTTAATTCATGCAATGTATAATTGTATATACTTGTAGAAAATACTAACCTTATGAGAATACATAGACTGAAGCAACGATTTAGGCGAAAACTTTTTACGCCCTTCCTCTGGGTTGAAAAATTGTCCAACCGCCATTGAAGCTGCAGGTGGAGGTCTCCCTGAAACAGTCTTTATACATACATTAACTGTCAGTTGCTTGCTTTATAGAAAATATGTGAGCGATTATATATTTTCCAATATAAAGCATTGGCATGGTGAGATCGTATTGAACAATTAAAAGGTATTTTAATCCCATACTAATTGGGCATGCTAAAATGAAACTCGTAATTCAACAAGAGATGAAACAATCAAGACTCAGTCTAAAGAAATACAATAAAAAACTCTTTACAGTAAATATGAATGCAAACAAAGTTAATTTCCAATAGATGATTACTTGCCCGCATGATATCCAAACGCATGTTACATTAGTGATAAACAATGCATGTCAGTCATTTTAGAGTAGAAATGATGGCATGATAAAAAAACAGAGAACTCATCATTTGAAGTTGAAAATATCATGTGAATTGCATTTTTTTCCATTATGAAACACAAATCAAATCAAGCCCATTGACCAGTCAAAACTCTAACTGTGAATCCAGTCATTCACAATAGGTCAACATTTATATTTTCGTCTCCAATAAGAAGTTGAAAGAATACTAAAAAGAATAAACTTGAAGTCGTTTTCTTTGGTGTGTTTTCATAAAAATAACACGGTTTATGTAACACAGTTCAGTTAACAAAATATTATGATATCAACTCAGGTTTGAAAATACAAAATAAAACTTGGATAATGAAGGAAATAATACCGGGCTTGGTGCAACTGAGATTGTAAGGAATCTGAAACCATGCATATCCTTAGGGTCCAACCAAAATACAGCAGATGGTGGTGGCTGTTCTGTCTGACTTCCAGGTTCAATCTACAGACAATGACGTTATAATTAGTACAGTACACTAAATTATATAATTAGATTAAATAGCTCATCAAAATGGCACTTATAGTCTTACATCATGTACAGCATAAAACTATAGATTGTCTTCCATCAAAATCACATAATTGCCTAAATCAGATGAATATAATATGTAGAGGTGGCGAGATTGGCAGGTTGGGTTGTTGGGTAACAGGTCAAAACAGGTTATTTTTAGTATGGTCAAACATGTCGGGTGGTTTGGTTGACCCATAAACATATTTGTCTACTTTTAAGATTCTTTATAGTAATCAATATGTTTATTATTATTACAATAATGATCTAAATCTTTAACAAAAATTAATTATGAGATTGTATGTATTAAGATTCTATTTTGGATGACTTTCAACGTATTTATTTGATACCGTTAGCCCGTTCCCTTTTTTAATTAACAAGTTTGTAGACCCATTTGAGATCAACCCCCGCCCAAATTAACCCGTTCAGAAGTAAATGGCTGAAACAGCCACTTTTAATATTAATATGCTTTGCAACTGAAAGTGAAAATGATTTATAGTTAATGTTTATAATAAAGCAGCAAAAAAGGATAAAAAGATTTAAAATTAAGAACATATTAGGTGAGGGTTTCAGTACCTGCCTTGGCGCTGCACCTGAAGGAATCTGAACCATTCTTGAAGTCACTTCTACAACCCTTTTGTTAAGAGGCAAATCTGAATCAGAAGTTCCTTTTTCAGGCCAAAGATGAAGTCTAATTCCATAGCAGGGAAGAAGATTTGTCACAAGAACAAAGTTGGTTCTTCCATTTGACCCCTGACAATAAACGACAAAATGTCACTAAATTAACTATTTAGCGTAATTTAAGATTTGTAGCCAGATATTAATAAATAAATGCCATTTTCCAACAGGAAAATGGATCTAGATTGCCAACTCTAGTATTAGTTATTTTTAAGAATATGTTCCATAGTTCTATGATGAGAAACTAACACCAATAATACGTCAAAGGTAGGTTCATTTTAAAGGTCGTGAATAGAACTTCTAAAAGATATAATATGTTTACAGAAATATTCGTTTTTTGTCAATATATTCATAATGCATTTATATACACATGCTCACGCATGCAGACACATGAAACACTAGCAGTACAAAAGTGATGACTGGTAAGTTTTGGTAAGTAATTCATAATAGGAGAGATATATTTATAGAAGTAATTACTTAACACGGAAGGGTGTTTATGTCCGTCCATTCATATATCAGGTGACCTAATCAACTTTAATCGACTTCCAAGTGAAGGCCAATTCATGTTTAATTGATTGGCATGTATCCAACTTGGCCAAATAATGGCATCATTATAGTTCTGTTATATATATAAACAGAGTGAACAATTATTGAAATATGTAAAGTAATGACCAACCAGTTCTTTGACGTCCAACCATCGTCTTCTGCCATCCATTGCTAAAATAGTTACTGTCGATGTCTTGATGTAAAGATCCCTTTCAAGTCCCTCAGCACTCCAATGAATTTTACTGGGACATGCGGTAATTTTCTTTTTCTCAGATCCTGTATCACCAAACAAGTGATATTTTATACTTCTCTATAATGTCAAAGTGCAAGTACCACATCAGTTGGACAGATAAAAAGTACTCAATCTTTCCAGATTAAATGAGGCTTTTAAGTTTTGGTTTTGTCTGTACTAAACTAGCATCTAGCCCTTTTATAACATGTAAGCCATATTATATATTTTATAAATGTTTAAAAAATTTAAGGACACCTCCTGCTGGCAATCATTAATGTTTGGCTATTAGCTAGATCAGATGAGTGTCATTCCAAGTTATCCACCAAATTTCACATACATTAGCTTAACTTTCGCAATAAATATATTGTTTGAAAATCTTCTTAGATGTTAATGCAAACTGCGTTTAAACATAAGTAATATTAATAGTCGACAGTGGCAATTTGCCTTCATAAAAAGGGGGGGAGTTTGTTTTATTTTTATATTTTCAGAAAAAAAAAAAAGATTCATTTGTTTGAGGTTGAGATGATAAGATCCAACTCCAACAGGATATAGAGTATAAATCTTACAGTAACCAATACAAAACATTAGCATTCATCTAAACACCAATAAGTTTTCTGGCTTTTCAACAATAAGTACTTCTTTTCTGTTTTAAAAAGAAAAGAAAAATAGAAGTATTTGTATTAATGTACCAGGAAAATTTCTCTCTTTCTTCAAAGGATGAAGTGGCAACTGCTGATGATAATCAGATTGCTTCAATAAACTTCCTGGCATTCCACTTTGAAGCATTTTTGTAAATATTGTTAGTCTTTTCCTTGTGCCAGAAACTGGGTGACCCGTTTCAGGGTCTACCAAACTAAGAAGAGTATGTGAAACCTAAAACTCATTCATCAGATCAGACCCGTTTATGATATAATGATTTGAAAAAATATAAACAAAATGTAAGACTCACTTGCACAACGAGTTGATTACACCACAAGATAACCTGGTGCTCCATTGATAGCCATACATTCTTTGCTCCCATGCTACTAATCATAAAACCATTAGTAGATGGCACGATACCATCAACAGATTCCAGCTTTGTTCTTATCTACATTGAGAAAACCTAAAAAAATAAATCATGCTGCAAGCCTAATGGTCAATAACATTACAAGTATGTCAATTCACAGATAGCACACAAGTAAATTGTTTATCTTTTCTCGTATTTGTAAGGGTGTAAAAATATTTCAAGTTTGTAAGAATTAGAAACGAGTAAAGATTTCAAACTCATAGGCGTAAAGAAATGATATAAAAAAGAAACCCCACGCTTGCAAACTCATAATAAATAATTATCAGGATATTCCCCAATTGAAAAGGTCCACACTGATAAGGTGGAGAGATTTAAGCAATTTCTACAATGTGTGTAGTTTTAACAGGATTCTCCATATTTTTGTAAGTTCGTGTTCGCTAATTGATTGGATTGCAACCTTTGTATGCTTATAATGAAGCTTGGAACTAATATCACATAAATCAAAATAGACAAACGAATTTAACAAAACAAATAATCACCTGGTGATCATTACTACCACCAGAAATGGAAATAACAATCACTCTAGATAACTGAGGAGCTGTTCTTGAGGTTTGGACCTCATAACCCTTTCTCCATTTCTGATTTATGGATTCATAATAGTGACCCAATGATGGTTGCAGTGCTATAGGAGGTGATCTGGAACAAAATTATACAAAAATTACAGTACAATTATGACACTGTCAGATGCATGAAAACTAAAAAACACCAATACAAGTAATAAAACTTACTGATGTGGAGCTGCTAGTGTAAGAATAGTTTCAACTGCTGATGTTCTCAAATTAGGGTGCACAACTGCAGCTCTTGCAACAAAACCACCCATAGAGTGACCAACCAATATGACGCTGTTGGGCAGACTACTAGATTCAACAGCACCGTCTTTTATTCGAGCATCTTGATATTCTTTATATTGATCCAGAATCTACAAGCAGAAGCGGTTGTTTGAAACTTATTCTCAGAAGAACATTATATATGATATGTTTCTCAGCCTGTTTCAAAATTCAAATAACTAATTATAGGTGTTTTATGCAAAGATAGTAAAACTGATACCCTATGAATGGCATATACTACATATTCTGTGTGTTCTTCGAGTATTTGACCATCCATTGCAGAATGTTCACCTTCGAGGTCAACTGCAAACCAGTCAAGCCTGCGTTTATATAGGTTGAAAGGTGGAATGTTTGTTTCATCCATCTCTTCTCCCTCCTCAAACGTTAACGAAGCTTCTTGGTACAACATAGATTCAGGTGGTCCACCTTGAAATGCCCTATCAGATTCTGCTGCTAATGACCTGACCTGTAAATAGTTTAGAATAATAATGCATGTTAGGTATCTTGAAGATAGGTGGTTAAATGATAAATGTACATCATAAACGATATACAAGAATTTTATATCGGTTTTGTTGTTGAAACTTGAAAAGCAATCGACAGAGTGCTTTATATCAATGACAAACCAGAAGAAACATAAATTCACCTGTTTGTAGCTACCTCCATTGCCAGGGATGAAAAGAACAGGAACTCCACTAAGTTGTTTAAGATGCTCTTTAAAATCAATTTGTTTCCATCCTTCATGATACAAATACAGTCCATACTTCGAAGAAGACAAACTTTTTGTAGCTGATATTGGAATGTAGGTTGGGTACATGTATGTCATGGTACAACCATTCGAAATCGGTTTCAACAAATCATATATAGCAACCAGAACAATCCCAATAGACAGAACTACTACTGTTACTAATCTAAATTTAGCCTTGAATTCCATCTTTTGGAATGACAGCAAGAAAACCCTCCCTTAAACTTGCATCCTTCAATAACAACCAAACAAAATTAATAAAATACCAAATCATCAATAGATCATGTCTATTATAAAATATAAACAATATAAATCTGTTTCTGAAGTTCTTGCATTCAATCTTACTACCACCTCTGTATAATATTTTTAAACCTATATTGAGTACCAGTAGATCAAGAACAACCAAACAAAATTAATAGAATATCAAATCATCAATGCATATGTCTGTTATAAACAATATAAATCTGTTTCTGAACTTCTTGTATCCAATCTTACTATCACCTCTGTATAATATTTTAAAACCTAAATTGAGTATCAGTAGATCAAGGACAATGTAAAAAAATTAATAAAATACCAAATCATCAATATATCATGTTTATTATAAACAATATAAATCTATTTCTAAACTTTTGTATTGAATTTTACTATCACCTCTGAATAATATTCTTAAGCCTATATTGAGTACCAGTAGATCAAGGACAAGCAAACAAAATTGATAGAATATCAAATCATCAATTGATCATGTTTGTTATAAACAATATAAATCTGGTTCTGAACTTATTCTATCGAATCTTAATATCGCCTCTGTATGACATTTTAAAACCTAAATTGAGTATCAGTAGATCAAGAACAACCAAAGAAAATTAACAAAATATCAAATCATCAATAGATAATGTTTGTTATAAACAATATAAATCTGGTTCTAAACTTCATAAATCTGATCTTACTATCAGTAGATCAAGGACAACCAGAGAAAATTAATAGAATATCAAATTATAAACAGAATAACAGATAATGTTAGTTATAAACAGTATGAATCTGTTTCTAAACTTACTGTATCGAATCATAATATCACCTTTGTATGATACTTTAAAACCTAAATTCAGTATCAGTAGATCAAGGATAACCAGAGAAAATTAATAGAATACCAAATCATCAACAGATAATGTTTGTTATAAACAATATCAATCTGCTTCTGAACTTATTATTGTATTGAATACTTATAAACCTAGAGTATATCGAGTATCAGCTTATATATTATTATCAAGGTCACAGTATGCAAAGGAGAATTCATAAACACGATTAACTAACTAGTGATGCGTGATATAAAAGTGCATGTATGTATGTATGTATGTATGTGGAAATTAATTAGGTGCAACAACTGCATCAATCAATCTTCGATCTGGAATTACAATGACCTAAAACCTAACTTAATTCGTTCGTCTGAGCTAGAATTAGTGTAAAATCGAAAAGCTGGATCTGCAATTACAGGTACCTTGGCTTAGATTGATCCGCCACGGGCGAAGAAGAGAGTATGAATACGTGATTCAACACAGGAAATGTGTGGTTCTGTAGATGAGAGCTTGAGCTGTGATTGTTATTGATTCCTCCGCCGGCGATCGGAGGTGTTGGATTTTCCGGCCAACTTGAGAGACTATAAATGAAATGAAATGGAGTGAAGTAATCAGGAGGGTTTAGAGGTAGTTGTTGTTAATTTAGACATGAAAAATGGTTAAAAACTATCATTTAGCGCCCCATGTAGCGGCTGGGACGTAAAACCCCCAAAAAAGTAAAGCTGAAATGTTTTATTTAACGTTATGTGTTGAAAGCCGGGGGGGGGGGGGGGGGGGGCATGTTTTGTAGTGGTACACTGGTACTTTTAAAACAAACAAAAGGTACACGTAAAAATGTTAGCCAACACATGACTGTGCGGTGTGTTAGCACAAAATTAAACCGAAACACGAAACATAAAAAATAATAAAGTCAGCTTAGAACACGCGTGGTGCGAATGGGCTGTTAAACGTTGAAAATAAACGTAAAAATATTGAACTACACATTCAAGTTGTAGTGTGTTAACTCGCAAATTTAGACCGAAACGTTAAACGGAAAAGATTATCAAATATGGAAACTATCGGGGACCAAAGTTGAAAGTGAAAAAGTGTTAGGATTATAAATGAAAATGTTTTGTGGCAAACATGTAAATCCAGTCTCTTTAAAGTGTTTAATAATAATATTAATTGTATTTATGCAGGTGAGAAATGAAGCCGCTGAGGACTTTTTATTTTTGCTGAAAGAATGGGAAAAACTTTGTAAACAATTTGATTTATTGGGTTCAAAAAAACATGATGATACAAGTGCAAAATTTGTAGAATCAGATTCTGAGGAAATTGATGAAAACCGTGATCCTTATAAAGGTGAATTCGAAGTTCAGAGATTGACAGCAGTTTGTTATGGTGATCCAAACAAAGCGAATAAACAAACACTGCATTTCAAGGTGGATAACACATTAGTTTTTCAAATATTTTTTTTATCCTTTTATGATTTATCTATTGATGAAATGCTACAATTGTAGAAATATTGTTATCACTTTACTTTCCTTTTTTTTTTTTGGGGGGGGGCGCACTTTCTGCTTCAGTTTATATATTCAAAATAATATTTGCAACATGTAGGTGCGATGGAAGGGCTTTGGTCCTAGTTATGATACATGGGAGCCAATTGATGGGTTGAGGTAAGTGTTGGCATTTTGGTAGACCAAGAAACTTTTTTTTTCCTTCCGAAAATAAGGATGTAAACAAGCTTGGTTGCCAGTGAGCTTGAGTCTAAAAATAAGCTTGCTTACTAAACGGGCCCGAGTCTATCTTCACTTATTGAGCTTGAGGTTTCTTGGGAGCCTATTATTTACATAGTTTTTATTTAATAGGTTAACTATTTGTTTTATGATAATAATTATATATGATTATGATAGAACTATTGAAGGTAACTAAATAATAAATATCAAGTATTATGCTATATATAAAAATTTTAAATAAAAAACATATATAAAATAATAAATGATTCGATTTCAACCTCGTAAAACTACTTACATGCCAGCTTGAGCTTTTGAAATAAAGCTCTAAATGAGCTAAGTTTGAGCCTCGATGAAACTGGGTTGACTTGGCATATTTACACCTGTTGAAAACAACCCCCTCTCAAACATAAACTACCATTGTCCTGTTTTAGTCGTCAAAGTTTCTATAACATGGCGTGTGCATCTTTTTGGAAACAAAGTCATCTTTTTAAGTGTGTGGGCATTTTATGAAAAGAACTCAATAAAATATTTACATATACATTCATTGTTTTTGCAATAGCAATTGCATGGAATCTATAAAGGATTTTGTTACCAGAGGATATCAATCAAGAATTTTACCACTTCCTGTAAGTCACCTCTTCTCTGCATTCAACATCTTTATCATGTTCTTAATCCACCAACCGTGCATTGACTATTTCACACTCAGGGTGATGTGGACTTCATATGTGGTGGTCCTCCTTGTCAAGGAATCAGTGGTCATAATCGGTTTAGAAACTACGAGGACCTGTTACAAGATCCAAAGAACCATCAGCTTGTTGTCTATATGGATATTATTGACTTTTTGAAACCCAAATTTGTTCTGATGGAGAATGTTGTTGATATTGTCAAATTTGCGGATGGTATTTTGGGATATCACGCAGTTGGGCGTTTAGTTTCGATGAATTATCAAACGCGTTTGGGGATAATGGCGGCTGGGTCATATGGAGTTCCTCAGTGTCGGTTGAGGGTGTTTCTTTGGGGTGCTAATACAATGATGGTTAGTGTTTTTTATGATATTAGTTGTGGTAATATGGAGGATTGGGCTTTATATGGGGTAAACAGGTCAAGTAGTTTGTTAGAAACATGTTTTGTTCTTTTTTTAGAAATATATTAATGGGTTGGCAAATTATACGGCAAAATATGGATATGGTCTTTAAGCTTTATGTTATATATATCTGGTCTCTATGGACACAGTTTGCTTTCAAGATAGCTTATATGTCAAGTGACTAGGTGAGTTTACTGTTTGCCATTTTGAAAATTACATATTAGTTTTTAACTTCTTGACTATTTTACTTGTTTAAAAGTTACATTTCAACTCTTCACTATTTTACTCTTTTAGACATTACATTTAAACCTCTTTCTTTATTATTATTATTATTATTATTATTAATGTTATAGTAAAAGGGCAAATGATATGTAAAATTAAAGCTTAGGACTTAATTCATAGTTTGTCCCAAACTATAGAGATCATCTATGTACATTACTCTAAAAAGTAATTTTACTATAGTAATATCTAAATTTTTGGGTGATATGATTTAGAAGGTTTTATGAATTGTTTCTCTCTCTCTTTTTTTGATATGTTTCCCTTTAGCTAGAATTTTCAGTGTTAACTTGCTTGATTTGAAACACAACCCAAATCAATCCAGTTTTAATTAAATGGGTTGAAGATGTCAAGGCTATTGAATATGCATATTAATGTTATTCCATGTTATTTAATTAATATTTTTTAATCAAACAGAAGCTGCCTCAGTTTCCTTTACCAACACATGAGGTTGTGGGGAGAGGAGTTGTTCCTGTTGAGTTCAAGGTGGGTTACATCAATTAAAATTATATAAAAGTATTTTTTACATTTAAATATGTTTTCATGGTATTTTATTAAGCTTTTCATTCTAATTGTAGGATTGTATTGTTGGGTCTGATAATGATAAGTCATACAAGTTAGAGAAGAGTATATTTCTTGGTGATGCAATTTCAGACTTACCTGAGGTAAATGTTAATTTCATACTCAGTGTTGCACTTTTGTTGATGTTGTTATTGATTTATTATTATTATTATTATTATTATTATAATTATCATTAACATTTATATTATATTCATTTAGGTTACAAACCACAATGATAAGGATGAAATGGAGTATGCAGGTGCCCCACATACAAGCTTTCAGAAATACATTAGAATGAGAAAGCAAGGTGACTTAAACACTACATTTTTAAATCAAATTATTATTTTCATGCTAAACCATGCTCATGCTTTGTTTATTTGTTTTTACAGCTTTGGGTAAAGATTCCTCAAAAAGAATGATGCTTTATGATCATAGGCCATTGGAACTGAATGAAGATGATTATACTCGTGTTTGCCGTATTCCAAAAATAAAGGTTTGTTCATCAAACTTTCATTTTTTCAAATTTGGTCACAAAGCTTTCAAAGATCTGTGATGCTTGTGCCTTGTGTTTTTTTAAACCAAGTTGAAAATCTGCATTAATATGAGCTATTAGCAGATTTCTTGTTATTCTTTAAAGTATTAAATTGTTAATTATCATGGACTAATTATTTATGAAATGCTTAATTTATATGCAGGGAGCAAACTTTAGGGATTTACCAGGGGTAAGAGTTGGCAAAAACAATAAAGTAGAATGGGATCCTTCAGTTGAAAGGGTCATGCTACCTTCAGGAAAACCTTTGGTACAGTTTCAACATCGTTTTGTTTTATCACATAATAAATTCTATTATCCAATACCATCATGCCTATATTTCTAACATTAAATCACCACTGTTACAGGTTCCAAATTATGCTATGACCTTTGTTCGTGGAACTTCAAAAAAGTATGTCTACCTGCATTTATTTAATTAGATTAGAATAATTGTATAAACATTAACATAGTTTCATCTACTCAATCGTTTAAGCAACCATGTTTATTTTCACTCACAAAAGTCATTTTAGTTTAAAAAATGTTAATTAAATGCTATGATGATTGTTAAAAAAATCCCATGCTCTTATAAATCCTTGATTCCCATTTGTGTTATTCAATCTCTTCACATTAGAACTTATTAATAAAGTGTCACCATCCTGTTATTACACCAAAAGTCAATATGGTTGGATTTTTTGTGTTTCTTATAAGTGGGTACTTGATCTTTCATGATTAATTATTTAAACTTTATTAGGCAATTTTTTAGTTATGTTTTAGTATTTATTCGACAACTTTAAATGCAAGGTAGCAGGAACATGTTACCATACCAAAATGATCTTTTGATAACTTTAATCATGTTGATTTTTTTAATTGTTTTTCTGGGACAAGATTTTTATTAACAAAATCTAGACCAAAATATGTTACCTTTTATGCAGTAATTCTTTTTAAGCTTAGCACGTGATGTTGGTTGGTAGGGTTTACTAACATAATAAAAAATGCAGACCATTTGGTCGCTTGGGTATGGATGATATTGTCACAACTGTAGTTGGTAGAGCCGAGCCACATAATCAGGTTCTTAATCTTTTTTTTCGAGCCATCATTATCATTTTCATTGTTAATTCTGTTTTAATCAAGCAACTGGATATTAAGTTTTCTTTTTTTTCATTTATGTTTTATGTTTTTTGATAGGTGCTGCTACATCCTAACCAGGATAGAGTGCTGACTATTCGTGAAAATGCACGTTTGCAAGGATTCCCTGATCATTATAAACTATGTGGACCTGTTAAAGCCAGGTAATATTACAAAAAATGACTGTGTTATGATATTTTTGCACTACTTTTCTAGCCAAAAAAGTAAAGTTTCTAACGTTTATACTTCTAAGTTGAAAGTTCCACAAATTTAAAGCTCAACCCTCTTAGTTGTAACCAGCAATCATGACCTATTCTCCAATTTATGAATTGAATCAAGTAATTCTTTTTTTATTAGTTGTTTATATATGTTTCCTTAATTTATAGAGTAAAAACTTTTTGTCATTAAGGTTTACCCAAATTGAAGGTTGTCTTTTAACTAAGGTAATTACAAAGAACGTTCTCTAATTTAAAAATTGTAATACATTATTTCTTTTTCACTAACTGGGAGTTACCGAGTTAACGTTTTCTTTGTAAATCCAGTTATATGTGTTACATGTAAGGGTATTGGTCTTCTTTTGGTGTAATCAGGATGGAATTAACGGAAAATGTTATCTTCGTTTAGTGAAAAGGGGGTGTTCTGTTACAAGTTTTGAATTAAAAGACATTTTTGGTGATTACTCTGGTTGGATGACAACCTGCAATTCGGTGTGAACCTAAAAGATGAAAAATGTAATAAGTGAAAATAGGTTACGTTTATTAATTGCTTAGAATGTATCAAACTGGTGTCTGGATCCTGCTAGCAGTCACAGAGTCAAAATAACCAACTCATGTTTTCTCTAACACGACTCGTTTACACATGCCCGACCTGCTATTCAAATTCAAATTTGTTTTTTCAAAGAACTTGGTTGCAATATATCATTTTACTAATTTTCTTACAGACGGCTAGAATTTTGTATATTTATGTTTTGATTTTGGTTTCAGGTACATGCAAATTGGAAATGCGGTTTCATTCTCTGTATCAACTGGATTGGGGTATAGTTTAGCCAAAGCAATTCAAGGAGTTAGCACTAGCAAACCAATAAAACTCCCAATAAAGTTTCCAGATTGTCTTGGACAACTATCCGATCCCGATCTTCACTAAAACAAGACATTCAAGAATCTTGTTGATGACCAAAATGCGGTGTAGTTTTTAAACAATGATTAAGGATATTTATTGTTATTCATTAGCTTCTTGTGACATTAATCAATTGTACTTTTAATCAGATTGAGTGTAATTTAACATTGATTCTTCTTTTTTAAGGTTTTGTTAATTTGAGATTGTTATGGTTATAATTTCTAGAAATCTTTTATGTTTTTCAAATAACTGCAAAAGATCTTAATATCATATAAAGGGGTTACTTTTAATATGATGCCTTTCATGTCATGCGGTCTTGGATCTCTTTATTACTTCATGCTAGGATTTATATTTTTAGTCTAAAGAGGTGCTAATAGAGTAAAACTTAGAAACTGAAAAGGGGTAAATCATTTCAAAAATGGTTTCGCCTGGTGGTCCGAGTTTGAACCGAAGTGTGTTAGAGTGGTGTGGTAAACGACTACACCATGAAACCTGATGTGGCAAGGCGATAAAATATATTTTAACTAATGTTTCATAATTATAAAGATACGCCTATATATTGGAAGGCTTATGCTTATCATGTTGATTTGTTTCGCCATGAAAACAGGTTCGAGGGCCAACAGAAACTTGGTCCATGAAATTAGAAGCCATGGTTCCTTTCTTTCACCTTTTTAAACACTCAATTTTATACCAACCAAACAAATATTTAAAGTACTTTACTTTTCTACTTTAGTTAGATATGTGTCATTTGCCTTATGTTAATGCACAACAAAGTTGAAGGTGTAAGAATTATTTGAGACAAATCTTATAATAATCATTATGAGGTTGGAAGGAATGTGAATGATGGTTCAATTAAAAACGACTTTGTAAATACCAAAAACCAATTATTCTGTAATTATAAAAGAACTCTTAAAATCGGTTGGGATGCTGTATGGAAAAAGAGTATTATGTCAGTGCAGAAGTGCACATTGGCAACACATCTATCAGAGTATGGGAATCCTCCAGACGCACATGATGAGTACTCGGGCATGCCAAAATAAGCTCACATGAAAGTCTACAATACTTTCATAATGTGTTGTTACGTTGTACGGAAAAGAATATCTATGTAAATTGAACTCCAAGGAAATTAAACTTTTGCACGCCACACATGAAACAAACATGGATTTCCTGGAATGGTAGATAACATTGATTGTGCACATTGGGCTTGAAGGAATTATTTAACGGAGTGACAGACAGGGTCAATAAATGAGAGGCGACCACGAGTATGTGACGATTATGCTCGAAGATGTAGCCTCCTAAGGTTTATTGTGTTGGCATTCCTTCTTTGATGTGGCCGATTCCAATAATGACCTCAAGAAATTGTGAAATGATGACTTCTATGCTTTTGTTTAGTTGTTTTTTGAGTGATAGTTTTTGGCTCAGCAAATGGTTAAAGAATTATTTTTTTGTCTTACTGATTTGGATGTATCGAACTCTAGCCAAGGAGTTGTAAAAGGAATTGTAAAAGAATGTGAACTTGGTTAATGCAGTTATAATTTTTTGGTTTATGGACATATATTTTTTTATTAGTTTAACTTAAAAGGGTATAATAGTAAAAAAATGTTTAATTTCCTTTTCATTTCATTAAACCATAAAATCACATATTTTCTCTTTCTTTCTCTCTTTAATTAACATTCCTTTCTCTCCACCTGTTAAATAAATGAAACTAATAGAATCACTGTATTATTATGCTAGATATGTTTATATTAATTATAATATATTATCTCAAAATATGAGATATCATTGTACAACCTATTTATAGGAAGAGATTAATCAGAATGATTTTGTGGAAAATATTATCGTGTCTATTATGGTATCAGAGTAAGTTTTTTTCTAAACTCTAATCACTAATAACCAGCGTCCTCATCAGGTTCATCGATCCTGCACCTTCATCAATCTTCAATTTTCCAATGGATTCTAAAATCCACCCTGCCATCATTGTCTCAAATATTAATAATTTCATTCCAATCATTCTTGATAATGAAAGTGGCCAATACATAACTTGGTTTGAGTTATTTAAGGTTCATTGCACGACATACCTGGTAGCCGACCACCTTGAGCCCAAGTCCACTTCATCTGTTGCTGCAACTAACAAAGACAAAGCCGATAAAACCGAAGACTCCTGGAAAAGATTGGATGCCATAGTCCTTCAATGGATCTACGACACCATCTCCCCTGATCATCTCCAGACAATCCTAAAAAAAAACACAACTGCATATGATGCTTGAATAGCTCTAGAAAACCTTTTTCAAGACAACAAAAGCTCTCGAGCCCTACATCTTCCAACAAAACTCACAAACACCCGCCTTGAAGATTTTAAAGATATGGCGGCATACTGTCAAGAAGTAAAAGTCTTGTCTGATCAACTGTTCAACGTTGACGTTCCCCTCTCCCAAACCCAGCTGGTCCTTCAACTGAATTGGGGGGTTAACACTGAAACACGATTTACTTATCGGGCAATCCTGTACAACATCAACGCACGAAACATATTTAACTGGATATTCACTTCACTCGTGAACAGGTACAACGTGTCAAAATTTGCATTGTCCATGTTCCCACACGCTACCAGATTGTTGACATCTTAACCAAAAGTCTCCCGAAGATTCTTTTCGATGATTTTCGATCTAGTCTAAACATACGATCTCCTTCCACTTCGACTGCGGGGGGTGTAATAGAATCACTGTACTATTATGCTATATATGTTTACTAGTTTTAGATCCCGTGTAACACACGAGATGATCCAAATAATAAAGTTATAAATAAAGCAAATAAGTACATAATGGATATGAAAAAATGATTACATCTATACTTATATCTATATTATGTATACAAAATTTGATTTTATTTATATCAGAAAATGATTTTTTTTAAATGAACTTAATAAATAATAATAATAAAGCAGGTGCAAAAACATACCTGAGAACGGTCCATCTATTGGAAATTTGATTCTCAGTATCATATATATATATATATATATATATATAGAAAACTCACATTTAGAGAGAAAACTTAAAAACTCCTAAAGAATTATTTTTAATTAAAAATAAAAAAATATTTTCAAAATTTTGTTTTAGCCATTATTCTTATATTTTCTTATATTTCACTCGAAAAATATAAAAAAAATAAAAAAAACCGCTATAATGCACATACGTATTACTGTGCGATACCGTTGTATTACACATATGTATTACTATGTATTTTTGAGTTTAATAGTGTTTTATTGCATATATTCAATATTTGTGTATTGTATATGTGTAGTAGTGTTGTATTATATGAAAAAAAAATAATAAAATAAAAGTCGATGTAGTGCACATGTGCATTAATGTTGTATTACACATACGTACTAATGTGTATTCGATGTGTGTATTAATCTTTTATTACATATATACAATTGTGTGTATCAAATATGTGCAATAGTGTTGTATTCTATGCAATACAAACACTTTTGCATGTATGCAATGCACACTATTACACATGCGCACTATACCGATGAGGTTACCGACAAGTTTTTTTTTTGGAACCAATAACAACATATAAGAATAATGAAAAAAAAGAAACTTCAAAAAAAAAATTAAAAAAAGTTAAAAATAGTTTTTTAGAAGTTTTTAGGAGTTTTTAAGTTTTCTTTTTAAGAGGAGTTTTCACTAGAACCCACCCTTATATATATATATATATATATATATATATATATATATATATATATATATATATATATATATATATTGAGAGAATTTTGATTATGAACCAATTTCAAAAAAGACTTTTCACACAATAATAGTTCTAAGCTACACTATGAAAATGATTTTTATAATTTTGAGGGGGCTTCTCGACTTTGCCATAATGACAACACATAAAAATAACACGTTAACCTGTTCAATTTTGTGAATGTTTTGTTTCACTTGAACATAATTTTGTATAACATGTTTCACACACTACATTTTAATCACCGTTAAAGGAAAAGTCAATGCTTACGCAAATGTTTCAAATTTGATAAAAGTTAGAAGCATTGATAGGTCTGGAGGTAGCATGTCGCAAGTGTTCGCCGTCTTTTCTTAAATTTTAATAGTTGTGGGAAAAATAGTCAATTAACCAAATCACGAATCTTTTCCTTATTTCGAAAAATGTCATTAAAAACAAATTCGAAACCTAAATCACGTTTAAAAATTCGAACTTTCATTTTTTTGACATTTTCAAGTCAAAACTTTGAACCCGTAACAAATTTGATGATAAATCTACTTGCATTCTCGACTTTTAAAAATACTCATATGACCCATTTTTGACCTGCAACAAATTTTGAGTTAAATGTAATTAACTTGTACCAAACAATCTATTTACCAACTTTTGACCCGTAACAATCAAATTTAAGTCCCACAAAAAACCTGAACAATCATTGATAAAAAAGACCGAGAAACTGACTATGATAAACTTTATTATATATGAAAGTGAATGACATATATTATTACATTTAAACATATATATAGTTTAGTAAAATTAACTAAAAAATAAATAGATAGATTTAAAGCATATATTTTTAAATTATAAGAATATTTATTTTTATTAAAATGTATATTATATATAAAAAATAGAGTTAAAGGAAAGTAAATAATTTAATAATGATATATATATATATATAATATAAATTGAGTGTAAAAGAAAAGTGAATAATTATTGATTTATGATATAATTATTAGTTTGAAGGGAAAAAAATTATAAGGTTTAACCACAAACTGACACGTGTCAACAGTTATTTTACTTTATTAAAATAGGAAGATATTAATATTAATGATTTTAATGATAAATTAATTAAGTTTAAATATTAATTATAATATATCATCTCAAAATATGAGATAACGTGTCTACCTCCCGGCTCCCGCTCAAATAAACATTGAAATTGTAAAACCTTCGCTCGCACCGCTCCACTACACTCCACTCCATTCAATTCGCGGCTATCGACTCACCACCACCACCTGTCCTCCGCGTTCGTACTGCTTCTTTCATATCAGAACTGTAAGACATGGTTAATTTCATACTTGATTCCATAAAACTAAGTTGTTGTCGTAACCTAACTACCTGATTAGGGCTTGATTTCTGATAAATTGAGTGCAAAATGAAATTGAATGAACCTGGCGATCTGATTAGGGGTGATTTTGTGTGCAATTTGAATCTATATGAAGTTGTTGTAACCTAACCGTCTCATTAGGGTTCATTTACTATCAATTCCGCTTCATTCCGTAATGACATTGTGCGAAATGAAATGAAATTAAACCAGGTAGTTGTTGTAACTGATTAGGTTTGATTTCTGGTAGTTTTAGTGCAAAATGAGACCGAATGAAGTTCTTGGTCGTAACCTGACCATCGAGTTTTATTTTATCAGTAGCCCTAAATTTCCTATTTCGGTCTCATGTTAGGTATAAACACTGAATCGATTCGAATATTAAGATTATGAACCATAAATATTCGATTTCAGTTTCATTTTAACTATAATCACTGAATGACTTAGATATCATCTTAATTATAATCACTAAAACGAATCTTGTTTGGTAAATGATGGATTCCATTTTAACTATTGGTTGATTACAATCAACAGCATGCTCTAGATGTTAAATGCGTGTATATTGGTGACTAATTGACAGCAAAAGCGATTAAACACACGGTATCTGGTGACCTGTTAAGTGTTATGACCTACGATTTGGTCTCTCAACTGATAGGGTTTTACTTAGTCAAATATCTCAGATGTCTCAGCTGATAGGGTTTTCTTCTCTTTTCGATGTGTTCCCGGTTACGAGCCTATATAACTTGATCATTTTTGTGATTTGGAGGTTATTGCCATGATTGGTAATTGTGTCAGACATTATATTTGGTTAGATGTTTCATGGATTATCAACTGATGGGATTTTATTTAGTCAAATATGTGATTTTCTTATATAGAAAGTTATCATTTTAGGTATTGATGTTTTGGTGGTTAATTTTCAAATTTTCATGTTTATGATAACTACCAGGTTAGAACCCGTGTGATACACGGGTTGGGAAAAAAAGATAAGTAGGCAAAACAACCATTTTTTATAATTTTAACAAAAAAAAATAAAATTAAAAATAAAAGCAAACCTACCATTTATCTATTACCCGAATCTACCTTCTCAGGTTTGATCCATGAATAAAAACCGTTTAGCACCCATAATTTAGTCACCATAGATTTGAAGCCGTAATATTTAGGTGTTGAACTTCTATTCTACATAACTTGTGGGTGCCTATGCATAATTGTAACATCCCACATCGGTTGGGGAGGAGAACTAAACCTTCTTTATAAGGAAGTGGATACCTTCCCCATCATAACGCGTTTTGGGCGCATAATGGTAGTGGATGAGAGAGAACTCCACAGTTAAGCGTGCTCAGGTGGAAGTAGTATCAGGATGGGTGACCTCCTAGGAAGTCTCACCTGGGCAACCAAAAGCAAATCCGTGAGGCGATGGTGGTACATCCCGGCCAAAGCGGACAATATTATGGTGCGGCGGTACCTGAACTGTTACAGATGGTATCAGATCACAGGGCCGGATCGGTGGTGCCAGGTCCCGCGAGAACGCTGGACCCCTAAGCGGGGTGGATTGTGACATCCCACATCGGTTGGGGAGTAGAACTAAGCCTCCTTTATAAGGATGTGGATATATTCCCCATCATAATGCGTTTTGGGCGCATAATGGTAGTGGATGAGAGGAGAGTTCCACAGTTAAGCGTGCTCAGGTGGAAGTATTATCAGGATGGGTGACATCTTGGGAAGTCTTCACCTGGGCAACCAAAAGCAAATCCGTGAGTCGATGGTGGTACGTCCCGGCCAAAGCGGACAATATTATGGTGCGGCGGTACTTGGGCTGTTACAATAATAAAAACACATGCCATAAAATTATTACAAATAAATGAAGAAATTACAGCTTTATGCTGTCCATCAAACTTTGTTGCTAACTATATTCATTCAAATGTGTTTACACTGGCTTTAAGAACCTATTTCATCACAGTTTCATGAATACATCGGCTTTAAGAACTTGTTTCATCACAGCGTGAATAGAGTTGAAGCCTATGTTAGTGAACTTAACTGAATATGTGTACAAAACCTGAGTATTGATATAATATAATCAAACCCAAATAACCGGTATCACCGACCATAGAAAAAAAAAGTCAATGTTGCACTTTTATAGAAGAAGTTGGTGATGAAACTGACATATATTGTATCAAGAATTCCTTAAAATATTCATCAACTTAAATATTTTAGGTAAGTTTAATTCAAGAAATACTTAAAATTATGCGTTCTAATTTAATGGTAAATTCAAATTTTAAATAGAAATCGAAATCAAAACTTGAAGTTAAAGGTCAAACATCAAAGTCAATAATAATTGTAATTATCATATTTATACTTTTGTAAGTTAACAATTTATTTTTTAAGAAAACTTAGCCAATAAACTATAAAATTATAAACAAAATACCTAAATAACAAAATAAGACGTTAAAATTGATTAAAAATCATCTCTCGAGCTATACGTACTCTAATGAATAATAAATATGGTCGTATTGTTAGCAAAAATCTGATTTATGTGTTATCAAACTGGATTAAATTAGATCATCTAGACAAAAGATTTTAAAGCAACAAAATTTATATTTTTTAACACTAAAATGTAAAGGAAAAAATCACCTTGCAAACGCCTCTATTGTTAAGTTTCATGCATAGCCTTTGAACGCCAACTACAGATGAAAAACAACATTTAAACAGATATATAATACTTAACTACTAAGAAAATAATTATATGCATATGCAAAGCCTATAAATGTGTACCTTGATTACTTCATTTTACTCCACCGTGTCAAACTTGTTGACGTGTGTGATATATATTTTTAATAATGATTTTTTCACACAGCTGGGTTTTAAATTTATAGAAATGATTTTCACCTCAAAACTAAACCACACACACATAAGCAAGTGTACGTAACGTATAAGTAGTATAGCATCAGTAAGAACCAAGTATCGATCCATGGACACGATAGCTCTTGATACTAAATCTTCGTTAATGTCTAACCGGCTAAAATCACAGGTTGTTTGGTTTTAACTAGAAATATAATGCAAACTATAAAAACTAAGCTAACAAACACAAAAGCAAACAATCAAGGAAGAATATCACTTTAATCTCGAACCCATTTAGCTCATAAATGACAATAATTATGGATACATGGTAAGATCACAAAATACATAAATGACTAGACTTTCGCCAAAGACATCTAATCATGTGACTTGTTGGAAAGTTAGTATGAAAGGTACAAACTAACCACCTAAAGTCATTCAAGTAGAACGAGTAATACGATTATGCCAATGTTTCATAATGGTATGGACTAGTTTCCTATCACGGTTGACTAATCCAACAACTCTTTGGAAAGATAACATGAAAACACATAATCCACCTAAAGTTGATAATCATGCACTTCTTCAACTTATGATGTTCATATCAAGATTACATAAACTAGAGGTTCGTGTCAACAAACCTTAGATAAACATAACACTTAACATGACAAATCATAACAAATACTTTGTCTTTCCAAACATAAGCATAAGGATGCACATTCAAGAGTTTATCATGAATAATCAATAATCAAGACTTCATTCACCATTCCTAGTTCAAAAGCCATAAACTAGCATAAAATTATACAAATCCATGAATGGATGCTTAAATCATGAGTTTTCCAACATTACATAACCAAACAACCCATAAGTCTTGAATATCATGGCATAACAAACCTTTAAATACACAAAACCATTGAAGAATAATGATGAAATTGCTATAACACTAATACAATCCTTGCCAATAGTCCATAAATACCATCAAATATTACTAAACTTCATCTAAATCAAAGTGATAAAGAGTTTAGCTCATCATGAGCTTAAGAACAACATACAAGCTTGAAAAGACAACAAAATTCATGGTAAAATCAAGAAGAATCAAACCAAGAATCCAAGCTAGATGATGTAGATGATGGATGATGCTTCTCTTGATGTTGGAATCCTTCAAAGTGCTTGCAATTGGATGGAAATCACGAAGGTTTGGAAGTTAAACAGTGGATTCAAAACTCCCTTGGACTCCCCTTTCCTTCTGCGTGAACGGCCTCTTTATCTTGTAAAAGGGAGACATGATCATGTTTTGAGAGAGACATGGTCATGTTCAAGCAAAATGTAGATCTAAGCCTCTGATTGGTTATTTGGTATCCAAGAAACTATTCCCTGTAGATTGAAGTTACTAGGCATGGGAATACAACTGGACATAAGCTAGATTTGTAAACATGAATTACTGAATAAAAAGGCAGGGCATGACTTTCTCTTTTGAAGACACTGTTACACGGTTAATTAGATATGTAGAAAGGAGTGGCATGATCATGTTATTACAAAGACATGGTCACGTGTGAATAAATGTGTATGACATGGTCATGCTTGTTTGTTAACATGATCATGTTTTGCATATGTTTGCTATAACTCCACGTTTCAGACTCCACTCTTCCACATTACTCCTCCAAAATTCTTATTATTCAGCGCCAACCCCTGGAAATTCAGAACTCAATATATAAGTATACACTCCAACAATTTTCTATTAAATTTCCACCAAAAGAGTGTAGAACGAGGGTAAAAGATGTGCAATAAATATGAATAAATTTGGACACATCACTTGTCGTCCATTGTTTTTTGCTATAACAAAATACAATCTATATATCTATTAAAACAACATGTTTTGCCCCTTTTCTAATGGTCAATCTGATTAATTTCCATAAATACAAAGCATTCTTAGAATTTCTTGATAATTTAATAATTCAAAAATAAATTTAAAAATCACCAATATCATTTTGAAAACTTAATTTGCATTTATGTCCATTAACCATATGTTACTTTGTAATTTTGAATTCATTTTGAAACCTAATTTGCATTTATGTCTGTTAACCATATATTTCTTTGTAATTTTGAATAAATGAAAAGAAAAGACAACATGGATTTATATATATTTAACTTTAATGTTTAAATGCCCTTCAATCAACATAAAATTTTCAAACGGATTAATCACAAGTAGGTTATATATTTCTTTTTATGTGTGTCTAATTTCGTTAACTTAACTCATAGAAATTATTTGCTGTTTTTTCTTTTATCAGGTTCAAGGCATTAAATAAACAACTAAGAAAGCTACACGTTTTCTTTCCTATCATACACAATATACACCAATGCAAACTTCTTTTATTTTATTTTGGCTTTGTTTTCATTTATATTTCTATCATGACTATCTGCTAAAAGTTCAACTTTGTATACATATATTTCTAAAAGAATAAAGATGTCTTTCAACTATAATTAGTTAATTATGTTTTTCAATCTAGATGGAATTTTATAGATAAACTTTATGTAAAATCCAACACTTTATTACATAGGATGTTAATTTTTTAATTATTGATATATGGTTAAACGCTTTCTAATATGCCAACAATCTATATCTATATATCTATTAAAACAACATGTTTTGCTCCTTTTCTATTGGTCAATTTGATTAATTTCCATAAATACAAAGCATTCTTAAAATTTCTTGATAATATAATAATTCAAAAATAAATTTAAAAATCACCAATATCATTTTGAAACTTAATTTGCATTTATGTCTATTAACCATATGTTACTTTGTAATTTTGAAACCTAATTTGCATTTATGTCTGTTAATCATATATTACTTTGTAATTTTAAATAAATGAAAAGAAAGGACAACATGGATTTCTATCTATTTAACTTTAATTTTTAAATTCCCTTCAATCAACAGAAAATTTCAACCGGATTAATCCCAACAAGTAGGTTATATATATTTTTTTTATGTATGTCTAATTTCGTTAACTTAACTCATAGAAATTATTTGCTGTCTTTTTCTTTTATCAGGTTCAAGACATTAAATAAACAACTAAGAAAGCTACACGTCTTCTTTCCTATCATACATAATATACACCAATGCAAAACTTCTTTTATTTTATTTTGGCTTTGTTTTCGTTTATATTTTATCATGACTATCTGTTAAAAGTTCAAATTTGTATACATATATTTCTAAAAAATAAAGATATCTTTCAACTATAATTAGTTAATTATGTTTTTCAATCTAGATGGAATTTTATAGATAAACTTTATATAAAATTCAACACTTTATTACATAGGATATTAATTTTTTAATTATTGGTATATGGTTAAATGCATTCTAATATGCCAACAATCAAGCAACATCAGAGAATATGAGGACAGAGTCAAAAATTAAAAATCTTGGTTTATTATTTCAAAAATTAAGGAACTAGACAAGGAGGTTGGATTATATATATTATATATATTTCTTTTGATTTTTTTACTTTTCAAAATTATTCAACCACATTATAACTTACTATTTTCCCTTTCTTATTTTTTATAGTAAACTTTGCATTATTACACTAAATATTAGTTTCAAACTTTTCTTTAAACTTGTTTTGTGAGTAGCGGAAATGTATATTAAATGCCATTTAAAAGTTCTTTATATGCATTCTACTATGTAATGTAATATTTTGTAAGTCTATATCTTTCAATTTTATGTTTCTATTTGAATGACTTGCATTTATAAATCATGTTTCCGTCCCAACAAACATATAAAAAATATATTGTCGTTTGAAATTATATATGTTTAATTAATGATTTTTATATTTCCACCCGTGTACTACACGGGTTAATAACCTAGTAAGCTAATAAAGACCACCAATAAATAAACATTTGGTTGGTTCTGTATGAACACACTACTATTAACCGATCGATTTGAAGAAAGATTTTTATTAATCAATGCAAATCAATAAATAATACATGAAAGTAATTGCTAAAAATTCTTTTAAATATTAAATTTAAGTTGCTACTATGTTCAAATGAGATCATAAACTTGCTACTATAAAAAGTTGGTTCTTATTAAACACATAATGTTTTCATAACATTAGAGCATTTCACATATCATTTAAAATATATAAGCTGGTTCATAATAAGTAACTGTTACTTGAAGGGTTGTAGAGTTGACTCCTTACATGGTGTAATACTTCAAAAAGAACTTGCTAATCCACTCTAAAAGAGATCTTGAATTTTGAAAAGTAATTAGGAAGATTGAATTTGAATTTAAATTAATTAACAATTATAAAAATTGCCATGTGGCACTTTAAAGAGATCTTGTTAATTATAAAAAGGGAAGGTTTTTTTAAAAACCCACTGTTTTATTATATAGGTAGATTACCTCAATATTTAGTAACAAATCTTGATTTTGAAACCGGTTCGGGAGTCGATATTTAGGTAACAAATATTTAATTGACGTGCACATCTGAACTAGTTCAATATTCGTTAACAAATATTCAATTAACGTGCACATTTGAACTGGTTCGGGAGTCAAAACCGGTTCCCGATCTGGTCCAAAATCAATTTTGAAAGTTCCAGTTCGGCCCGGTCCACTGGTTTGAAAATCAGTTTCAGAATACACGGGTTAAAACCTGTTAATACTGAGTGGATCCAGATTTTCCCCTTACAGCCGATTTCTAGACAGATCTGGTTTAGGCCGGACTGATTTTTACCTCGCTTGACTCGATTTTAAAACCAATCTTGTTTGGCCCAAATTCTGGTTTTGTGTATCTCTATTTGGAATTTTGGATTTTATCAGACTTTGTCCAAATAATTTTTACTGCTTTGATAAATTGATTCTGATAATGGTTATGTAATAAACAGAGGTTCGCTAATTTTGCGTTGGTTGTACTAGATGGACAGGTTTCAGTTACTTCCTTAAGAAATCATACAACACATTTTGTGCCTTATGCAGATTCAGGAGGCGGCAAGGACCAGCCTCCTGTCCTCGCAGTGGGTGCATCATTGGACCAAAATACCAATTCTAGTATTTGATGAGGACACGTTTCAGGTAGCAGGGGATAACGAGCTGAATGCTTTGGACGAGACCTATGGCGATATCGAAAGCGATCACAGACTCATGACACATCGAAGCAGATTCTTTTCAGCCATTTAACAAACACTCCTAAAGCATGACACAGTGATGCTCACCCTTAGGGTGGCTCCAGATGTTACATGTGTGAAGATTGACCACATACTATCTTACCTTGTAAGGAAAAAACTTTAGAGAAACTAACACTGGATATGACATATAAGCTACCATCAACTATCTTCCAGCTGGAGAAGTTGATTTACCTGCATCTCTCAGGGTGTGAGATTTCCGGAAGCCCAAGTTCAATGGATTTCTGAGCCTAACAAATCTTTGTGTGGAAAATGTAACCGCAACTACAAGCTCAATTATACATCTCCTATCAGGATGCCCGTCTTTGAAGATATTAAATCTTGTAAGTTAATTTTAAATAACAGTTGTAATACCCACACCTTAATAACATTAAAGCTATGTTCCAAAACATGGGGATTGAACCATGGTCTAATGGTAAATACATTTCCTTCATGTTGTGAGAACCTAGGTTTGATACTGAAGAGGTATGTACCCGCCTCAACATCGAGCGGGGCGGGTCAACCCACAAGATATATACAAGACATTAGAAATCAAAGATATTATCAAGGCACAAAGCCAAAACTTATGCTCAAGCATCACATGCTTGCACATATCGCATATGCTCAAGCATCACATATGCTCATGCATCACATATGCTCGCGCGTATCACATGCTCACGCATTATATATGCTTATGCATATCACATCGTGCGTGGCGCATCCGCGCGCGGCGCATATCACATATCACAGTTGCGCATGGCGCAGCTACGCGTGGGGCATCTGCGCGTGACGCGTATTACATGCTTGTGCGTATCACATCTGCGCATGAAATATCTGCGCGTGAGAATAAAGAGAAGACCTCGCGCATCCTCAGGATGGGCGCATATCACACGTGCACATAATCAACCTCGTCCTTATCCAAATCAGGATTAGGGCAACCTTGATTGTGCACGTCAGACAACCTTCCAGAAGGCATCTTTTTAAGGAATAAGGATATGCTGATGTTGACAGCTGCTAAATGAAAGGTGGACAGCTCAGCATGACTCATGGGTTACCACGTGATTATTACCAATGAAAAAGCACCAGGTGTCTCCGAGGACACGTGGCGCAAATCGATTGGAGGAGGCCAACAAAACCCTAATCTGGTCTCAGCTCAATCAGTGGAAACCCTAGCACTATAAATACATCATAACGTACACAGTTACAGACACACATTGATTCACATTGAAGCATATTCAATCACACAACCATACAGAGTAACATATAGTATTCAGCTATTGAGCAATACTCTTCAAATTCCCTTACTCTCACATTATCATCTTCTCCTACATATACTTATTCTCACGCCGGAGGGTTACCCCAAAGAGGACCCCTCTGTCCCTTTCTGAGGGGTAAGTAACGGCGCTGTTCATTTTGTAGGTGGAAGAACACAGATCCAGAAGAACCATCGGTGAAATAGTATAATCACACCCGAGGAAAGTAGATCTGCTACCAGTGAGTAGATCCACGTTTCTTCAGATACCCTCTTTAACTAATTGCCACCTGCTACAAAGATTGGTGGCAATGACGGATCTGAGCGGTTGTTAGTGTTGGCAACGACGGACTGCCACTATTGTCTAGGTCGCCGACGACGAAATTATTAAATGGTCGGAGACGCTCAAATCCTTCGTTGCCGTGATGATTTCGGCGACGATACCTGACTACAACTTTTGTTCAGGTCGCCGATGAAATTCTTAAATTGTGCCTGTTCACAGCGGCAACGACACCAGTTGTTCCTGTCAGCGACGAAATTAGTAAAAGTTTATGAATTTGTTATTAAATGAAAACATTTGGTGGATTCTTAGTTGCAAAAAGAACCGGGAAGAGTGAGAGAGAAGAGGGATGAAGAAGTGTGTTAAAGAAGAAGATAGAAGTTTTATACACACACATAGAGAGAGAGAGAGGAGAAGACGCCAAAATCAAAAAGAAAGAACATGAAGGAGAGAGTCTGACATTGGTACTATCTTTTGAATTATGTGACCCTTTTTTATTGGTTAATCTGAAACCGTCGTCCTTCGTATTACTACACATGTCGTTGGTGCCGGGTTTGTGAGGATATTTTCACTTTCATGGGGATATTTTGGAAATTTCTCTCTTCTGAAACAAAAATTTGGAAATTTTTCGTTTTATTTTTGAATTATTTTTAAATGCTATCAATTAAATAGGGCTTTACACTTTTACCCACCCAACCACTCTATCCCTTCACATCACAGACCGACAACACACAACCACCACGACTCAACTCCATCGAACCCCAACGCCTGCATGCTACCTGCTGCTTTTCTCCCAGCTCGTCAGTTGCCTCCCCTTCACAGTAAGCTTATCTTTCGTTTATATTCGATGTGTTGAGTTTGATGTCTAGAAATTACCAAAATTATCACTGTTAATGTACAGTGCACAAACTTTTGACTTCAAACAACATTCTTTTCATTCTTCAAACATATTCAACAAGGTTGTAGAAGGATCCACAGCAAAATATCCATTTGATGTAAACGCAGTACGATACTAGCATGTGTATTATCTTCCTGGTGAGAATATGAGACGTACCCTAGTTAGGCAACTTTTGTGAAGTCGTTTGTCTATCCATAAGACGATAAATGAATAAGGTTCAAGGTAGCACATCAACAAACAAAGACTTGGAATGAGCTTTTGGTGTCTTGAAAGTTCAATGAGTCATATCTCAACTATTTACACGAGCAATGCTTCAAAATTAGAAATACTATGTACACACTACATATATATTATATTACATATAAGGTATGTTTGGCAAAACTAGCTGGAAGCTGGTGGCTGGTGACTTGAAGCTGGTAGCTGGAAGCTGGTGGCTGATAGCTTTAGCTTTTTAGATATATTTAGATGTTTGACAGAGTAGCCGAAGCTTTTAATAAAATGTATAAAATGATTAAAATGGGCATAACTAAAAAAATAGTATTAAATGTATTTATTTTGGAAGGTTATTTATGTAATTAAGATACTAAAAGCTTGTAGCCTTTTCTAAACGGCTACTAGTAGTAGCTTCAAGCTTTTTCTCATAACTTAAAAGCTTCAAGCTCCTTTAACTAAACAAGGCTTCTAATTGATTATGAGCTTTTTCTTAAAAACTTGAAACTTGCAGCCCCTAAAAGTTTCTTGCCAAACATACCCATGATCTTGAAAGGCAAGATTAAGGTGCAATAAAGTGTCTTGAAATCAATCTTTTTTAATGAAATAGTGATATTCTTGAGGAGTTGTGTTGCCAAGAAACCACCACAGCTTTTGATTAAATCTCGTAGAAGATGTTGCGAAAACCAACATTTCCAATCAAGACGGCTATTTTTTTTTATTTATAATTATCTTTTTATGTTTTGAATTAATCTTGAGGGTAAAGTTAAAATATTGAGAGAGACAAAAATATGAAGTGTGAGAAGGATTTGCATTCATACAAAAACCCCTAAAAAAACTCAAAAAGAATAATAAAAAAATGACAATTCAATATATAAATAAAAAAACAAAAACAATTAAAAAACCAAAATGTTTCCCTGTCATTCCCGTTCCCAAAAAAGGGCGAAAAGACACAATGCCGAGAAAAAAGACACAAGCCGAAAATGAACAAACAACACAATAATAAATAAAAAAAAACACAACAGATAGCAAAATATAACATAATGTCCGAACAAAATATGATGCAATAATATAACACAATCAAGAAAAAAATACACCATGTCAAGAAAAAAAAAACACAATCAATGACAAAAATAAACACAAAACACAATGATAAACAAAAAGACACAATGATCTTTTTCACTTAACATTGTGTATTTTTCAATTTTTTTTTGAAAAACGAGAAAGACGGTGGAAACATTTTTGTGTTTTTACAGTTTTTGTTTTTGTATTAAACTTTGAGTTATGAGTTTTTTTTATTTTCTTAAGAGGCTTTTTATGTGGATGCAAATCCTTTTATCATTCTCATTTTTATCCCCATTTGTAAAATAACTTACATATTCTTTTAGTTAATGAAATGCCTTTTTTGTTAATAGTTTTAGTTTTTTATTCTTTTTTCATAACAATTCATTGATTATCGCACAGCTATTAGACCCAAATTGCCAGAACCTTGAATAAAACACATGAAACTGAAAATAATAATAATATGTAAACAAAACCAACCTGATTTGTACAATAACTCAAAACACCTACAAAAAGTAAAAAACACACCTTTACACACAACACGTTACAATTTACACACAATCCAATTCTTAACCCCAAACACCACCATGCATTTCTACTCTTTCACTTGCAAACTTAAACCACTTTCAATCAGCTATACCAAGTCATCCGTTTGATCAATCCCATTCCACATCCCGAACCCATCACCCCGGTTCCCAACCCCTCGGCTCGACTCTGTTTCGTCGGGTTTGACCCCATTTGACTTCTTTAACTTCGCTACAAGAACCCACATATTCGCAAGCTCGTTTTCAAGATACGACTCTCTCTGTTTGGACTCCTCAACTGTTTTTTGTAAACCTGATTCTATTCGTTCCTTTTCAGATAACATTGCTTCATATGCCATTTCTCGTTCCTGGCTCAGTGTGAGTTCTCTCTTTAACTCTGATTGTGTGGGACTAGGTTCTTTTTGTCTAATATATGTGTTGTCTTTACGTCCGCTTTTAGTGGGGCCTGGTGATCTATGGTGGTGGCTCGGGGAGTTCTTGTGTGACGCCAACTCGGCGGATAGCTGCTCGTTGTGGCTCATTAGTTTTGAAACTTCTTCTGATAGTGCTTTGAGCTCAACTGCAGCTGCTGATGCTAAGCCTTTGGCGTATGAGCTTTCTTTTGCTAGTTTTTTGTTTTGGGTTTCTAACTGGTTTCTTGCATCGGTTAATTCGGTTACTTTCTGTTTGAGTTTTTCAACCTCGTGTGCCTGTTTTGATACTCATTGGTTTAGTTCACATGCTTGCTTTACTGGTTCAAATATGTTTATTATTAAGTTTTTCACTGGATTAATATGATATATATTAAGACCAGTGGTCGGTATAAAGTATAAATAGTATCACCACCGGTAAAAGGTGTTTACTTGTTTAAGCACAAGTATAAGGGGATGTTTGGGATTGCTTATTTTCACTAACTTATTACTTATTAACTTTTTGAAAAGGAATAAGGTGCTTGGAATCGCTTTTGATGAGAGAGAAAAATTAATAAGTTACACTTTTGTAACTTATAACTTAAAAAATTATAAGGAGTTTTCATAAGGAATCCCAAGCATCCCCCAAGGGTACAACTGAATAAGTGATTAAAGCATCTTAACTATTAAGTTATGATGATATGGTCCCCTCAACTTTAAGTACATTTACCATTTAAACCCTATACTTTTCCATATTTCAGTTTTGGTCTCCACCTTTTTCATTATTCAGTTTTGGTCCTGAACTTTTCCAATTAAACTGTATACTTTTTCATCCATGTCAGGGACCATTAATGTTATGTTTATGTATAAGTTTGGACCAATGGTGGAGTTTCCCAAAGCTAGGAACCAAAAGTGAAATCTGGACATACCATATAGACCATCTGTACTATTTGTTTTTAAAATATTTTTTGGCCCTACAATATTTGATGCCTGGCCCACCGTCCTTCATAGCTTTATTGTTTTTCTCTTATTACTTTTAAAATATGATGTTCTGTAGAAATGAACCTGAGATTGACGAAGCAACATTATTTTTGCATCTTTCTCTGCTTCAAATTGACTACGCGCATCAGAAAGTTGTTGTTTCAAGGAGTTAATTGTTTCTTGTAGCACTTCACAATCATTGATATGGATGAAATACAAAATCTCACAAAATCATAATCAATCAATCATACCCCGTAACAATCTCACCAATAGCAAAGCTATAAGTAGGGTCTGGGGATGGTGGGATGTAGGCACACCGTACCCCTATCCAATAGAATAGAGAGGTGGTTTCCAGAGAGACCCTCAGCTCTAACACATGTATGTAAAAATTAACAGGTAATCAAAGTTTAATAATAATATAATTAATAGTAGCACTAAGTAATAATAATAGTAGTGATAATAATAATAATAATAATATATAGATATATTGAAATACTAAGAATAAAATACAAGAAAGAGACTACACAATATATATGAAAAGAGAATAACATAATGTCGTGTGACCAAAAATAAGGTAAATAGAAGCACCTAGGGTATTACTTTCTCCCTAAAAGTCAATAACCTTAATTCTACGTCTCCAAGAATTTCTATCCTCAACCATGTCCTCAGAGAGGTTTAGGTTTAGCAAATCATGCCTAATCCTCTCATCCCAAGTCAATTTAGGTCGGCCTCTACCCCTCCTCCCATCTATAGTAATGTTTTCTACGGATCTAACGGGATTCGTTGCCTGTCTTCTCTTCACATGTCCAAACCATCTCAATCTCCATTCTCTTATTTTATCTGATATGTTAGCTACCCCTAATCTCTCTCGAAACACACCATTTCTTATTCGGTCTAACCTTGTGTGCCCACACATCCAGTGTAGCATTCTCATCTCTGCTACCTCCATCTTCCGCTCTTGTGCCTTCTTAATGGCCCAACAATCTGTTCCATATAACATTGCAGGCCTAACTGCGACCCTATAAAACTTTCCCTTTAGTTTAGTTGGGAATCTCCTGTCGCACAATACACCTGTGGCTGCTCTCCATCTACACCATCCTACCTGAACTCTATGGGCCACATCACTGTCTAACTCCCCATCGCCCTGGACAAACGATCCTAGATACTTGAACTTCGTTACCTGCAGAACCACTTGCCCTTCAATGGTGATCTGGACGTCCTCATTGTGTTACAAAATCATAAGTGTTACAAAAATTAAAAATGTTGTAGGGGTAAAATATGAGCACCAGGTTATTATTATTACCTTCTGGTTGAGCTGCTCTTGAAGCACTCTGTTATCCCCAGCTTTGACCTGCCAAACAAAGAGTAGAATATGTCTCAGATTAAAGCTACTAATTCTTACACAGCATTTTCTAATAAATTACTGAAGAGGTAGGTCCTAGCAGAACCCAGTTGGACCCGCAAGACTCACCTTGAACAGGGACGTCTGCGCAACGACCAACTGCTCCAGCAGGACCCACCATGCTCAAAGAACCTTACGCGTAGTACGCCAGCTGTACCCGCAGGGAAAGCCTCCCAATGGTGAAGTACCCCACCTGTTCCCGCAGCTGCGGATACAAGCCATCAGGGAAGGCTACCCGCACTAACAGCAAGGCTACACGCACAAGGCATTAGCTACTTCAGTAGTCACATGAAGGAATGAGCAGGGCGGGAATACTCCCGCCCAAGTGAGCCAGTCCGTATGCTTCTGGAAGGTCTTTTGTACTATACCTACTAAGGTATGGCCGGAACAGACAGATTGACCAAAGCAGCCCATGAACCAATCACAGGGTGACAGCTCACCGACAACAATACGAGGAGGAGCACCCTCTAGTACTGTTTGTCACTATTAGCCGCTGCCTACTCACCAACCCTTACGAGGGGACGTGCGCAGCATACAGTTGGTGGAACAGTGCGTAGCCGGCAGTAAAGGAACAGTATGCAGCCGACCTTTACTGTTGGCCGTAGCCTACCCACCAACCAGCATGGCCTGTGCGTAGTCCACTGTTGGTGGAACATGATTACTATTCAGCCGGCTGTACCTTCTAGGAAACCTGCCTTCGGCTATAAATACTCCAACACCTTGGAATGGTAAGGACATTATCTGATATCTCAATCTTATCTAGCAATCTCTTAATATACACTTATATTCAGAGCAATCTAGTCTGATTCTCACGCCGGAGGGTGGTCACAAGGAGGAACCCCCCCCCTTCTCAGTGACGAGCTTACGGTGTCTGTTTTGCAGGTCCCCTAAAGAACAATTCTCTGCTAGACCTCATCCCCGTGGGAAACATTACTTAACCCCCAGATTACCCGTAATCTGTCCAGGGTTCACCTAGTGTTTCTTCAATTACCAAAATACGGCTACGGTGTTAAAATTATAGCTTTGGCCATTATGTATGTGTGTGTAACGTATATATGTATATGCATATATATATAAGTGTATATATGTATAGGGCAGGGATCATTAGAAGACCACAAACTGACAAACTAGTACCAACCAATCCATTTTTAAAATTTTTATTTTTATTCCTCTATTTAATTTATAAGGTTATTAAAAAATATATGTACCTCAAGAAGTTACATATATTTATCTCATGCGAGGTACATAAATGTAAAAAATAGTTTTTTTTTTAATTTTTATTTTTGGCAAAGATTAATAAGACAAAATCTTTTTAAAAAGTATAATTCTTGTTTAAAAGGGAGTTTCTCGAAGTTTTTTCCTATCATTTAAGTATTCTCATAATCCCTTCTCTATATGTATATATATGTGTGCGCGCGCGCATGTGTGTTTTCCAACATAACATACCTCAAGTTCAAAGGACTTCTCATTTAATTGTGCTTCTAGCTCAGAAACAGACTGCACAAGACAGGAATTTCAGCTTAGGACGGAAACATTAAACTAATTTTTTATTTGACCCGCTCGTTGGTAAGGATTAGGCGAGTTGGGTAACAGATCAAAACGGGTTTAAGTTGAAACTCGTACAATAATAAGAAGGATCTTTAAATTAAGTGATTTTTAAAGGTACTACCCACTGAACATAGACTCATTCATATACTTTTATCTGGCTCATCTGGCCCATTTGACATAAAAACACAACCCAAATGGGCCCATTCATAAAATAATGGGTCAAAATTGCAAACATTATGTAGTAGGACTTACTCGTGTTTGTTGAACACCATCAATATTGTGATGAGATGATACAACAGAACTAGTAAATTTGTGTTCTAGCTGTTTGATTTGATCATTCTTCTGTTTGATTTGTTCATTCAATCTGGCAATTTCCACCTGTAAGTTGTAATTTGTAAAGTGATTCTCATTAGTATATACATAGTTGCATGCCAATTAAAGGCCTAAAGTTGATGAAAGATTGAATTATATATTACATTTACAAATTCCCGTTCGGAGTCTCGTGAAGCATCATGTGACAGTCGTTTTAGAGCACGTAAATGAACTGCCATTTCCTCGGATAATATCTTTTGCTGCTCTTTAAGGAGGTCAATTTGGTCAATTGTTTTTATGCTAGTCTGTCAAATCATGTAAGTGGAAGTCTAAATATCTGGATCATGAAGATACACATTCACAATACAAATAATGAAAAAGAAGCAAAAAGCGGCTGATAAAAAGACCTAATGTAGATGACTCAACATGCCTTTTGTCCAAATTTAAAAAATAATTAGTATCTCAAATATGATTACAACAATTATATTATTTCAATAATAATATAAATTGGATAAAATGATTTAAGCTACTTTATTTTACCCTTTTGACCCTTTAGATTATACTATACTTATTAGTTTATGCCCATTAGGCCCATGTTCTTGTCCAATGGGCCTTAGGGTGTAAACGAGACGAACGAGCCCCTAGTGAGTTACTTGGGATCAACTTGCTAAAAGCCCGAGCCTAAAAATAAGCTATTTTAATAATAGAGCTTGAAAACTAGTCATGAGCAATTTAGAAATAGAGCTCAAAACGAGCCCGAACCTAAAAGTAAGCTCGTTTATAAATCGAGTTGTAAAACTAATCATTAACACTTTAGAAATAGAGCTCGAAACAGGCCAAGCTTAAACAAACCTGTGCCCAAAAATAAGCTCGTTTAATAATTGAGCTTGAAAAACGAGTCATGAGTTGTGCTAGTCTAGTCGTCTTTAGACAGAGCTCGAACTAGATGAGCTTAAACATGCCCAAGCCTAAAAATAAGTTTGTTTAATAATCGACCTTGAAAAACTAGTCATGATCCGTGTTCATGCTTAGAAATAGAGTCTGAAACAAGTTGAGCTTGAGCTCTTGTAAGTTAATCGGGCCGATCTCAAGCTTAGAGCTCGGCTCAGCTAGTTTACACTTCACACCCCATGTATGATGCAAACTGACAAGAAATGTACAGTAAGTTATCCCTTTATTTCTGTCTCTGATAGCAGGCCCTATAACATAACCTGATGGTTAGGTTAGAATAAAAACCCACTTGAGTTGTGAAAACTCTAGAAACCCATTCTCAACCACACGTTTTTAATTAAAAACTAAATCTATTGGTCCACAATTAGAGTTAATAAAAAATGTAATTAATTAACATTTTCTCTCTTCTGAAAACATTTATAAAAATTGGTAAAAAAAGTAAAAAAAATAGCAAAACATTTTTTTTTTATGTTTTCGATGTTTTGTATTAAATGTAACAATATATATTACATGTACAAAAAAAAAACGATGTTACATAGGGTTTTCACAACTCAAGTGAGTTTTCATTTTATACTTTGCCATAACCTGATAACCTAAATATATCTAACATTTAATTATTTATGCATGCAATTGATCCATGGTTGAATTTATTCATGCATGTGTAGACATGAAATAAAAAAGGCAATGCTTACTAGAGGACTCTCTTGTTGCAAAAAAGCACCCCCTTTGATTTCTTGATGTTGTGGGGCCCCTGGTGAGAATTCAGCAGATCTGCATTCTGTTGGTAAAGAGACTGAATGTCTGGATTCAACCAGATTATCTTTTTGGAGAGTTGAAGGCGTGCTGATAGACCCACTTGATTTATCACTAGTACTGGTCAAAGCCCCAGAGATACTGTCTCGTCTCTAGTCAAAGCAGTAATATTAAATTATTAAGCATCTGTTATAAAAGATTATAAGAACAGTTGAACTTGAATACTTGGCAATAATGGAAGTGAAGTTATTACTATGTCAACGCTATAAGAATGAAACATTATAAACAGAGAAGAATTATAGGGGAGACTGACCCGTGGTTTCAACCAATTAAGTAATCCAGGCTTCTTATTGGTCTTTTTCTCTTCCTTTAATGTATCATTACCATTTTCCACACTTTCATCAAGAGAAACATGCAACTCGGTGTTCTTGTCATCCAAAATTAAGTCACGCTTTCGATGCGGTAGATATGCAAGCTGTGCGTTGCAAGATATTATTTAGATCACAAATGGGGTATTTCATGCTTTTGATAGTATTAAATTGTGTGAGTTTCTTTTGCTATCTTATTTTTGAGTGTTAATGATTTAACAAGGAAATAATAGTCATCTAAAATTAATATTTAAAGTAAATTACATAAATAGTCCTTCAAGTATAGCTAAAATTGCAGGTTCAGTCCTCTAACTATGGTAATTACAAAGAGCGTCTAGTATTTGAAAAGTTGTAACACATTACTTATATTTGAAAAGGACGTACTGTGTTACAACTTTCCAAATAAAGGACTTAGTTAAAGAAGAGAACCTTCAATTTGTTGTATGCGGTATACTTCAAAGACGATTTAAGTAATTTACTCTATTCTTAAGTATGTTATGAGTTTCGAACAACTCATACCAATAGTATATGCCATTTTTGGTATGTTAACCAAACAGTCGTATCACAAAATCAAGAAATATTATAAAAAAGAAAAACGTGGAAGAAATCTACCTCTTCTTCACCAAAGGAATGCCGCCTTCTTATAGTTGACCGATGAGAAAGTCTAGATGCAGGTGAAGACTTGGTGGATACCAGGATTAACTTGGTCAACCTTTGTATTCGGCTCAACAAAGCAGCTTTGGCTTCTTCTTCTTGCTCCAGTCTTGATTGCAGCTTCATTTGACCATCTTCTAGCTTTAAACATCATAGATACCCAAAAGAAAATGGATTAGGCTTGCAAACAAACCGAATGAACACTTAACTTTAACCGCGTAAAAAGATTGAACACGAATAATTAAACGAACGGGGATTTCTTGTTCATGTTCGCTCGTCACGAAAATGAATATGCTAGTTCGTTAACGGTTTAAACGAATGGTTCTCGAGCTTAGACGACCGAACATAAATGAATGAACATAATTGAGCTAAAACCAGTTATATGTTATGTGAAAACCAATTTGTTGGGCCTAAAATGTTATTAAGACTAAACTAGGTTGTCATGGGCCAAAAAAATTAAATGAATATATTAACGAAAGTAAAGGAGCAAACTTAACGAACATAAATGAACATAAACGAACATACATTACAAACTGGACATGTATTCATGATCGCTAATTTAACTAAATGAACAAAAAATTTATTTGTTCATGTGCGTTCGTTTAATAAATAAACGAACTTCCTGCTGAACGGTTCACGAATTGTTCACTGAACGTTCGATTCATTGACAGGCCTAAGCTGGCTGGATAAATAACAAGCAGCAGCTTATGATGATGTTCATGAAATTTCATGCAAAATGAATTATCATTATTTGTGATTGTTTAAGGTGGTGTTTGTTTTTGCTTAAACCATCTGCAGGAAGCTTATGTCTGCGCCCTTATGTCTGCGGGCGCAGACATAAGCTTCTGAAGACTGTTTGTTTTTTTTTTAAATAAGATATGCAAACTGCTTTTATGGTCTTAAAAAAGAAGCTATTGTTTAACTTCTTCACACATCTTCACACATCTTAACATCCTACCAACACCCAATGTCCAACACCACCACCACCACCCATCGTGCGCCGCCACCACCACCACCACCACCACCCACCACCACCGTCCACCACCCACCGTCCACCACCATCACCACCGTCCATCACCACCACCACCCACCGTTCACTACCACCATCCACCACCCACCACCACCACCACCCACCTGTTGGCCACAACCATCGTCCACTACCACCACCGTCCGCCACCGCCACCACCACCACCGTCCATCACAACCACCACCCACCACCACCGTCCATCACCACCACCACCCACTCGTCGGCCACAACTATCGTCCACTACCACCACACATGTCCGCAACCACCACCCACCACCACCACCTACCATCCGCCACCAAAACCGTCCACCACCCACCACCATCACCGTCCATCACCACCACCACCCAACGTCCGCCACCACCACCGCCCACCACCAACTATTTTACTAGTCTACAAACGTTAAATGACTTCTATCTACTGTGATATGTATGATAGGAAACTAATTTTCAGCTTATGCAGACGATACCCAGTTTATAAAACAAACAGTATTATATTTTCAGATTGCAGACTTTCAGACCACATATTCAGTTGCGGACATGAAATCAGATTGCAGACAGTTTTTGTCTTCAAAAACAAACAGCACCTTAGAGACTAATTATGTTTGCTACTTACTAGTTTTAGATGTGAAAAAAAAACTTAAAAAAGTTATGTAAAAAAGGACAAAGTTTGCGGTTAACGTAATATTCTAATTAAAGAAAGTACCTTTTGTTTAAGAAGAAAAATGTCATCTCCTCCATTATCCTTAAATTGTGGAACTACAACAATACCACTTTTTAACTGTTCTAGTTCCTCCTTCAATAACCGAATTTCATTTTGGTATTTCTTTATAAGGGATTTCTCATCAATAATCTGCAGAATTATAAGCCTACTTTAATAAGCTGCCAAAAGATAATATTACTTTTTAAGGGATTAGAAACTTAGTGTACATACCCAGTTTTGTGCTGCTTGAATTTCAATGTGTTTTGCACGGTGGGCGAACTTTAAGGTATTATGTGTCTCCTCTGTATTGCTTGATGAGGGAGTGACAGTGCAAATAAGCTAAAAAGAGTACGCAAATAAGAACAATATTATGGTTCAAAAATATTGCAGTGTAAGACCTGATTAATTTAAGACTTATATGTAAGACTTACAGATACGCGTCCACGGCCACTTAGTGAAGATTGAAGGAGCCTAGTTAATTTGGAGTCCCTGTATGGTATATGAGATGCTTTCACATCTGTCAATTTTGATATAACCTGTGACAGTTCAGAGTTAGCAAACTCTAAAACACATATATTTATCAACATATAATTAATATATAAAATAATAACAATGATTGGGGACTCACAGTCCCTAGGGTTAGAAGGCTTTTATTAATATAGGATCCTTCTTTCCGACGGACACCAGTGGTCTTAGCTTTAGAGCTTTCAGAACCTGCTAGATCTATGAGGTTCTGCATTGAAGGTGAAATAAAGAACAATAATAAAGTTAAACTAACAAGATATTAAACAATTGGCAGTATTTAACAGCAGTAAGTGCACAAAGCTAGGTTATTTTGAATGAATCTATAAAAGGTGAAGTTCAAAAGCATACCAACTGTGACAAGTTAACATCCCCGCCGTCACCACAAGGGCTACTTTCTATTGTCTGTTAGAAGGTAGAACCGTAGAAACGCAAAAATATACATATTAACAAAGAGATTAACCAGAAAAACAAAAAAATGAAGTAGGTAAGGAAAAAACAGTAATAGACATGATAGTATAAGATCAAGTGGTAGCAAATCTTCATTTTTGGGACGTACGCTAGATGTAACATATGATGAACCGACAATGTTCTATTGTTTTGACTTATATTTCCAGAAATCATATACCTACATCATCTGAGAAGCAGTTCATATCACTATAAGATATACTGTACCGAATTCATATGATAGTCACTATGTATCAGGTACCGTAATATCGTGTTCAATTGTTTGTTATGTGCAAAACGAACCTTCACTTTACACGACAAAAGAATCAGAATGAATTATCTAAGCTAATTCAGAAAGTTACCAGTGTAAATATTGTGTGACTTCTGCTGCTGAGCATATTAAAATTTGTTGAACCAACATGTCTGTGCTCTGTGATAACAAAGAGCATAAGAATGGAAGATCAATTGCTTCTAAAAAGTGATTTAATCAAGCAACAAATTGTTAATTAACCATGGGTAGAAATTGCACCATAAGAAATGCCCACAATGAAAAACTAAATCTATGTGACTTACCATATGGGATGTAAAAACAGTAAATACATGTGTATAGCATAGAAAAAGACAAACCTTCTCCGGCTGCAATAAGGGAAAGTGCGTGGGCAGGAGATAGCACAACTTCCTCCTTTACACCTTCCACAAAGGTACCCTACAAACAACAATTATTGCATATAAGTTATGAATTAAATAGAGCAATAACATAGGATCTTGAATAATGGTGGGCGCAGCAGGGCACAACATAAGTAATGAGTGGAGAATATGACATTGACATGCTCGGCTATTAACCCAAACACTTCTTCTTCTAAAACAAATCACATGAAGATGACGTTGTGCACCAGAAAGTAGAGTTTGATTCCAGTTAAATAACCCAAAGAAGACAGAGACAAAAAGAGACAGCATGTATCATGGACAAAGATTACCTGACTATCCTCCCGTATTCTTAAGTTTTGCCCCGCTGGATTCAACAAGTCATTAATAACCTGGAGGAAACTGAAAACTCAAAATTGCAACATTATATAAAAAGACATGCATCTGCAATATGCATAACACCAAAGGATGCATACAGCGACAAAAGACAAATATACAGTCAACACAGAATGAGCTATAAAGAAGCCAACATACAAAAAGAGTATGGAAACAATTAAAACTTTGCACATCCAACCAAAAATCCAAAGCTAAAAGCTATAAATGAGTGATAAACTCATTGTTCGAAGGCCTACCTCATTATAAATTTCCAAATATGAGACACGTAGGAGAAATTCACGACTTGGAGTCTGAAAATGTGCATGGATATCATTTGATTATATCTTCCTGTTTGAACAAGTATAACTTGCATAGGTGGTATCATAACTTTAGCCATACATACCTCCTGAATGATACTAAAAGCATCCTTTACCGCCAATGGGATAATTCCAGGTCACCTCTGATCGCCCTGACTTGTGTATATGACAAAACAATCAAAACATATACATTGAAGTGACACAGACAGAGATCATAACAGCTTTAGATTATAATAACAAGCAGCAATGTCACAAGAGAAGGAAAAAAAATGGACTTACATGCATGGTGTGAGTCTTTCCACTACTTGTAACACCATATGCAAAGATAGTTCCTGATATTGGAATAGGTCATAGCGGATTTATGAGATCACATAAAACCAAGATGAAAAAACTCCTACTTTTCATAAAATAAATATCACTAATCTAAGGATAAAGGCAAACCTGGTTGCACCACATATAAACAGATTAGCTACATAAACTGTAAAAATTACCATTAACACCTTCCATAGCACCGCCAACAACATGGTGGGCTGCAATATCATATACATGACGGGTTGTCGTGGTAGGCCCAAACACCCGATCTATACACAAGAAGGATGAGATTACAATGTCAATCAAGATCCAAAGCTCAAATGTATTATGCTACATTGATTATGCAGGTTGCAGAGGAATTATCTCTAGAAAATATATTTGTAATGTGGATGTGGATGCTTATATCAAAAAAAAATGAGAAAGACATCATATTTTGGATTCAAAAACATAATCAATCTCAACCACCTACAAAAAAATTACAAAGATAATAAAACAGAAAGCTAGCAAAAATATCTTCGTCCATCCAGAGATCTTTTATAGTATTAACAGAGGAACCATGATTCGTCATCTCGTCCTTAGGAATTATGTTATGGATATTTCGATTAATAGAAGTGATCTAACGAATGAGGCTTCTATTCATACGAGTACACATCATTGGCTTAAAACATAATGATTAGATATAACAAGTCTTGTTTAAAGTACGATTGTGCATGTTAAGATCTAGAAAATTGCTACGAATAAAGAAGGCATGGGCACCAGACTATACACTTTTGATCAAAGTCCAAGCTGATTATTAGGTCTCCTGAAATGAGGACATAAACAGGCCATACTAAATCATGGAGAAAGTCCTACCGATTAGGCAAATCATTATTAGTCAAATTCAACTAAATCTCTGAATGAAGCTATAATTCAATCTCAGTTTTGGTTGCTGACAAAAAAAATCTCATAAACTTACATATTCCCAAAATTGACTCTATTTTCACAAACATGCTCATGTCCTTCAATTGGAGCTTGTCGACTAATTTTCAAGTAAGAGACTTTTTAATCAATAAAGAACATTTTACTAACATCATCCGCTGTTGCTGCTTATATAAGAGAGCAGAATTCAATCAGTACTCAAGAGCAAAACCATATAACGTTAGCTATGGCAAGGGATGCATATATATGGCAACTTATCAACACTCTAGCTAAACTACAAAACCCAAGATGCATTGGCATTCTGGTAGAATTTAGAGCCTCCAGATGCCCAAAAAAAAAATCATCAAACTCTTACTTACCATTCTAATTTCTTCCAATTAAAAACTTCTAAGCACTTGTATGTCCTTACTACTCAAATTAACTCGTCACTAATTGTTAATTTTAGGGCTGAAAAATCGTGTTTAACAGGTTAGAGACGACGCGATCAACACAATTATCAAACATGAAATAGACTCGTTTAACACTTGGCTTTGGTGGTTTGAGCGTGACACCGACAATTATATGTATCAAGAAGGAGGAATGATGAACCATAGCCTCGTAGTTTTAATTATTTTTAAAAAGTATAAAATTGCATGGTGTACCTGAAGAAACACTAAGTGACCCCGGCAGATTACGGATAATCTTAAGGTCAGGTAGATGTTTCCCACGAGGGTTAGGTCCGGCAAAGATGGTTATTCTTCTGATGACCTGCAAAACAGACACCGTGAGCTCGTCACTGAGAAGGGGGGGGGGTACCTCCTTGTGACCACCCTCCAGCGTGAGAATCAGACTAGATTGCTCTGAATATAAGTGTATATTAAGAGAAATAGCTAGATAAGATAGTATCAGATGATATATGAGAGTATATGATGATGATACCGTTCCAAGGTGTTGGAGTATTTATAGCTGAAGGTAGGTTTCCAAGCAGGTACAGCCAGCTGTATAATATTCCTTTTCTACCAACTGTGGGCTACGCACGTGCCATGCTGGTGGTTGGTGGGTAGGCAGCGGCTGATAGTGACATGGCCGGCTGTGTACTATTCCTTTTCCACCAACTGCAGGCTATGTACGTGCCACGATGAGGGTTGGTGAGTAGGCAGCGGCTGATAGTGACATTTTGTACTAGAGCGTGCTCCTCGTCGTACTGTTGTCAGTGAGCTGTCACTGCTTTGGTCAGATCTTGTCCATACCTTGGCAGGTATAGTACAAAAGATCCTCTAGAAGCGTACGGACTGGCTCATTTGGGCGGGAGTATTCCCGCCTTACTCATTCCTTCAGGTGACATTACTGAATTATTGAGAGTTAGTGCCTTGTGCGTGTAGCCTTACTATTAGTGCGGGTAGCCTTCCCTGATGGCTTGTATCCGCAGCTGCGGGAACAGGCGGGGTACTTCACCATTGGGAGGCTTTTCCTGCGGGAACAGCTGGTCGTACTACGCGTAAGGTCTTCATCTCTCTGAGCATGGTGGGTCCTGCGGAACCAGTTGGTCTTTGCGCAGACGTCCCTCTTCAAGGTGAGTCTTGCGGGTCCAACTGGGCTCTGCTGGGACCTACCTCTTCAAGTCCCCCCAGTCCAATGTTCTTCTCATGAATTGTTAATAAGTGAGGTGAACTTTTGGATTTAAGCAAGGGGTTTTGAAAAGGGTTTTTAGTTTTAAGGTTCTCCGTGGGGATTCTTCCCGCGGGTTTCCTAATGTCACGTGCAGAAATTCCCGACTTTTCTGCTTGATCTTTGGGTATGATGCGGGTAGGTATGTAACCTCCTCGCAAGTCAGGAGCGTTGAGTTTCACTTGTGTAGATTCTCCACGAGGTTTTGGTAGTTTTAGACATAGTGATCAATTATGTTAAACAACCAATTCCATCTTGGTGCTTCAAACAATCTAGTTCTCAACGTTCCCGCTATGCGGGGATGTTATTTCCCTTTCCTCAAGCATGGCCCAGAAGATCCTTCTTGGTTTTAATTCCCTGCAAGTGCTAAGTATGTGAAGGGTTTCGCCTTGACACTGTACCCGCACTCGTCTTATAGTTACTTGACTTCCAAGGTATTCTTGGCTTCAATTCCATGCAGGTGCTAAGTATGTGAAGGGTTTCGCCTTGACACTGTACCCGCACTTGTCTTACGGTTTCTTGGTTACCAAGGTATTCTTGGCTTCAATTCCCTGCAGGTGCTAGGTATGTGAAGGGTTTCGCCTTGACACTGTACCCGCACTTGTCTTACGGTTTCTTGGTTACCAAGGTATTCTTGGCTTCAATTCCATGCAGGTGCTAAGTATGTGAAGGGTTTCGCCTTGACACTGTACCCGCACTTGTCTTACGTTTTCTTGGTTGCCAAGGTGAGGGGGTATATTCCCTCATTTTTGAATCTTTGAATCTTTCTGAATCTTTTTGAAATTCGAAGAGTTGGTGAAAGGATAAGAACAGTCCAAACTGTTGAAGGGACGTTAGCGTCGTCTGACGGTTTCTTCTGACAGTTTCAGGACGTGCAGGAAGTTATGGCGACGTGACAGTATATGGTCATTCCAGACGCTTTTTCAGGCGCGTGGGCGCGAGTTTTACGGCACGCGTCCTGTCGACAGCTGTTGCCAGCTTGCTTTCCACGTGTCATCGTCTCATTGCGCCTGCGCTTTTCCCTCTCCCCCGCATTAAATTCATCGCATTCATTGCGATGGGTATATAAAGGGGAAAGAGGATGCATCTCAACTCACACTTTCACTTCTTCTTCTAAGCGATTTCCGGCGAATACTCTAACTTTTGTCGAGCATTCTCCTGAAATCGTTCTTCTTTCCAACCTCAGCATGTCTTCTACTCATGATCCTGAGGTTACTGCCGAAGAGTCCGACGTATACCCTGAGAACCCGATGTCCGCGTCTGACAAAGACGATAAGAGTACTGCTGGCGAGTGCCAGTGTGCTCTTTCCGTCGACCTTTATCAGTACATCGTCAAGAAGTTCATGCTCGAGCCTTTCGAGCCTGAGTTTCCTGAGCCTCACCAGACGGTGTATGATGCCCCCAAGGGGAAGATAGGGGTGTATGCTGCATTCTTCATCTATGGGAATCTCAGGTTCCCATTGACGAAGTTTGTGTACCGTGTTTTGGAGAAACACGGTGTACACTTAACGGAGGTGCACCCGATGGCGATCGCAAAGGTTCGCCACTTTGAATGGGTGTGCCACATTCTGGGCGTTGAGCCCCGCGTCGACCGCCTGATGACCTTCTATTCCTGGAGGTGCATCCAGGGCTGATACACCTTGATCACTCGGATCAAAGGTTTGAAGATCTGTGCTACCGAGCGCAGTCTTCGGTCTTGGAAGCAGGAGTTCTTCTATATCTCTGCCCGTGTCGTCCCTATTGCGATGACATTCAAGAACGGGAGGGCACTCCCCAACCTTCACGCCTCCAACTACCAGGAGGCGGAATGGTTTACCAAGATCTCCCGGATCCAGACTCCGGTTTACCGCTTTGCGGAGTCTGGGATGATGATTGTTGGGATGAGCCGGGTATGGAAGGATGCCGTCTCTGGGACGCCGCAAGTACCTATCATCCTTGAATACGGTTCGAATTCTATTCCCTATGGTATGCTCCATCTCTTTTTGCTGATTTAGGGTTTTTCTTCTAACTGTTTTTCTGTTTATTTTCAGAGGGGAACAACTTGCAGTCGCTTCTGCAACCGCGTGAGAGCGGTGGTCCCGCTCGGCTGGGTACTCGTGCTCTTGATGAGAACGAGTTGCCCATTTTGGAGCAAACAGCGGATAGGTTCGTGGAGGTCTACCCGCCGGGCCACGAGATTTTGAGCGCCACGCGGCCAGGTAAGGGATTCTTTAACCCTCGCCCTCTTCATGCTCAAACCTCTGCTGGAGTTTCCCTAATTTTATCATCTTCTGATGAGGGATCCGCAGATGGGCCTTTCTTCGTGAGGAAGAAGAAAGCTGCCGGCGTGAAGGGCAAGGCGAAGGTTGCCTCCACCACCGATCAGGGAAATCGGTCCGATTCGGAGACCAAAAGTGAGGAGGTGGCGGGGAACCCTGGTGAGGCCATTGTCACGGGGGTTGGGACAGCTGTGACCTCCGAGCAGCCAAGCGTTACGACGGTGACTGGCATGAAGAGGCCAATTCCATCGGGTTCGTCCCCGCCCGTCAGAACCTTCAAGATTAGGAAAACCCGTAAGTATACTTTTTATCTTACCCGCAATTCTTTCTGCCATTGTTTTTAATATTTTGTTAATCTTCATGCAAGCGTGGATGCGACCGCATTCCAAAGTGGTGCGGGAAGGAGCAGTTCTGGACCCATGACGGTAGGTTTGGTCAACCTACCCGAGGCGATGACCCAGGCAGCTGCGCCTGTTTGCAGTGTTGGTTCAGTTGCTCATCCCATTGAGGCAACTGTTCCAATTGTGAAATCATCTCCGCCGGCTGTCAGTGCCATATTCACTGCATCCTTCACTGTGCCGGCGGTGATTTTTTCTGCGAGCTCCTCCGCAGCGGCGACCACGGTTGTGAGTTCACCTCCAGTGAGTTCACCTCCGATGGTCTCTACCGCGGCGGCTTCAACCGTGCCTCCGGCACCGGCGACTACCTTGTCCCCGGCCGGTTCATCAGGTATGTTCAGGGTTATCTCTGCCTCCTTCCCATCCGCCCGAACTCTTGGATGGATATCCCTTAGGTTCGGGTGATGGGTTTGGCGGCTACCGGCCTGTTGTCGACCCTACAGGTGCGTAGGGTTATTTGGCCTTTTTTTTTTCTTATATCATCTTTTCCTAACTGTTTTTTGTTTTACAGTTTCGGATTCCAATGAGGTGTATGTTCCACGGTGGAACATCCGCCGGGGAACAACCCTTCGAACGGCTGTGGACTGCGTCGAGTGGGCGCGTCACGCAGCCCCAAGTGATGCGTTGGGGGAAGCCATGTCTAGCTACCAGGAGGGTAGGCTGACGAATGAGCTTCGGATTCTCCTTGCCCGGATGCAGCAGCGCGTCGAGTTGCTTTGTCGTGAAAACGACAAGTTAAAGGCGGCGCGTAGCCAGGAAGTGGCTCAGGCGCGGGCTATCCGGGAGGAGAACAGGAGACTTGCCACCATTGCTGCGGAGAAGGAAAAGGCCTTCAAGGCCCTCGAGGTTGAAGTTCAGGCCCGGCTCGAGGCCCGTTCCAAGGCTACCCAAGCTGTTAACGAACAGCTTAGGTTGGCTACGGAAACTGCGCGGAACGCGACCGAGAGGGCCACCAGAGCTGAAGCCATTGCTGAGCCTTTGCGCGCTGAGAATGAGGAGCTTAAAGCCAAACTAGAGAGGCTTCAGCAGGCTCATGATGCTTTGGCTTTAGAAGATGCCAAAAAGCTCCAAGAGATCTTGGACCAGAGGGGTATGCTTGACCACACTGAGCGTAAGCTGAAGGGCGTTGAAGAGGCTGCTGCTAAGGAAGTGTTGCTTGCCAACCTTAACAAAAATGAAGCCGAACGCGCCCGTGACCAAGCTCAAGCTGCCCTCCAGGAAGCTCTGATCACCAAGGAATGACTTCTACGAGAAGCGTTGTCGCAGGTATGCGTAGCTTCATAATATCTTTACGCTTTTCTTTATACTTAGAAAAGTTGATACATATATATTTTTTTTTGTAGGTTGTGCATCGGATCTTCACGAACACATCTTATGACGATGCCATGAGCGCAGCCCTCAACGCTTCCCATGAGGATGGGGAAAAGTCTGGTTTCTTGCTTGGTCTGGGGTTTGTTGAGAAGGGCATCCCGCCTTCCAACTTCCCTCTTTATGATGTGGACACTGAAGCTACTTACGACCAAGCAGTGAACCAGTATGCTGCCTTCCCGCATCCGGTGGTGGAGAAGGTGAACGAAATTGCTGCTGCTGATGATTGGCTAACTATTTTCAAGGCTTTCCTTGAACCGCCACAGCCAACTGATGGTGCGGGTTCGGGTGGGTTTGGAGGGAGTGGTCCTGAAGTTTGAACCTTGAGATCCCTTCCCACCGTTAGGATAGATTTACATTTCTGTAGGCGGGTAGATACCTGGCCATTCTTGTAATGCTTGAATTTTTTGTGAAATATAAATGTTTGTGCGGGTAGGACCGTCACTTTCACTTAATGGCTTGCTTTATAAACGTTGTATGACTTGCTCATGCATATTATAGTTTAATTTGGCACTTGTTTTGCCTCATAAACAATATATGATTCGCTCATGCATACTTTAGTTTAACTTAGCAATTTTCCAAGTGTTTTGAATAAGTTGACCTTTCGACGCGTGGTTGTTAATAGGTTAGTGCAGTTTTCTCTATCATGATTGTGCGGGTAGGACCGTCACTTTCATTTAGTGGGATGGCCAAACTTCACCTATAACTGACCTGCGTGAAGGTTTTCCTCATCTTTTCCTTAGAAATTTTTACCGTTTTTTGTGTTTATGCGGGTTTTGCCGCCTTCCACACGCAACGACTTCTTTTCACACTTATTTATGCGGTGAATACCGGCATCAGTGTTTTGAATAAGTTAACCTTTCGACGCGCGGTTGTCAATAGGTTAATGTTCAGTTTCCTCTATCATGATTGTGCGGGTAGGACCGTCACTTTCATTTAGTGGGATGACCAAACTTCACCTATAACTGACCTGCGTGAAGGTTTTCCTCATCTTTTCCTTAGAAATTTTTACCGTTTTGTGTTTATGGGGGTTTTGCCGCCTTCCACACGCAACGACTTCCCCACTTATTTATGCGGTGAATACCGGCATATCAGTGGTCAGATCATAAGTATAAATGTAAGACCATCAGCGTCAATGTGATAAGGAGAATCATTTCCATTAGAAGTGACTCTAGGCCTTTTCTTTACAAGTTTGGAATTGATCTACATGCAGCTTGTGTAATTAAGCTCCCTTCCATGTTCTTGGGATGGGGGTGTCATCAAGCCTTTCGAGCCGATATGCACCTGATTCGGAATCTCGTTGTTTACACAGTATGTAGTCTCCAACATTGAGGCTGCAGTTTCATCCGTGTTTTCCCCAACTGGGGTTCTACACGCATTAGCCTGCTTAGCGTCCATTACGCCACGAGGTGAGTGAGTTTCCCATTTCTGACGAATGCTTCGACAACATCTTTTAAGGATATGCATTCCTCAGTGGTGTGACCTTTTGTCCCGTGGAAGTCACAGGACTTGCTCTGATCAGCGTTATGACGCTGTCGGACTATTGGAGCCTTTGGCCATGGGAGCCTCTCGGTGGCAAATATTTCGGTGACGCTTTTGGTGAGTGGCGTCCATCTGGGATTCCGGTTCGACGACTGCATGTTGTCCTTTCCGCCTAACCGAGGGTGCGAGCCGGATGAGGTGTCAAAGTTTACCCTTGACTGCCAAATACCAAGCTTCCTCTTTTTGTTTTGTCGGGCGGTAAGGACGTTGTTTTATCTTGTTTTCTGAGTGTAGAGGTTTGTGCTATGGGGAAGATCTCTACCCAGTTGCTTTTCCGTTTCCGCGAAGCGTTTAGCTGCTGTCATGATGGCATCCCATGTGGATGGCATGCCGTCTTTACCCGTCAATGTGCGGATAAGCTCTGGGTATTCGGCGCCTTGGATGAAAGCTGCGCGAACAAGATCCTCGCTTATGGTGCCCAGACTCAGCTTCTTTGAGTTGAAGCGCGTGATGAAGTCTAGTAAAGACTCATCTTCCTCTCGGATGCAGTTGAGGATCGTCCATTGCTCTTCGGTATACTTTCTTTGCTGACTGAAGTGTTGGCTGAACTTCTGCTGGAAGTCTGCCCAATCGTAGATGTGGTGGACCGGTAGACGGTCAAACCACGCTCTGGCTGCCCCAACAAGAGTCATTTGGAACATGTAACACCACGTGGGTTCCGTCCAATTGCTGACGGTTTCCCCCGCTATGAATCTGTTCAAATGATCGTCTGGGTCAGATATACCATCATATGTGCCTATGTTGGACATTTGTTTGGCACTTTTCGGGCAATTGCTTCCGCAATGTCCCTTGCAAATTTGGACGTTCCCGCATTTGCAACAGTTGGTCTGAAGGTTTTAGAGAAGTCATGTGGGTTTCCCCCCGCGTTTCTTGGTTTGAAGGTTTCTCCAAAATTCCTTCTCGGTTGGAAGTCCGTTTCCTTGCGCTTCCCTTTCGCCCTATGACGAGGGTTTGCGTCACTGTCGGACTCCTCCCGATCATCGTCCAAGTACTCATTGCTCATGTTGAGCTGTTGTCGAGTGCTTCCGAATTCGTCAGCCTGTTGGAGTGAACGTAAGCGTTCATCCAACTCAGCTTGGAATTCCTTCTGACGTGCTTCCGCCCACCCTTTAACTTGATCAAGTGTTTGGCGGGGGAGCCTCGTCTGTTGTCTCTCCAACTGGGTATCGGTGAATCCCAGTGAAGGAATGTTTACTGCACTTGCCCCGGCTTGGGTAACCGGGGTAGTGTTCGTAAAAATTGTGTACTCGCCGGTGTTCCCCCCAGTAGCTGGGGTTGTGGTTACCGGGGTTTCTTGGTCACTCGCTGGCCTTGGCACCGGAGTAACCTTAACCATCTTTCCAGAGGTTTTGAAAAAACTGAAAAAGAATTACTTCTAGCTTTTATGCACGGATGGCGCCAATGAAGAAATACTAAGTGACCCCGGCAGATTACGGATAATCTTAAGGTCAGGTAGATGTTTCCCACGAGGGTTAGGTCCGGCAAAGATGGTTATTTTTCTGATGACCTGCAAAACAGACACCGTGAGCTCGTCACTGAGAAGGGGGGGTACCTCATTGTGACCACCCTCCGGCGTGAGAATCAGACTAGATTGCTCTGAATATAAGTGTATATTAAGAGAAATAGCTAGATAAGATAGTATCAGATGATATATGAGAGTATATGATGATGATACCGTTCCAAGGTGTTGGAGTATTTATAGCTGAAGGTAGGTTTCCAAGCAGGTACAGCCAGCTGTATAATATTCCTTTTCTACCAACTGTGGGCTACGCACGTGCCATGCTGGTGGTTGGTGGGTAGGCAGCGGCTGATAGTGACATGGCCGGCTGTGTACTATTCCTTTTCCACCAACTGCAGGCTATGTACGTGCCACGATGAGGGTTTGTGAGTAGGCAGCGGCTGATAGTGACATTTTGTACTAGAGCGTGCTCCTCGTCGTACTGTTGTCAGTGAGCTGTCACTGCTTTGGTCAGATCTTGTCCATACCTTGGCAGGTATAGTACAAAAAATCCTCCAGAAGCGTACGGACTGGCTCATTTGGGCGGGAGAATTCCCGCCTTGCTCATTCCTTCAGGTGACATTACTGAATTATTGAGAGTTAGTGCCTTGTGCGTGTAGCCTTACTATTAGTGCGGGTAGCCTTCCCTGATGGCTTGTATCCGCAGCTGCGGGAGCAGGCGGGGTACTTCACCATTGGGAGGCTTTTCCTGCGGGAACAGCTGGTCGTACTGCGCGGGAAAAGCTGGTCGTACTGCGCGTAAGGTCTTCATCTCTCTGAGCATGGTGGGTCCTGCGGAACCAGTTGGTCTTTGCGCAGACGTCCCTCTTCAAGGTGAGTCTTGCGGGTCCAACTGGGCTCTGCTGGGACCTACCTCTTCAGTACCTTTTTGCTAAGCATGTCTTATCGTGTCTAAACAGGTACCGAATTTGCCACCGCTCACTCATTCACAGTACACTAATATCACTTACTACAGAGCAGTGTTTGGCAGCATAAAATATAATTTCCAAAACATACAGCATAATAGGTTGAACCACTGCTATAATGCACCATACCGTATGCATGAGCTACCGATGTCGTATGCTCGTTCCGTACAGTCGTTTCACCGTCTGCGTACCACGCAATCTCCTCCACCTGCCGTATTTCCCTCGGACTATCAAAAACGAAGTTAATTCTAATCAAACTAACCACAAATAACATCACATTTAACCTATAAAATGTAAACTAATTCGATCAATCACCTGAGAGGACGAAACCTGACCGTAACCGTCACATTCTCCTTGGAAGCCGGAGACCTCAAATTATCAACCGAAACATGCTTCGAAGTCGATTTCCGTGATTTGAATCCACCTCTCGACGCCATTGCCGAATTCAACTTCAATTAAACAGAGCAGAGAGCATAATCCAGTTTAGTTGAATGTTTTGGTAAGACGTGCGTTTATTTATTTATAAAAGCAAGTGGAATGTGATGGAGAAAAGGTGGATGAAGAAGAATAGTGTGATTGGAGAGATGGTCTGTCTGTTTGTTTGGTTGGTGAGAGATGTGTGTGAGTATGTATGTACGTGTGGGGCTTTTTATTAGGTGCGATAATAATATTAGTGCTTGCCTTGGAAGCGATGATCCCTCATGAATGAATGCCAATTTGTGACCATCGTACTTTTTTTAAGAGGTTTTTCATTTGGACCAATACTAGAGAAAAAGGCAAACAGAATAATAATAATAATAATAATAATAATAATAATAAATCAACCAGGAAAAATACAAAAAGTAGTTTGGCCTCTTTTATATTATTATTATTATTATGTTTAGAATTTCTTTGTAATTCTTGTTTTACTTGAATCTAAAACCTTTTAATGTAAAGTTGTAAACTCAGGTATTTGATAATGGGCTATCACCTCATTGGTAGCAGTTTGGGTTTGTTAATGTCATTTGCTACGTTTTTGGAAATTGAATTTAAGTAATATTTGTTGAGCGATAATAATTCATATGGGCAATTTGACAAATGACACTTTACCTTTCAGTTTCTTAGCTAAAGACCCTCACTCTAACGGGGAAATAACTTTATTCGCCTAGACTTTTATTTCATTTTTTAAAAAAATTACAGCATTTTGTTTGTGATAAATTCATTAGAGTAGGTGGAGTTACTTTTCCGTTAGAATGAGATTGCCCGTAACCGAAAATTATAAATGTTAATAGTCATGATTTTAGTATGGCTAGTAGTTTGGATTATGAACATCCAATTTGTCATAATTATTTATTATAAAAACAAAGAAAATGATTGATAACACATATAGAAATTTAACAATAAATAGTGTGTGACATAATTAGAGGTCTTCAATTAGGACCTTAAGTCCAACTTTATAGTTAATGTCAAGTAGTGTAGTGGTCCGTTTACACTATACAGTTAAACATCTTTGCACGATCTAAGATGTCTCGGGCATGTTGTGTTTCGGGTAGAAACATAACGCCTTTGTTACAAGTAGCAGCAATTTCCACAAATAGCGCAAATGGCCCAAGTCACTCATAGCAAACTCGAACTCAAAGAAATAATAATGCAGTATATTAACTCATGAAGAGATTCAATAAGAACAATGTCATCCACATAATGTAAGAGAAAAAGTTATCTGGTAAATAAATAATAAAGAGTCGGGCCAACTATCATGAAATCCAATAGCACCCATGCATGTGAAGGAGTCTCATTAATGAAGAAAAGTTGCCACTTGAAACTTACCATTTGATGAAAAAGTATTTGTGAGATGGTGTTACATGCAGCTGTTGAAGGGCATTTTCATACCTTGAATACTTGATTATAAATATAGATCCCGTATCAAATTCAATAACACTTGGCTTTCTGAATTTATTGTGTGGAACATCAATTATTGAAGAGGTAGGTCCCAGCAGAGCCCAGTTGGTCCCGCAAGACTCACCTTGAACAGGGACGTCTGCGGAAAGGCCATCTGCTTCCGCAGGACCCACCATGCTCAGAGAACCTTACGCGCAGTACGCAAGCTGTACACGCAGGGAAAGCCTCCCAATGGTGAAGTACCCCGCCTGTTCCCGCAGTTGCGGATACAAGCCATCAGGGAAGGCTACCCGCAGACAGCAGGGCTACACGCACAAGACAATAGATACTTCAGTAGTCACATGAAGGAATGAGCAAGACGGGAACAATCCCGCCAAAATGAGCCAGTCCGTATGATTCTGAAAGATCTGTACTATACCTACCAAGGTATGGATAGGACAGACAATCTGACCAGAACAGCCCATGAGCCAATCACAGGGTGACAGCTCACCGACAATAGTACGAGGAGGAGCACCCTCTAGTACTGTTTGTCACTATTAGCCGCTGCCTACTCACCAACCCTTACTGCAGGGCATGCGCAGCCTACAGTTGGTGAAATAGTGTTACTGTGGGCCGTAACCTATTCACCAACCAGCATGGCCTGCGTATAATCCACAGTAGGTAGGACGTGCATAATCTACAGTTGGAGGAATAGTGCAGCCGACATAGTTACTGTTGGCCGTAACCTATCCACCAACCAGTATGGCCTGTGCATAGTCCACTGTTGGTAGAACAGGAATACTATTCAGCCGGCTATACCTTCTAACCTACCTTCGGCTATAAATACTCCAACATCTTGGAATGGTAAGATCATCTGCTATCCAGTTATCTAGCAATCTCTTAATATACACTTATATTCAGAGCAACCTAGTCTGATTCTCACGCCGGAGGGTGGTCACAAGGAGGAACCCCCCCCTTCTCAGTGACAAGCTTACGGTGTTTGTTTTGCAGGTCTCCTGAAGAACAGCCTTCTCAGTTAGATCTCATCCGTGGGAAACATTACCTAACCCCCAGATTATCTATAATCTGTCCAGGGTTCACTTAGTGTTTCTTCATTGGCGCCATCCGTGCATAAAGCTAGAACTATTTTAGTTTTTTCACAATTTCTGAAGAAGTGGTTAACGTTACTCCGGTCCAAAGGCCAGTAACCGACCAAGAAACCCCGGTAACAACCCCAGCAACTGGGGGGGACACCGGCGGTTATACAATCCTTACGAACACTACTCCGACCACCAAGGCCGGAGCAAGTGCAGTAAATATTCCACTGGGGTTCACCGACACCCAGTTGGAAAAACGAACAAGGGCCCCTCGCCAAACACTAGATCAAGTGAAGGCGTGGGCCGAAGCACGGCAAAGAGAATTCCAAGCCGAATTGGATGAACGCTTGCGTTCAGCTCAACAGGCTGACGAATTCGGCAGTACTCGCCAACACCTGAATATGAGCAGTGACTGCGAGTACTCAGACGAATTGGAGTCCGATACCGACACGAACCCTCGCCATAAGGCGAAAGGGAAGCGTAAGGAAACGGACGTCCAACCAAAAAGGAATTTTGGGGAAGCTTTTAAACCAATCGCGGAGAGAAACCCGCGTGACTTCCCCAAAACCTTTAGACCAACTGCTACAAATGCAGGAAAGTCGAAATTCGCAAGGGACATTGCGGAAGCAATCGCCCCGAGAAGTGCCAAACAGATGTCCAACATTGGCACTTATGATGGTCTATCCGACCCAGACGACCATTTGAACAGGTTCATTGCGGGGGCTACCGTCAGCAACTGGACGGAACCCACGTGGTGCTACATGTTCCAGATGACTCTGGTCGGAGCGGCCAGGGCATGGTTCGATCGTTTACCGATCCACCACATATATGACTGGGCGGACTTTCAGAACAAGTTCAGCCAGCACTTTAGCCAACAGAGGAAGTACACTGAAGAGCAGTGGACGATCCTCAACTGCGTGAGAGAGGAGGATGAATCTTTACTAGACTTCATCACCCGCTTCAACTCCAAAAAGCTAAGTCTCGGCAATATAAGTGAGGATCTGGTTCGCGCCGCCTTCATCCAAGGCGCCGAATACCCAGAACTTATCCGCACATTGACGGGTAAGGATGGCATGCCATCAACGTGGGATGCCATCATGACAGCGGCAAAGCGCTTTGCTGAGACGGAAAAGCAACTGGGAAGGGATCTTCCCCAGAATACACACCTCTACACGCAGAGGACAAGGGAGAACAACATTAGGACCGCCCGGCAGAACAAAAAGAGGCGGCTAGGTATTTGGCAGTCAAGGGTAAACTTTGACACCTCATCCAGCTCTCGCCCTCTTGTTGGCGGAAGGGACAACACACACCCTTCAAACCGAAAAAACCGGTGGACGCCACTCACCAAGAGCGTCACGGAGATATTTGCCACGGAAAAATTGCCATGGCCAAAAGCCCCATTGATCCGGCAGAAACCTAATGCGGATCAAAGCAAGTCCTGTGATTTCCACGGGACAAAGGGTCATGGTACTGAAGAGTGCACATCCTTGAAAGACATTGTTGAAGCATTTGTCAAGGATGGAAGACTTGCACATCTCGTGGCATCAATCAGGAAGGGAGGAAGAAGTGACAACCGGTACAGAGGTAACGGACGAAAGCCGTTGACATCAGCATCAACATGGTTCATGGCAAAGTCGGAGGAAGAAAAAGACGAGCGACAGAACCATGCGCGTGGAAGGAAGCTGAGGTGCGCTTCCCGCGAGTGCCAGGAGGCCCCAGCAAAGAAGGCCCCATCGTCATCAAAAGCCAGCTGGGGCATTACATCACTTCCCGCACTCTTGTTGACAACGGCGCTTCGTCGACGGTGATGTACAGGCAGTTCTTTGACAAGCTGGATGATGAAGACAAAGAACGTCTGGAAACGGTCTACGCTTCAATGGAAGGGTTTGACGGCAGTACAGAAACCCCCCTGGGTATCCTATCTTTCCCCGTCACTCTTACAGATGGAAAACACTCCCGCACAGAGGATGTGGACTTCGTCGTGATGAGGAAGCCACACCACACATACGACATCCTCTTCGGGAGAGACGGGATGGCAAGATTCAACGCCGTGGTATCTTCAGTCCACGGCATGATGGGATGGCCAACAGCTGAGGGTGTGGCGATGATCACTGGCATTCCCCAGGTATGCATCGCATCTGTCTCATCTAAACCCAAACCAAAGATGGCTAAACCAACCATCACCGAACCGGAAAAATGGGCCTTCAATGGCAAATACCCCGACCAGGCCGTTACCATTGGACCAACAATCGTTGATCCCACCCGCACCTTACTCAAACGCCTACTGCAGAAAAACGCTGACATCTTTGCGTGGACACCAGCTGACATGACTGGTGTACCCCGAAGTAAGGCGGAGCATAAGCTCAAGTGCGATCCGGCAGTTACGCCAGTCGTACAAAAGCGCAGAGTAATGGGGCCTGAACAAACTAACGCGTGTAGAACCCAAGTCAAGGAACTCCTTGACGCAGGCATCATACGCGTTAGTAGATATCAAACATGGGTTGCAAATCCCGTAATGGTACCGAAGAATGACAAACAATGGCGCATGTGCATAGATTTCAAAGATTTGAACAAAGCATGCCCCAAAGATTGTTATCCGTTACCAGAAATTGATCTTAAGGTGGATTCGTTGGCACCATTTCGCCTTAAATGCTTCTTGGATGCGTATAAGGGGTACCATCAAATCCACATGGCCGTAGATGACCAGGACAAAACCGCGTTTCGGACGCCCGATGGTACATTTTGTTATAAAATGATGCCCTTCGGACTTAAGAATGCAGGGTCCACGTACCAACGCCTGATGGACAAAGAGTTTCATGCCCAAATCGGGAGAAACTTGGAAGTCTATATGGATGATTTGGTCATCAAAAGCCCCGAGCCAGAAGCGATGTTGAAAGACATTGAAGAAACTTTCAACACGCTCAGAAAGATAAACATGAAGCTCAACCCGAGCAAGTGTTCATTTGGGATGGAAGAAGGGAAGTTCTTGGGAGTCATTGTTACTAAAGATGGCTTCAGAGCGAACCCTGAAAAGGTCGACGCCATTGTTAAAATGGAATCACCTACCACCATCAAACAGGCTCAGACACTGAATGGACGACTAGTCGCACTTAATCGCTTTTTGGCAAACCATGCAGATAAGTCGTTTCCTTTCGTGTCAACATTAAGAAACTGCTTAAAGAAAACGCACTTCCGCTGGACACCAGAAGCGGAAGCAGCTTTTCAGGAGATTCGGTCACGCCTGATCGAACTCCCAACACTTACAGCACCACAAGCGGGAGAGGAGTTAATCCTATACCTTTCCGCAACAGATAGAGCAACCGGGGCAGTACTGCTAACAGAACGAAAAGGCATACAGATGCCAATCTATTATGTTAGCCGTGTACTAACAGACGTAGAAACCCGGTACTCTACCCTCGAAAAATTAGTCTTGGCACTTATACACGCTTCACGCAGGTTAAGACGATATTTCCAGGGCCACCCAATCACCATTCTCACCAACTTCAAACTCTCAAACGTTCTAGGCAAACCCGAATTATCGGGACGTCTAGCCAAATGGGCAATTGAATTGGGAGAATATGCAATTAAGTACAAGCCAAGACCAGCCATAAAAGGCCAGGTCCTGGCCGATTTTATTGCAGAAGTCCCCGCTACGCGGGAGAAAGAGTGCCAGGAGGAGGCTCAACCCTCCCCAGCACAGGACATCAACGATATCTGGCGACTCTATACTGATGGAGCAGCCAACAACGAGGGTTCAGGCGCAGGGTTAAAACTAACCAACCCAGCGGGCCAAGAATATACTTACGCTATTCGGTTGGATTTCCCAAGTACGAATAACGAAGCCGAATACGAAGCATTCTTGGCCGGATTGAGAATTGCGCGTAAAATGGGAGTGAAAAACTTGGAAGCCCACGTGGATTCCATGCTGGTGGCCAACCAAATAAATGGGACGTACACGGCTGTGAACGACATAATGGCCCTGTACCTCGCCCAGGCAAAAACCCTTATGCGTGATTTTAATGATTGTAAAGTCATACACGTTAAGCGCAGCGAAAACAAATCTGCGAATGCGTTAAGCAAGCTTGCATCACTGGCCTTCACCCACTTGGGAAAGGACATCCGCATTGAACTCCTCGAAGCACCATCAGTCCCGCACAAGGAAATTTGTGTCATCCAAACCGGTACAGAAACGTGGATGACACCAATAATAAATTACCTTGCAGCAGGAACACTACCAGAATCAAAAACACAGGCAAGAAAACTACGCTGTAAAGCACTAAATTATCAACTCATCAATGACAAGCTTTACAGACGTAACTTTCTTGGCCCACTTTTAAGATGCGTGGACAACCAAGATGCTGACTACCTCTTAAGGGAAGTACACGAGGGCATCTGTGGAGTTCACGCAGGTCCCCACGCTGTTGTGGCTAAGCTGAACAATGCGGGATACTTTTGGCCGGGGATGCATATGGATGCACTGGCATACACTAGAAAATGCAGGTCTTGCCAGCTTTACGCACCCAACACGCATCGCCCGAAGAACGAACTTGTTCCAGTCACTTCTTCGTGGCCATTTCAGAAGTGGGCCATCGATGTGACAGGCCCATTTCCCACAGCAGCAGGAAATGTTCAGTTCCTAGTGGTAGCCATCGATTACTTCACCAAGTGGATAGAAGCAAAACCTTTAGCCCAAACAACCGCAAAACATATTAAAAAATTTATCTGGGAATTTATTATCTGTCGTTTTGGACTTCCACAGAATCTGGTGAGCGATAACGGCACCAACTTTGCTGACAAGAAGCTACAGCAGTGGCTGAAAGAACTTCAAATCACCCACACCTTTACCTCAGTGGCACACCCGCAAGGTAATGGTGAGGTGGAAAGAGCAAACAAGAGCATCGTTGATGGCATAAAGAAAAGACTCTTGAAACACAGATCCGGCTGGGTGGACGAGCTCCCGCACGTCCTTTGGGCAAACAGAACGCTGAAAAAGGCCAGTACGGGGGAAACCCCGTTCAGTCTCACTTATGGCACTGAAGCCATGATCCCAGTCGAAATTGGTTTACCCTCACCAAGGGTATTGATCCAGCCAGAGGACAATGATGCGGAAAGACGGTTAGACCTTATGCTAACCGAGGAACGCAGAGACTTAGCCGCAGTGCGTGAAGAAAATTACAAACGACAAATGCAAAAGTACTACAACACGCGGGTAAAACTCTGCAACTTCAATGAAGGAGACTACATACTGCGTAACAACGAGGCTTCAAACCAAGAGCGCCCAGGAAAGCTGGCCCCAGTCTGGGAAGGGCCATACATTATCAAAGAAGTCCTGGGAAAAGGCGCATACCAGCTTGAAAGGCTCGATGGCACTCCTATCCCAAGAACATGGAACGGAGCTCAATTACGCAAATGTTATATGTAGATCAATTCCAAACTTGTAAAGAAAAGGCCTAGAGCCACTTCTAATGGAAATGATTCTCCTTACACAATGTATTGATAGCCTAACCTTTAACTTATGAACTTCCCATGTGCCGGTATTCACCGCACCAATGAGTGAAGAAGTAAGTAATTGCGTGTGGAAGGCGGCAAAACCCGCATAAACACAACGCTAAAAATGTTAAAAAGTTCTAAGGAAAACCTACACGCAGGTCAGATGTAAGTAAAGTTTAGCCATCCTTGTAAGTGCAAGTGACAGTCTTACCCGCACAATCACAAACAAGGAAGCAAAACTTCAACCTATCATCTACCACGTTCAAAGGTTAACTTATTCTGAACACTTAGAAAATTTCAAGGGAAAGATAAGGAAAACCTACACGCAGGTCAGATGTAAGTAAAGATTAGCCATCCTTGTAAGTGCAAGTGACGGTCTTACCCGCACAATCACAAACAAGGAAGCAAAACTTCAACCTATCATCTACCACGTTCAAAGGTTAACTTATTCTGAACACTTAGAAAATTTCAAGGAAAAGATAAGGAGGACTTCCACGCAGGATAAATGTAAGTTTAGCCATCCTACTAAGTGCAAGTGACGGTCCCACTCGCACAATCATGAAAGAGGAGGCAAAAATAAACTTATAATTTACCATGTCAAAAAGTTAAACTTATCTAAGTACTAAAGAAATTGCTAAGTGTAAACATGCGTAAAATAAACAAAGAAAAGGACATTCTTTATTTCATCAACTTGAATATTACAAACATTGCTGGGTATATACCCGCATACAAAAGAAGTATAAGAGCAAATATCTACGCTAGTGGCGGAAAGGGATCTTTTGGATCATGCTTCAGGACCACTCCCACTTGGACCCGCACCATCAGCAGAGGGTGACGGTTCAAGGAAAGCTCTAAGGACAGCAAGCCCATCATCAGCAGCAGCAATTTCATTTACCTTCTCCACCACCGGATGCGGGAAGGCAGCATACTGGTTCACTGCTTGGTCATAAATAGTTTCGGTATCCGCGTTATACAAAGGGAAGTTGGAAGGCGGGACGCCTTTCTCAGCAAACCCTAGACCAAGCAGGAAGCCGGTCCGTTCCCCATCCTCATGAGAAGCGTTGAGGGCTGCGCTCATAGCATCGTCGTAAGATGTCTCTGAAAAGACCCGATGCACAACCTACAAAAAATGTACAAGTATAAGAACTTCTATTCTACAAAGGAAAGCGTGACGACATAAAGCTAAAATACCTGAGGCAACGCTTCTCGAAGAAGCCATTCCTGGACAACCAGAGCTTGGGTGCAGGCGCGTTCAGCTTCGTTCTTATTAAGATTGGCGAGAAGCACATCCTTTGCAGCGGCCTCTTCAACGCCCTTAAGCTTCCGCTCGGTGTGCGCAAGCACACCCCTCTGGTCATGGATCTCTTGAAGCTTCTTCGCATCCTCCATAGCCAAGGCATCATGAGCCTGTTGAAGAGCCTCTAACTTAGCTTTAAGTTCTTCATTCTCCAGGCAGAGAGGCTCAGCAACAGCTTCAGCCTTGGTGGCCCTCTCGGTCGCGTTCCTCGCAGTCTCCTTAGCTAGCCGAAGCTGTTCGTTAACATCTTGGGCAGCCTTGGAGCGGGCCTCGAGTCGCGCTTGAACCTCAACCTCGAGGGCCTTGAAGGCCTTCTCCTTCTCCGCAGATACTGCGGTCAGTTTTTGGTTCTCCTCCCGGAGAGCACGCGCCTGAGATACTTCTTTAACGCGAGCTGCTTTCAACTTGTCGTTTTCACGACAAAGCAGCTCGACGCGTGGCTGCATCCGGGCCAGGAGAACCCGAAGCTCGTTGGTTAGCCTACCCTCCTGGTAGCTAACCATGGCTTCCCCCAACGCACCATGTGGAGCAGCGTGGCGAGCCCAGTCCACGCACTCCACAGGTGTGCGAAGGGTTGTTCCTCGGCGTATGTTCCATCTTGGAACATACACTTCATTGGAATCCGACACTGCAAAAGAAACAAAGCAGTTAGGAAAAGATGATAAAAATTACATAAAAGGACAAAAGAACCCTACGCACCTGTAGGGTCGATCACAGGCCGATAGCCACCGAACCCATCACCTGAACCTAAGGGAAATCCATCCAAAAGGTCAGGCAGATGGGAAGGTAACAAATATCGGCGAGAAGCCCCGCGCATACCTGAAGGACCAGCCGTCGAGGCCGATGGCGGAGGCGGCATGGTTTCCGCCGCAGTCGATGGCGGAGGCATGGTGTCCGCCGCGGACGCCGCCGAAGAGTCAGCAGCAACAGTAACCGCCGGCTCGGTGAACGATGCTGTAAAAATTGCACTCACCGCCGGCGGTGACGTCATCTCGGCTGGAACAGTTGGCTCAAAGGATTGAGCAACTGGACCAGCGGAAGCAGGCGAAGGTGCCTGGGTCGACGCCTCAGGTAGGCTGACCGAGCCTACCGTCATTTGCGGAGAGGTACTCCCCTGCGCTCCACCCTGGAATGCGTCAACATCCACGCCTGCACAAGAAGATAAGTGTTAACAAATTTATGAAGTGATAAATCTACAAAAAGAATGTTGGTACTTACGGGTTTTCTTGAGCCTGAACGAACGGAGGGGCGGGGACAAGCCCGATGGGGCCGGTCTCTTGATGCCGGTCACCGTCGTCGTCGGTTCTCCGGAGGTAACAGTCGTAGCCTCCGGAGCAGTGGTCTTCTCACCACCGGGGTTCCCCGCCACCTCTTCATTATCTGACTCGGTGTCAGATAGAAGCACCGGATCAGCTGTGGAGGCCACCTTCTCCTTCCCTTTCCCGCCGGCAGCCTTCCTCTTCCGCACTAGCGGAGGACCATCTGCGGATTCCTCAGAAGAAGAAAGGACGTAAGGAATTCCAGCAGCGGGTACAACATTGAGGGGTTGAGGATAGAATATCGCCTTACCTGGCCGCCGGTGGCTCAGGATCTCTTGGCCCGGCGGATAGACCTCCACAAACCGATCCGCCATTTGTTCCAGGATGGGCAACTCGTTCTCGTCTAGAGCACGAGTACCCATCCGCGCGGGACCGTCAGCTTCCCGCGGGTACAGGAGCGACTCCAAGTTGTTCCCCTCTGAAAGAAAATAAACAGTTAGAAGATAAACTCGTATAAGCAAAGAGAAACGGAGCATACCGTAAGGGATAGAGTTCGAACCGTATTCGAGGACGATTGGAACCTTTTGCACGTCAGCCTCTTTCCACACTCGGCTCATCCCAACATCACCATCCCGGACTCCGGAAACCGGAAAACCGGAGATTGAACCAGGGATATCTTTGCAAACCATTCCGCCTCCTGGTAGTTTGTGGCGTGGTGGCTCGGAATGGCTTGGCCATTTTTAAACTTCATGGCAATGGGGACGGCGCGAGCAGAAATGTAGAAGAACTCCCGCTTCCACGATCGGAGACTGCGCTCTGTCGCGCAAATCTTCAAACCCTTGATTCGGGTTGTCAGGGTGTACCACCCCTGGATGCACCTCCAAGTATAGAAGGTCATCAGGCGGTCCACGTAGGGCTCAACACCCAATATCCGGCACACCCACTCAAAGTGGCGAATCTTCGCGATCGCCATTGGGTGCAGCTCGGTCAGATGAACACCGTGCCTTTCGAGGACACGGTAAACAAACTTTGTCAATGGGAACCTAAGGTTCCCATAAACAAAGAATGCAGCATATACCCCGATCTTGCCACTGGGGGCATCGTACACGGTCTGATGGGGTTCAGGAAACTCAGGCTCGAGAGGATCGAGCATGAACTTCCTAACAACATACCGGTACTGATCGCCGGGCAGAGCACACTGGCACTCACCAGCAGTACTCTTGTCATCGGCCGAAGACTCAACATCACGAGAAGACATTGTGCAGAAAAAAGAAAGCGATTTCGGGAAAATGCTAGCCTGAAAAGGGGAGTATTTGCCGGAAATCGCTAAAGAAGAAGAAGAGAAGGGTGAAAGTGTGGATTGCAAACAGCCCTCTCCCCCTTTATATACTAATCGCAATTAATGCGATGAATTTAATGCGGAGGAGAGAGAAATCGAAGGTGCAATGAAACTATGACACGTGGCATAAAGCAGGCTGGCAACAGCTGTTGACAGGACGTGTGCCAGCAATTTCGCGGCCACGCGCCCGAAAAATCGCGCCCACGCGCCTGAAAAAGAGACTGGAATGACCATATAATGTCACGTCACCATAACTTCCTGCACGTCCTGACACAGTCAGAAGAAACCGTCGCACGACGTTTCAGACGTTTGGACTGTTCCTATCTTTCTACCAACTCTTCGAATTTTTAAATTCAAAATTCAAAAAAGATTCAAAAGTAAGCGGGAAAACACCCCTTACCTTGGCAAACAAGTAACCATAAGCCGGGTGCGGGTACAGTGTTAAGGCAAAACCCTTCACATACCAAGCACCCGCAGGGAATTGAAGCCAAGAATACCATGGCAACCAAGTAACTATAAGACAGGTGCGGGTACAGTGTTAAGGCAAAACCCTTCACATACCTAGCACCCGCAGGGAATTGAAGCCAAGAATACCTTGGCAACCAAGTAACTATAAGACAGGTGCGGGTACAGTGTTAAGGCAAAACCCTTCACATACCTAGCACCCGCAGGGAATTGAAGCCAAGAATACCTTGGCAACCAAGTAACTATAAGACAGGTGCGGGTACAGTGTTAAGGCAAAACCCTTCACATACCTAGCACCCGCAGAGAATTGAAACCAAGACGGATCTTCTAGGCAATGCTTGCGGATAGAGGAATAACATCCCCGCATAACGGGAACGTCGAGAATTATATTGTTTGAAACTCCGTAATGGAATTGGTGGTCTTAGCATAATTGATCACTATGTTGAAAACCACCAGAACCTCATGGAGACTATATACAAGTAAGACTCAACGCTCCTGCCTTGCGAGAAGGTTACATACCTACCCGCATCATACCCAAAGATCAAGCAAAAAAATCGGGAATTTTTGCAAGTGACACTAGGAAACCCGCGGGAAGAATCCCCACGGAGAACCTTAAAACTAAAAAGCCTTTTCAAAACCCCTTGCTCAAAGTCCAAAAGTTCACCTCACTTTATTAAACATTCATGAGAAGAACATTGGACTGGGGGGACTTGAAGAGGTAGGTCCCAGCAGAGCCCAGTTGGTCCCGCAAGACTCACCTTGAACAGGGACGTCTGCGGAAAGGCCATCTGCTTCCGCAGGACCCACCATGCTCAGAGAACCTTACGCGCAGTACGCAAGCTGTACACGCAGGGAAAGCCTCCCAATGGTGAAGTATCCCGCCTGTTCCCGCAGTTGCGGATACAAGCCATCAGGGAAGGCTACCCGCAGACAGCAGGGCTACACGCACAAGACAATAGATACTTCAGTAGTCACATGAAGGAATGAGCAAGACGGGAACAATCCCGCCAAAATGAGCCAGTCCGTATGATTCTGAAAGATCTGTACTATACCTACCAAGGTATGGATAGGACAGACAATCTGACCAGAACAGCCCATGAGCCAATCACAGGGTGACAGCTCACCGACAATAGTACGAGGAGGAGCACCATCTAGTACTGTTTGTCACTATTAGCCGCTGCCTACTCACCAACCCTTACTGCAGGGCATGCGCAGCCTACAGTTGGTAAAATAGTGTTACTGTGGGCCGTAACCTATTCACCAACCAGCATGGCCTGCGTATAATCCACAGTAGGTAGGACGTGCATAATCTACAGTTGGAGGAATAGTGCAGCCGACATAGTTACTGTTGGCCGTAACCTATCCACCAACCAGTATGGCCTGTGCATAGTCCACTGTTGGTAGAACAGGAATACTATTCAGCCGGCTATACCTTCTAACCTACCTTCGGCTATAAATACTCCAACATCTTGGAATGGTAAGATCATCTGCTATCCAGTTATCTAGCAATCTCTTAATATACACTTATATTCAGAGCAACCTAGTCTGATTCTCACGCCGGAGGGTGGTCACAAGGAGGAACCCCCCCTTCTCAGTGACGAGCTTACGGTGTTTGTTTTGCAGGTCTCCTGAAGAACAGCCTTCTCAGTTAGATCTCATCCGTGGGAAACATTACCTAACCCCCAGATTATCTATAATCTGTCCAGGGTTCACTTAGTGTTTCTTCAATTATGAATTAAGGGAACGAACTTGTGCGCTCAAATTTCAAAGCAATCACCTTGTTTTGTAGATTGAGTGTTAGCTATAGAATCGTTTGTCATTTCAATTGTATTATGTAAATTCATTTTACATGATGCATTGAGTCATTTGAATATAAGAAACCTTATAATGTTCTTTCAACTCTTCTTTGCTAGTTCAAATTGTGATTAATGTGTTGGACTCGGTCTGCCTAAGACACATATTATAATTGATGTGGCTAGTACGCTATGATCCAAGTCGGGTCATACCCGATAACAAGCTAGACAAACACCAATTATATTTGTTTATATATGATATGATCATAAGTAAATAAATATTGACACTTATGTTATTTGAAAAAGGGTTTCTAAATACAATGTACTTGTGAAATGAATAAATCATATGGATGATTTATATTTTGAGAGAGAACATTCTATAGTGTTACTTAAGATGATTAAATAAAAATATGTGAAAATGGTTACATAGCATGTTGCCTATATGTTGTGTTACACTTATAAGTAATAAGTTTTATAACACAAATATAAAAATTGAAGGTTTAAAAATAATAATAATAATAATAATAATAATAATAATAATAATAACAAGGAAGGAATCTTTTTCTCTCTTATTATTTTATTGTTATTTCAAATGTTAGTGGAGATATGCAAGGTTTCTAATTGGTGCCAAAAGATACACACTCACTTCCTTTTTCACTCTCATTTTTTTTGCAAGTAACAAAAAAGTTTTCTACTCTCTCTCTTTTCTCTCTAATTTTCGGCCAAGGGAGGAAGAAAATTTTTGAGTGCAAATCCTAGCTACAAGGTGTTTGCTTGAAGGCTTGAAGGGTATACAAGCTTGAGGAACTCCTGTCTTGAAGTTCTAGCCTACCATTCATCATCCCTTTCACATTTCCTTGGTTTTGAAAGGTAGTCTTAACATGCATGGACTTATAGTGACATGCATGTGTTTGATAGTATGTATTTCGTATTTGGATCCGGGTTTGGGTTTTGCATGTATAAAATTGGTTTTATACACTATAAACTAACAAGATTTAAAACATTTATCCGCTGCGTTTTTGGTAAAAGTAAGGTTTTATTACTTTGATAATCTTGTTAAAACCCAACATAATGGTGATGAAACATTGATATCCAATGAACTGATTAACTAATTATTCTGTTGCAACTTAGCAAACAATCAATCAGTGTATTATTTTAGTTATGGCTTGATCGATCCATGAAACACTATTGAGCTTGATTTAGGAATACCGACCCATGCACATCGGGTAGTTGGATGGGAAAAAGATTTGGGTTCACGAATCCTAAAGTTTACATGATGATAATGATTATTTTGTGTTGAAAGGCTCATTCTGGTACTTTAGATAATTCGGGAACACTATCGCAACCAATTCACATACTTTTGGGTAAACATAAGGTGACACATTGCAATTGTTTGATGATTTTGGACACTTTGGGTACTTTTAGGAGCACCTTTTGCCTAGGAAAAAAATATTTTTACATTATATGGTATTATTATCATTTTATTAAAATATTGTGATTGTAAAAGTATTATTTTTTGAATTTAGTTTTTATAATATACGTGTAATATTCAAGGGTTAATTACGTAAAAATAGGAACGAAATTGCATACTCTCACTCATAAAAAAACAACTTATCTATGAATAAAATTGATCAAAATTCATTTAAATCATGTTAAACAAAAAGATTGAAACTGGTTTAACATAAAAATATTATAAAATGGATGTTTTGATGAAATGTGATAGTGGGTTGTTATAACGACGTTCCTTATAACTTCTATATTTTTCTCTTTTAATCATGAGTTACTATTTTGTTTCGCTTTAGGATATTACGTGTGGTGTATAAATATCTACATTTCTTGTAGTGTATCAACATTTATAATAAAACAAACAAAAAGCAATTAGAAGTTGAATTAGGGTTAAGAGCACGCCCCCCCCCCCCACCAGACTGCCATAAACCATCATCACGTAAAAATCGAAATCAAGTTTCTCTAATATTCCACAATACAATGAAACCCTAATTCTAAACAAAGTATTAAGTCAAGTTTATCAGGAAAAAAAACTTACCTTGAATCTTCTTTTCCGGTGAATTCTCTTTTTCTTTGCTGTTTATGTCTTCACCATCATGAGCAATTGATCTGTGGTAACCGGTGATGATACCGATGGAGGTGTATGCAATGAGGAGGATTTAGGTGGTTTAGGGTCTTTTGACCGAGTCTAGGGAAACAAATTGATAACGATGGTAAAGTATGTGAGACACATGTTATGTAATGTCATAAAGCAGTGTCGCCCAATTAAAGGACCCGTCACAAATCAAGTACAATAGTTGATGCAAAAGTGCCAACACCTAAAGCAGTCACATAGCTTATAAAAGTTACAACTCACTCTGTATTAAATACAACCTCTATTTCTCATCTCCTCCTGAATTTGTAATTATATAAATTTCTATCAAGTCGTATCACTATTTACGTGATAGATTTAGGAATATGCTAAAGAGGTAGAGTATGGATTAGGTAAAATGAAACAACGAATCATTAATTGGTAATCATTTTCAATGTGACCTCATGTATATATACACGCGTGCGTGAGCAAACACACACACATACATATATAGCGAATTATATACAAAGTGATCCATCGCTCAGGTGATGTATGAAACAATTTGGGTTATTAATCAAACAAGTTTTTTTAGAACGACGACTTTCTTGTGTGTTAGGCCACCATACTCTCTAATTTGAAGAGCTCGTTGCCCAATCTGGCTAGACTATGTTGTCTTAACCGGGCCTACGCTAGCTTCAGAGTTTGGCTTGGGCGTTCCACCAGAAAAATCATACCGTCGACTGCCAGTTAGCAGTTGTTATGTGGTCACAAGAGTAGAATTCTCTAGCATAATACACGGTGGGGCTAAAACCCAGGTGGGCTCGGGATTCAAACTGACAACACTCAAATCTTTCATTGCCAATATCCACCCAAAGTGCCGAGAACCCAAACCTCCTACCACTAAACCACAAGTAGAGGATATTAATCAAACCAATTTAATGCTTAAGATTTACTCTGTGACAATTAACTTATACTATTAAAGCAAAACAATTATTCCACATGCCATTCAACTAAATTAGTCAACTAGGATACCAACTAATACTATTACCATTTATAAAATTACTAACAAGTTATAAATGTAACTTTAAATATTGTATAAAATGAGGTTTTTAGATACTTATGAATTATAAAATTTTATTTATCATTATTTATATTATATGAATTCATAAGGATGCTATTACGTATATTATTAAATTTAAGTTTTTATTGTATTTTTTTAAACACCCGTGTATTACACGAACTATATCCTAGTTTCTTAATAAACTAAAAGCTATTTACAGCTTGGGGTAAAAGAGAAAGTTTGTTTATTTTGTTAATTTTTTTAATTAAATTCTAGTTTAATAAATTTTTTAAAGTAAAAGCGTATTATATATGTATTATGCTTCACTAATCATATTTTTAAAGTTATACCATATTTTTTTTCTCATTGATGAGAGTATAATCTTGTAATGCTCTATTTTTTAACTGACATTTTTGTTAGTTAAGTATAACACTTGTAGTAGTGCGATTGTACCATTTTTATAGCGCAAATGTGTGTTAGATATTAACTTATATTTTGATTATTAAAACTACATGGCGCAGAAACGGATCTTAGCTTGGGCCAGGCCTCGGTCCACCCAACTTTTACGCTTAGTAATTTAATTTTTTTGATAAAAAAAATTATACGTATTGAGTGTGGCCTATTCATATTATTTGTTCAAGATCCTCCCACACATTCAAATTATTTGTTTAAATATTTGCCACTGATATAGTAGACATCCCATTTTACAGGGTGCATTTATGTGTGCCATAAACTTGCATACGTATCTATCACTAGTACTCTCACCCATAAAACTCATGCGCTTACACGCGCCCTGTCATTGTTTCTTTCTACGTTGGTTAGGCTAAATATGTTTTTATGGACAACGCTTCTCTATTTATTAAATTACTAGATAAAATACCCGGTATTACACGAGTTTGAATAAATAAAATATTAAATGGTCAGTAATGAAATTTTAGAGTTATAAAACGATAATTTTAAGATAATATATGACTAAATTTATGTATAAGTTACTATATTTAAGGAATTAAATAACTCAATAGGAGCACTGATCAAAGGAAAAGTGAGCTGACATTTAGGGGAGAATGGGCATTTATGATTATTACAAATGTATCGGTCAATCTTGCACTATCATCTTATTTCTACTTTCAAGTACCTACAAACCACAAAATCGCTGGTAGCACATACTCATAAATACCCTATAACTTTTTGTTTTTTGTTATTGATTTGGTTGTTAGAAGTTTAAAGGAAAGTGGTGTAGGTTTTATGCGGCAAAGGTTTACCACATGGGTTTGAAGCTATGCATGGGTACATAGGCGGCGGTGGTGTTACCACATGGGTTCGAAGCTTGTCATGGGGTGTCCCATTAACATGTGACACAGTCGGTTAGTTATTAGTTACGTTTTTTAAATTATAATTACGAGTTAGGCTAGTAAAGTGGTAAAAAACATTGCTAAACACTGGAAAGTACTCAAATTTAGAAGTTGGGATGATGCTTAGGTTGGATAGGACCACCAACTCATATGATTGCAAGTTTGCAACACAAAGTGGGGGGTTGAAATTGACTTTTTAACGTTTGGCATGTATGTCGTGTCGACCGTTAATTAGGTATAATGAAATTTGTGATTGGATGTTGTTTGGATTAAATTGTTGAGTAGACTAGCACTTTTAGAGCTTTAACCATTTTTAATTTAACGAGGGGCATATTTCAAATATTGCGCACAAGTGTACCACCAACAAAAGAGGACACAATCACGTTAACAGGAGGGGCAAAAACAAAAGACAGCCAAGTAGTTTTTCTTTTTTTTATTTCCGTAACGTCTCGGTTCTCATGCTAACAAAATATGATTAGTTAGGTTTATTAGAATTATTAACTAACCTTGTTATATTTTAAACTCGAAAATGGTTAAATTACAATAAAGAGGGAGATAAACGAGCAACAAGCTGTGTCGTAACCTTTTTGAATGGCAAAACCAATTATACTGAAAACAAAGTAATGGTTCTTGGTTGTTGATGATTTACCGTGCACGACCCATTGAACTATTTTCACAACTTTGGGGCAAAAGACTTAATATATCAAAAGTTCCCAAAGGAAATGAAAACTTGTTAATTCTCAGCAAACACTTTCTCATGCTTAGCAACTTTTTCTAATTCTGTCTTCAACACTGCTTGCCTAGTAACAAACCCATTGTCACCAAGCCTGACAAGGGGGACGCTCCAGTAAGGTCCATGCAAGCGGTTTCCCCTGCCCATCCGGTCGAAGAGTGGACCTCCTCCCTTCAAGCAGACCCGACAAGAAATTCAAAAGAGCCTTTTTTTACCGAGATCCTTGCTCGTTTTAACATGGTCATAAAGAACGCAACTGACTAAATCATGTTTGTATTTAAAGTCAAAAGAACCTTGCGATGAACCTCATGTTCACCAAAACTATCCAAACAGAATTTACGACAAACATGTCAGGACTCATCAATTGGGAAGGGGGGGGGGGTTAAATGATATTTAAGAATGCTCTAGTACACAACCACTGACATGTGCGGTCTAACATTCGATGGGGATGACAGTCAAGAAATATTGAGCATGAGGGGTCTAAAGACGTTCTAACACTACTCCTTAGCAAGTGGATAGATCAAATTTCTCTCTCAAACTCTGAATGATTTTACTATAAAGAGAGGGAAACGTGGGATAGTACCCCTTAGAACTACCCTCCGGGTAAAAAGGGGAGGGGGGCACCAGGGCTGTTTAGGAATCGAGTCGAACCCAAAGCAACCTTGCTCACACTTAGTTTGATTTGAAATCAAGCCAAACCGAGCAAATTGAGTTTAAAGAAATGAGCGATATTTTAATGCTTGAAGTTGGTTTAGTTTGAAACCGAGCGGATTGGTTTTGTTTGATTTCGTACAAAGTTTTCAGTTTTAAATTTCTAAAACTCCAAAATATCATTAATTCAAGACTTTCAAATCTAAAATGTCTAAAATTCCAACTCTAAAATGTCTAAAACTCAAAGTTAACATGAAAACATATATAAAACGAGCGGATAGGATTTAAATTTGAACTTTAAATTTTAAAACTATGAAAAATAGTATAATCTTTATACATATACATAAAACAATATATAAAATTAATAAATAAAAAACAATTCGAGCAAAATGAACCGACCGAACCAAGCGAGGCTTTGCTCGTGCTTGGCTTGCTTTAAAACCGAACTAAGCCGAATGGCTCATTTCCAAACCGAGCCAAATCGAACGAGCATTTTTTGAGCAATTTCCGAGCGAGCGTCTAGCAGTGAACAGTTTGAACAGCCGTAACTGGCGGCGGTGTAGCCCGCAAACCCGTGGCACCCGTAAAGGGTACCCGAGCTCTACACCCTCCACCCTAATATGATCTACCAGCTCACATTGTTTTTCTTCAATGCATTTAAGTTTACATCGAAATCTTTTAATAGTCATGATATGTAGTAAATGCAGGTATGACTTCCCTACATGATTGAAATTGATGTAAAAATTTCTATTAGCGTTGTGGTTTAGTTCAAATGGAAAGTTAAATGTATCAAGGAATCACTTCACTGTTACGTAGGCGGTGAGACTTTAACTAATCCATCATTTAATAATGAATTAATCATGTAGTGGTTTTAACTAACAATTAAATTAAAGAAAACAAATAAAATAAAAATAAGAATGCGTGATTGGTTAATTGGAAATGGACCCTGCCTCTCACACCGTGCGGGTTGGCGCCCCTTAATGACGCCAAGCCGCCAACATAACCGTTTTAACACCCAAAGTTGATGATATGGACACCCTTGGCGTCCCCTCATTGCATCCACTATATACAGCCTAAGTAAAGATTAGATTAGATTTTGCAAATCAATTCATGCATCATGGCCCTTCTATTGCTCAATGAAAATAATCTATAAAAAGCAATAACACATTATATTAAAAACTTGGTTATTTTAAAAAAAGGTTTTGGAGAAGATTTTTTTTCTTTTTATCAATATTATTAGCAACGTGCAGAAAGTTAAAAGATTCTTGAAATGGCCTCTCTTTGTGAAGAAACACTAACCGGACCCCGGGCAGATTACGGGTAACCTGGGGGTTAGATAGATGTTTCCCACGAGGGGTTAGACCCAGAGAAGATGGTTCTTCTGATAACCTGCAAAACAGACACCGTGAGCTTGTCACTGAGAAGGGGGGGGGGGGGGGGTTCCTCCTTGTGACCACCCTCCGGCGTGAGAATCAGACTAGATTGCTCTTTAAATATAAATGTATATTAAGAGATTGCTAGAGCCGATATCAGGTATAATATGGTAAGATATGATAAGATGAGATGGTCATACCATTTGTGGTATTTATAGCCGAATGTAGGTTTCCAAGGAGGTGTGGCCGGCTGCAATAGTATTCCTGTTCAACCAACAGTAGCCTACGCACGTGCCCTGCTGGTAGTTGGTGGGTAGGCAGCGGCTAATAGTGACCAGGCCTGCTGTGTACTATTCCTTTTCCACCAACTGCCGGCTATGCACGTGGTATGGCAGTAGTTGGTGAGTAGGCAGCGGCTAATAGTGACATACAGTACAGGAGCATGCTGCTCGCCATACTGTTGTCAGTAAGCTGTCGTATCTTTAGTCAGATCTTTTTCCCATACCTCGTCAGGTACAGTACAGAAGATCTTCCCGTATCGTACGGACTGGCTTATTTGGGCGGGAGTATTCCCCCTCCCGCCCTTGTGCGGGATTGTTCCCGGCTTCGCTCATTCCTTCAGGTGACACTGAATGGTTGAGAGCTAAGTACCTTGTGCGTGTAGCCTTGCTGCGCGGGTGGCCTTCCCTGATGGCTTGTATCCGAGGCTGCGGGGACAGGCGGAGTCCTTCACCATTGGGAGGCATTTCCTGCGGGAACAGCTTGCGTACTGCGCGTAAGGACGTCACGTCTCTGAGCATGGTTGGTCCTGCGGATCCAGTTGGTTTCTGCGCAGACGTTCCTCTTCAAGGTGAGTCTTGCGGGTCCAACTGGGCTCTGCTGGGACCTACCTCTTCAAGTCCCCCCAGTCCAATGTTCTTCTCATGAGTGTTTAATAAAGTGAGGTGAACTTTTGGACTTAAGCAAAGGGTTTTGAAAAGGGGTTTTTTAAGGTTTTCCATGGGGATTCTCCCCGCGGAAGTCCTTGTCATTTGCAGAAATTCCCGAGTTTCCTGCTTGGTCTTTGGGTATGATGCGGGTAGGTCTGTAACCTCCTCGCAAGTCAGGAGCGTTGAGTCCCACTTGTGTGGATTCTCCATGAGGTTTTGGTAGTTTTGAACATAGTGATCAATTATGTTAAAACCACCAATTCCATCCTGGAGCTTCAAACAACGTAGTTCTCGACGTTCCCGCTATGCGGGGATGTTATTTCCGTTTCCGCAAGCATTGCCCAGAAGATCCTTCTTGGTTTCAATTCCCAGCGGAGCGCTAGGTATGTGAAGGGTTTTGCCTTAACACTGTACCCGCGCTCGTCTTACGGTTACTTTACTTCCAAGGTATTCCTGGCTTCAATTCCCTGCGGGTGCTAGGTATGTGGAGGGTTTTGCCTTAACACTGTACCCGCAGCCGTCTTATAGTTACTTGGTTGCCGAGGTATACTTGGCTTCAATTCCCTGCGGGTGCTAGGTATGTGAAGGGTTTTGCCTTAACACTGTACCCGCATCCGTCTTACGGTTACTTGTTTGCCAAGGTTTTCTTGGCTTCAATTCCCTGCGGGTGCTAGGTATGTGAAGGGTTTTGCCTTAACACTGTACCCGCAGCCGTCTTATAGTTACTTGGTTGCCGAGGTATACTTGGCTTCAATTCCCTGCGGGTGCTAGGTATGTGAAGGGTTTTGCCTTAACACTGTACCCGCATCCGTCTTACGGTTACTTGTTTGCCAAGGTTTTCTTGGCTTCAATTCCCTGCGGGTGCTAGGTATGTGAAGGGTTTTGCCTTAACACTGTACCCGCATCCGTCTTACGGTTACTTGTTTGCCAAGGTAGGGGTATTTTCCCGCTTACTTTTGAATCTTTTTGAATTTTGAATTTTGAAATTCGAAGAGTTGGTGAAAGGATAAGAACAGTCCAAACCTCTGAAACGTCGTGCGACGGTTTCTTCTGACTGTGTCAGGGCGTGCAGGAAGTTATGGTGACGTGACAGTACATGGTCATTCCAGACGCTTTTTCAGGACGTGGGCGCGATTTTTCGGGCGCGTGGCCGCGAAATTAATGGTATGCGTCCTGTCAACAGCTGTTGCCAGCTTGCTTTTTGCCACGTGTCATAGTTTCATTACACCTTCGTTTTCTCTCTCTTCCGCATTAATTTCATCGCATTAATTGCGATTAGTATATAAAGGGGGAGAGGGTTCTTTGTAATCCATACTTTCACTCTTCTCTTCATCTTCTAAGCGATTTCCGGCGAATACTCACCTTTTCAGGCAAGCATTCCCTCGAAATCGTTTTCTTCTTTCTTTTACAAGATGTCTCGTGATGTCGAATCTACGGCTGACGACAAGAGTACTGCTGGCGAGTGCCAGTGTGCTCTGCCTGGCGATCTGTATCGGTACGTCGTCAGGAAGTTCATGCTCGAGTCTCTCGAGCCTGAGTTTCCTGAACCCCACCAGACGGTGTACGATGCCCCCAGAGGCAAGATCGGGGTTTATGCTGCATTCTTTGTCTATGGGAATCTTAGGTTCCCATTGACAAAGTTTGTTTACCGTGTCCTTGAGAGGCACGGCGTTCATTTGACCGAGTTGCACCCCATGGCGATCGCCAAGATTCGCCACTTCGAGTGGGTGTGCCGGATTTTGGGCATTGAGCCCTATGTTGACCGCCTGATGACCTTCTATACTTGGAGGTGCATCCAGGGGTGGTATACGTTGATAACCCGGGTTAAGGGTTTGAAGATTTGCTCGACCGAGCGCAGTCTTCGCGCGTGGAAGCGGGAGTTCTTCTTCATATCCGCTCGCGCCATCCCCCTTGCCATGAAGTTTAAGAACGGCAAGCTCTTCCCAGCCTTCACGCCTCCAACTACGAGGAGGCGGAATGGTTTTCGAGGATTTCCCGGGTCCAATCTCCGGTTTACCGGTTTGCGGAGTCCGGGATGGTGATGTTGGGGATGAGCCGGGTGTGGAAGGCGGCGGATGCGCAAAAGGTTCCGATCGTCCTCGAATACGGTTCGAACTCTGTTCCCTACGGTATGCTTTGTTTCTTTTTGTTGATTTTGAATTTCTTCTAACTTCTTTCCTGTTTATTTCAGAGGGGAACGACCTGCAGTCGCTCCTTAACCCGCGGGAGGCTGACGGTCCCGCTCGGATGGGTACTCGCGCTCTAGACGAGAACGAGTTGCCCATCCTAGAACAAACTGCGGATCGGTTCGTGGAGGTCTATCCGCAAGGCCATGAGATCCTGAGCGCCAGGCGGCCAGGTAAGGCGCTCTTCAACCCTCGACCCTCAATGTTGAAACCTCTGCTGGAATTCCTTTAATCGTATGTTCTGATGAGGAATCCGCAGATGGTCCTCCGTTGGTGCGGAAGAAGAAGGCTGCCGGCGGGAAGGGGAAGGAGAAGGTGGCCTCCACTGCCGATCCGGTGCCTCGGTCTGACTCGGAGACCGAGAGCGAAGAGGTGGCGGGGAATCCCGGTGGTGATAAGATCACCATTCCGGAGGCTGTGACAACTGTCACCGAAGAGCCCAGGATGACGACGGTGACAGGCATGAAGAGGCCGGCTCCATCGGGTTCATCCCCGCCCGTCCGTACTTTCAGGCTCAAGAAAACCCGTAAGTACAACTTCCTTTAGCTTTTATCTTCAGTTTAATATCGTTAACACTTATCTTCTTTACGCAGGCGTGGATGTTGACGCATTCCAGGGTGGAGCGCAGAGGAGTACCTCTCTGCCAATGACGGTAGGCTTGGTCAGCCTACCTGAGGCGACGACCCAGGCGCCTGCGCCTGCTTCCGCTGGTTCAGTTGCTCACTCCTTTGAGCCGACTGTTCCAGCTGAGATGACGTCACCGCCGGCTGTGAGTGCTATTTTTACAGCATCCTTCACCGAGCCGGCGGTTACTATTGCTGCGGATTCCGCGGCGGCGACCGCGGCGGCTGCTACCATGCCCCCGTCATCGGCAACGACGGTCGATCCATCAGGTACGCATGGGGCTTCTCGCCAATCTCTGCCATCTTCCCATCTGCCTGACCTCTTGGATGGATTTCCCTTGGGTTCAGGTGATGGGTTCGGCGGCTATCGGCCTGTTATTGACCCTACAGGTGCGTAGGGCTCTTTTGGCCCATTATATATATATATTTTCTTTATCATCTTTTCCTAACTGCTTTATGTTTTTTGCAGTGTCGGATTCCAATGAAGTGTATGTTCCACGATGGAACATTCGCCGAGGAACAACCCTTCGCACCCCTGTGGAGTGCGTGGAATGGGCTCGTCACGCTGCTCCCAGTGGTGCGTTGGGGGAAGCCATGGCTAGCTACCAGGAGGGTAGGCTAACCAATGAGCTTCGGGTTCTCCTGGCCCGGATGCAGCCGCGCGTCGAGCTGCTTTGTCGTGAAAACGACAAGTTAAAAGCAGCTCGCCTTAAAGAAGTGGCTCAGGCGCGGGCTGTCCGGGAGGAGAACCAAAGGCTTTCCGCAGTGGCTGCGGAAAAGGAGAAGGCCTTCAAGGCCCTCGAGGTTGAAGTTCAGGCTCGACTCGAGGCCCGTTCCAAGGTTGCCCAAGCTGTTAATGAACAGCTTCGGCTGGCAAAGGAAACTGCGAGGAACGCAACCGAGAGGGCCACCAAGGCTGAAGCTGTTGCTGAGCCTCTACGCGTGGAGAATGAAGAGCTTAAAGCCAAATTAGAGGCTCTCCAGCAGGCTCATGATGCCTTGGCGATGGAAGACGCCAAAAAGCTCCAGGAGATCTTGGACCAGAGGGGGGTGCTTGACCATACTGAGCGGAAGCTTAAGGGCGTCGAAGAGGCTGCGGCTAAAGAAGTGTTGCTTGCCAACCTCAACAAGAGTGAAGCCGATCGCGCCCGTAACGAAGCTCAAGCTGCCCTCCAAGAAGCCCTGGTTGCCAAGGAATGACATCTTCGAGAAGCGTTGTCTCAGGTAAGCTTTTCTTGTCTTTACGCTTTTCTTTGTAAATAGAAAATGTTTTGACACTTGTATATTTTCTTGTAGGTTGTGCATCGAGTCTTTGCTGAGACGTCGTATGACGATGTTATGAGCGCAGCCCTCAACGCTTCTCACGAGGATGGGGAAAAGGTCGGCTTCCTGCTTGGTCTAGGGTTCGTTGAGAAAGGCATCCCGCCTTCCAACTTCCCTTTGTACAATGTTGATACTGAAGCTGTTTACGACCAAGCAGTGAATCAGTACGCCGCCTTCCCGCATCCGGTGGTGGAGAAGGTGAATGAAGTTGCTGTTGCTGATGATGGGCTAGCTATCCTTAAGGCTTTCCTTGAACTGCCACGCTCTGACGGTGCTGGTCCAAGTGGAAGTGGCCCTGAAGCCTGATCCTGAAGATCCCTTCCCACTGCTAGGATAGATTTAGCTTGTATAGATTTATTTTCTTGTAGGCGGGTAGTTACCCGGCCATTCTTGTAATGAATATTTATGAAATATAAATCTTTGTGCGGGTAAGACCGTTTCTTTTATTGGATTCCTTGCTTTATAAACGTTATATGACTTGCATACTTTAGTTTAAATTAGCAATTTTCCAAGTATTTAGAATAAGTTAACCTTTGAACGTGGTAGATAATAGGTTGAAGTTTTGCTTCCTCTTTCGTGATTGTGCGGGTAGGACCGTCACTTGCACTTAGTAGGATGGCTAAACTTTACCTGCGTCTAACCTGCGTGTAGGTTTTCCTCATCTTTTCTGAGGATAAGTTAACCTTTGAACGTGGTAGATAATAGGTGTGAAGTTTTGCTTCCTCTTTCGTGATTGTGCGGGTAGGACCGTCACTTGCACTTAGTAGGATGGCTAAACTTTACCCATATCTGACCTGCGTGTAGGTTTTCCTCATCCTTTTTGAGGATAAGTTAACCTTTGAACGTGGTAGATAATAGGTGTGAAGTTTTGCTTCCTCTTTCGTGATTGTGCGGGTAGGACCGTCACTTGCACTTAGTAGGATGGCTAAACTTTACCCATATCTGACCTGCGTGTAGGTTTTCCTCATCCTTTTGTTAGAAATTCTGTTTTGAACCGTTCGACGCGCGGTTGTCAATAGGTTAGTGTTCAGTTCCCTTTTTCATGATTCATGCGGATAGACCGGCACTTTCATTTAATGGGATAACTGAACTTTTCCCCTTCAACTGACCTGCGTGAAGGTTTGTCGTTTTTTGGGTTTATGCGGGTTTTGCCGCCTTCCCCATGCAACGACTTTCCACGTAATTATGCGGTGAAAACCGGCATATTCGTGTTGATAGTTCATAAAGTATAAATGTAAAATTATCAGCATCGATGTTTTAAGGAGAATCATTTCCATTAGAAGTGGCTCTTGGCCTTTTCTTTACAAATTTGGAATTGATTTACATGCAAACTGTGTAAATGAGCTCCCTTCCATGTTGTTGGGATGGGAGTGCCATCGAGCCGATACGCACCTGGTTCGGGATCTCGTTCTTTACGCAGCATGTAGTCTCCATATTGAAGCTGGAATTTTATTCGTGTTTTCCCCAGCTGGGGTTCTACACGCATCAGCCTGCTCAGCGTTCATTGCGCCACGAGGTGCGCGAGCGTCCCATCTCTGACGAATGCTTCGACCATGTCCTTTACGTCTATGCATTCTTCGGTGTTGTGGCCTTTTGTCTTGTGAAAGTCACAGTATTTACTCCGATCAGCATTGTGACGATGTCGGATTATTTGAGGCTTTGGCCATGGGAGCTCCTCGGTGGCAAATATCTCGGTGACGCTTTTGGTGAGCGGCGTCCATCTGGAGTTCTGGGTCGATCGTACGTTATCCCTTCCGCCTAACCTATGTTGCAAGCCGGATGAGCTGTCAAAGTTTACCCTTGACTGCCAAATGCCTAGCTTTCGCTTTTTGTTTAATCGGGCGGTAAGGACGTTGTCTTCCCTTGTCTTCTGGGTGTAGAGGTTTGTGCTCTGTGGGAGATCTCTACCCAGTTGCTTCTCAGTTTCCGCAAAGCGTTTTGCTGCTGTCATGATGGCATCCCATGTGGATGGCATGCCATCTTTACCCGTTAAGGTGCGGATGAGCTCTGGGTCGTTCGCGCCCTGGATGAAAGCAGCGCGAACAAGATCTTCGCTAATGTTACCCAGACTTAGCTTCTTCGAGTTGAAGCGAGTGATGAAGTCCAGCAAAGATTCATCTTTCTCTCGAATGCATTTGAGGATTGTCCATTGCTCCTCGGTATACTTTCTTTGCTGGCTGAAGTGTTGGCTAAACTTCTGTTGGAAGTCTGCCCAGTCGTAGATGTGGTTGACCGGTAGACGATCGAACCACGCTCTAGCAGCCCCAACCAGCGTCATTTGGAACATGTAACACCACGTGGGTTCCGTCCAACTACTGACGGTTGCCTCCGCTATGAATCTGTTCAAATGATCATCTGGGTCGGATATACCGTCATATGTGCCTATGCTGGACATTTGTTTGGCACTTCTTGGGGCAATTGCTTCCGCAATGTCCTTTGCAAATTTGGACGTTCCCGCATTTGCAACGTTTGGTCTGAACGTTTTGGAGAAGTCACGTGGACTTCCACTTGTGTTTATTGGTTTAAAGGCTTGTCCAAAATGCCTTCTCGGTTGGGAATCCGTTTCCTTACGCTTCCCTTTTGCCCTATGGCGAGGGTTCGCGTCGGAGTCGGATTCCTCCGAGTCATCGTCTAAGTATTCTTCGAATTCGTCAGCCTGTTGGACGGAACGCAAGCGTTCGTCCAACTCAGCTTGGAATTCCTTCTGACGTGCCTCCGCCCATGCCTTCACTTCATCGAGTGTTTGGCGGGGGAGTCTTGTTCTTTTCTCTAACTGGGTATCGGTGAATCCCAGTGAGCGATTATTTACTGCACTTGCCCCAGCTTGGGTAACTGGGGTAGTGTTCGTAAAATTTACTTCACTTGCCCCGGCTTGGGTAACCGGGGTAGTGTTTGTAAAGACTGTGTAGCCGGTATTCCCCTCAGTAGCTGGGGTTGTGGTTACCGGAGTTTCTTTAACCATCTTAGAAGTTTGAAAAAACTGGAGAAAAATGTTCTTGCTTTATGCACGGATGGCGCCAATGAAGAAACACTAACCGGACCCCGGGCAGATTACGGGTAACCTGGGGGTTAGATAGATGTTTCCCACGAGGGGTTAGACCTAGAGAAGATGGTTCTTCTGATAACCTGCAAAACAGACACCGTGAGCTTGTCACTGAGAAGGGGGGGGGGGTTCCTCCTTGTGACCACCCTCCGGCGTGAGAATCAGACTAGATTGCTCTTTAAATATAAATGTATATTAAGAGATTGCTAGAGCCGATATCAGGTATAATATGGTAAGATATGATAAGATGAGATGGTCATACCATTTGTGGTATTTATAGCCGAAGGTAGGTTTCCAAGGAGGTGTGGCCGGCTGCAATAGTATTCCTGTTCAACCAACAGTAGCCTACGCACGTGCCCTGCTGGTAGTTGGTGGGTAGGCAGCGGCTAATAGTGACCAGGCCTGCAGTGTACTATTCCTTTTCCACCAACTGCCGGCTATGCACGTGGTATGGCAGTAGTTGGTGAGTAGGCAGCGGCTAATAGTGACATACAGTACAGGAGCATGCTGCTCGCCATACTGTTGTCAGTAAGCTGTCGTATCTTTAGTCAGATCTTTTTCCCATACCTCGTCAGGTACAGTACAGAAGATCTTCCCGTATCGTACGGACTGGCTTATTTGGGCGGGAGTATTCCCCCTCCCGCCCTTGTGCGGGATTGTTCCCGGCTTCGCTCATTCCTTCAGGTGACACTGAATGGTTGAGAGCTAAGTACCTTGTGCGTGTAGCCTTGCTGCGCGGGTGGCCTTCCCTGATGGCTTGTATCCGAGGCTGCGGGGACAGGCGGAGTCCTTCACCATTGGGAGGCATTTCCTGCGGGAACAGCTTGCGTACTGCGCGTAAGGACGTCACGTCTCTGAGCATGGTTGGTCCTGCGGATCCAGTTGGTTTCTGCGCAGACGTTCCTCTTCAAGGTGAGTCTTGCGGGTCCAACTGGGCTCTGCTGGGACCTACCTCTTCACTTTGTAATAGCATTCCTTGTAGGTTTAATATCCCTGCCTCTATAATTTAAATAAAAGTTACTCATTTCCTTAAATGCGTCTCTCATTTTCTAAACGCCCCACATCTCATTCCCTAGTACTAGAGGTGGACAACAAAACCGGTTCCTGGAAACGGTTCGGTGGAACCGAACCGGAACCGAACCGGTTCCTACCCGTTTTTCGTAGGAACCGGTTCGGTTCCGTTTCAACCCGACGATCCGGGACCGGTTTGACATTTTTGGAGGTGGACCGGGTAGGAACCGGAACCGAACCGGAACCGGTTCTGAAACCGGTTCGACCGGAACCGGTTCGGAACCGGTTCTAGCCGTTGGAGTAGTTCTAGCCGTTGGGAAACGGTTTTATGGCCGTTTTTTGACCGTTGGGGTCAAAAATGGCCGTTTTTTGGCTCCCCAAACACCCCACTACTAGTATAAATAGGTATTTGGTGTAATGGGTTCATCACAACACTCAAAACGCAAACCCGAACTCAAAAAAATACAAAAAAACGCTATTACAACGTTCTGAGTTCTCTAATCTCTTGTTTTCTCTTCTTCTATATTCATATTTGTTGTTATGGCTGCCTCACAATCATCGGTTTTTTTGAACTTCTTAAAATAAATAAAATGAATTTTATGTTAATTGTTTTTTTTATTTAACATGTTATACAAATACGAATCGTATAACACCGCTCTTGATTAGAATTCAGCATTTGACTTGCGTAAGCCAAAAGACTATAATACATAGCAAACTCAACAAATGTAACACGATACAGATTTAAGTTCACCATTACACGATACACGATACAGACTAATCAATTCAAACACGCTGACACTCATAGCATTAAGTTCAATATGTTGTTACCATTGCTCTGTGGGTGAACAACAAAAGTAGCATGAGCCTCTTCAGAAATTAGAAGAACACAAATCATCACCTACACAAGCAGCGGAAACGAAAAACGAAAAAAATAATAATATTTTACACGGTTACAGTGTAAGAACCGGTTTAGGAACCGGTCAGAACCGGTTCCACCGGTTCCGGGTCCGAGGGTTGGGGAACCGGTTCGGTTCCCTAACCGGTTCGACCATGGAACCGGTTTAAACAGTGATGTTGACTAATGGAACCGGTTCTGAACCGGTTCCGGTTCCTTTGACCAACCCGATTTGATCACCTATACCTAGTACGACAATCGGTGGATTATTTTTAGGCTGACTTATTAGAATGTATTAAAATTTACTCAATACCATATGTTAGAATTTGACTTCCAAAACAATTTTGAAATTTTAAATTTAAGTTGAAAATGCATTTCATGAATAAAGATTGCCAATTTGCAACCACCTAACCATTTGTATGGTATCATGGCATGACATTAGATAAAAAGATTGCGGCCCGTATAGAAATTGCTTCTCTTTACGATGGTTGGCCCAATTTAACATGGACCTTAAAAGTTAGTATTTGGTAGACGTGCACAACTCGGGTTTTTTTAAAACCCGGAACCAGGTAGGAACTGGTTTTTTAAGAACCGGATACAAAATGGAACCGTTTCCTGTCAGGAACCGGACCTGACCCGGTAGGCAAATATCAGGAACTAGTGGAACCGGGTAGGGTAGGAACCGGGTCCGGTTTATACCCGAAAACCGGTTCCAGCGGGTTTTTCTTATTTAAACCATTTTTAACCGTTGGAAACCGGTTCCAACGGCTATATTACCGTTTTTAGACCGTTGGAACCGGATTTGAATGTTTATACCCACCCCCACTTACTATATATAGATGTCCTAGGTTTACAACTTCTTAACCAACTCCCCTAACTTGTTAAACACTTCAATTACTTGTTAAGCCACTTTTTAAACCACTAACCATTACCAATGGCAACCAACGACGAAGTTGTTATAGTTATCGACACCCCGAGATGCCCCGAGGTTTGGGTTCACTATGACCTGTGTGTCATGACCGACACACAAGAGATGACGCGATGCAAATACTGCAGCAAGTTTTTGAAGGCGGCATCGAATTCCACCCTTAAAAAGCATACCAATAAGTATTGCAAGGAAAAAAAGCATTTGGATGCCAAAAAAGGAGAAGCCGGGGAGTCGTCCGACTCTACAAGTCAAGCCCCCGCCGCTGGTAACAAAGCTTGATGGTCATAGATGGCGGGACGAAAACAACGAACAATGTTTGTTATTTTTAGTTTTATGTTTAATAATGTTTGTACTTAATCGTTTTGCAATAATGTTCTTTGTGTAATGTTCTATAATTATATATATATGTTTAAAAGTTAGTTTAAGTGTTTAAGACAAGTTTTTTATTTAACAAGCAAATAACACTTTAAAAATACATATATTAATTGATTCGTGTTACATAATACATAAATGATTAGAACAAATACAAAAATGATTACAACAAATACAAATACAAATTAGTCGAGTTATACAACTTCGTCTTCTTCACCTGAAGATTCTTCTTCCATCTCTTGAATTGGACGTTCAAGTGGTATTTCGTCTTCAAAGTTCGCCTTGTCTTGTATACGATCCACCTTTCTTTTGCCGCCTTTCTTTTGCCCTTGTTTTGGCTTGCCATAATAACTAGTTATCAAGTTGTGGTGGAATGGAATTGAAAAAAATTGGTGTAAAGTGTAAACAGATAAATTTTCTTAATGTTTTTGATTTGTAGTGGTAAAACAAGTGAATGATCAAGCATTTATATAGTTTTTTAAGCTCAAAAACCGGTTCCAACGGTAATTATATAGCTGTTGGAACCGGTTCCAACAACTATATTACCGTTGGAACCGGTTACAAAGGCTATATTACCTTTGGAACCGGTTACAACAACTCTTTTTCGAAAAAAACCCGAAGGAACCGGTTATTTCGGGTAGGAACCGGCACCGGGTCAGAACTGGTTCCGGGTAGGAACCGATTTTTGGGAAAATATATTGGTCCGGGTAGGGTTTTCCGGGTATAATAATACCCTAATCGGGTATGGGGTACACCGGGTACGAACCGGAACTGGTTCCGGGTCGGTTTCACCGGTTCAGGTACGAAACCGGTTTTTTTGTGCACGTCTAGTATTTGGAGACCAGAGTAATTTTTTTTCCATGCAAGCATGCAACCGTGATAAATATATATAAGCCACCATATTCATAAATACAAATAGTTTTTATTTTTTAGTTTTCACTTTACAGCTTTAGAGACGAGAAGAGTGAGCTTTAACCAGATACAATGGTTATATCACGAAATGATCATAAAGCTTTCCGTGCTCCCAAAATTCTAATTTCTTATACCATGACCAATGCACTACATTTACGATGCATTTGGCCTAATGCACACACATTTGAAAGAATTGTATTGGAGAAGAGTTGCATTAAGGGTGATTTGAAGTACCAGGTAGAGGAGAGAGAAGGATGAAAAGAGACGGGCAGAGAGGAAAAGGTGATGGGCAGAATGACGTGACACATACAAGATTTATTTTGTCTATGTTTTTGCATTAATCACATTTGACTAGCAACTCTAGAAAAAACGGGTGGATTGGGGTATAACGAGTCAAATTGGTTCGAGTTTTGAGTCAACTTTTTCCTTTGAACAAGTCATCAATTTGGTTTGTCAAAACAGATTTCGGTCAATGAGTCGTTTAGTAAAGAAAAATAACATTCGGATTTCGGTCAATGAGTCGTATGAAATTTGTGACACCGGCCAGAGGGGTAACAAATATTATTTTTAGCAGTGATTTTGCAAATAAATTCATGCATCATAGCCCTTTTCTGCAAGTTACCCATAACTGGACTCTACTTTTAAGAGGTTTGGGCTTGGGCCCGAACATAGATCATATGCTACATTTATCCAGTATAGCATAAAACTTTCTTTTAAGTCCCTTTTTCCCAATCCTTTATGTAATATACAATAACTAAGACTTTGTAATGCACGGGTGGTTAAGTTACTCCTTTTTTCCCCTTTTAAAAGTATACTATGTTCTCAGTTCTCACAAGCTACAACTGGGTGGTCAGACCGATAACCGTCAACCGATGGGCCAACTTGATTTTAAAAATCACGATTATTATTATTTTTCCGTTTAAAATTTTATTTAACCGTTTGTTTTCTACCATATAACTTTTACATTTTGTTTATTTTTTGTAACACCCCGACCAAAGGCGGATTATACATCGGGGCGCCACATATTGTTTCATTACTCGTGACACTATTGGGTGTCAATATTTAATAAATACATTCATTCGCGCACGCGCAAAGTAAAAGTAAGATAACATAAATCATCATAAATCAATATATTATAAATCATAATATTCGAACAGCAATAACTTGTCTTGATACATTTTAATCTAGGTCCAAAAGTAAAAACGTCCTATGTTTCCGCAAGCTCCAAAAACAGCTACTGCAAACCTGAACATGTGTTAAAATAAACGTCAAACACTTGCGTGTTGGTGAGAAATCAAGTTTAATACAATACATAGATAACAATGAATCTGCGCGCAACATGTGTATGTCTGGTTTTCAACAAGGGTGTAATCTGATCGGGATCAACTCTAAGATTCATAGACTGCCAGTGCTCACAATTGAGCTCACAAACAAGACAAACTGTGCATGTGCAAACAAAAGAGAAAATCATAAACGATAGTTCTCCCGTGTTCATCTAATGGTACCATGAGAACTGCGGAATAGACCGACAAGACGGTTAATGATCCACACATACAAATAAACAGCCAAGTCTACGTCCTCAACACATGGGATACTGCGCGACTAAAGTTCATAAACAAGTTTAAGACTCTAAGTTTGTATGAACACATGAACATCCCAAAACATTAAAAGCAAAAAGGGATTAGGTACGAGATTACTCACTTGATAAACGATGCGGTGTAAGATAAAGCAAGAACCAACTTTAAACAAGCACAAGTTAACCTATAAATAAGATTATTGTTTTAATGATCGGTTTTAAGTCTTGATATAAGTTAGCATAAGTAAATTATTATATATATATATATATATATATATTACCGGAAAAGCAGGACAGAACAGGGAGGAAGACGGAGGCAGAGAGGGAGGCGGCAGAGAGAGCAAGGAGAACAGGAGAGATTAAGTGTTTTGTGTGTGTAGTGTTAGGAAAAATAATACTATTATTTATAGAGAAACCCTAGGGAACACAATCCCTAGAAAAAGGGGAAAAGATCTCAAAAAGCAAAAGATTCCAAAAGCAAAAGATATCAAAAGATATGGCAGCTGCAGGGGGCAAGATAAAGCTGTCAGGGAACAGTAAACAGGCATGGGCGGGTCAGATAAAGGTACTGGTCAAGCATGGAAAAAGCAGATTTCCAAAGATACTGTCAGTCACTTTTTCTGTCAACCAATGGGGTTGGTGCGCATGCTGCGCCGAAAGTAACTTTTCAGACATAAAGCAGATTAGGTCAACAGCACAAAAGATAAGACAACACAAAAGCAAACGGCTAGATTAAACAGAAGAAAACTCAAAGGGTTTAGCGCGAGAAAGCTCGAGCGCGAAGGCAGACACAGAAGGTCAAGAGAGCGCGAGCGCGAAGGCAGACAGAAACCAACCTTAACGCGTCGCGGAAAGATACGTTTCTAAGCGCGCCGCGGGAAGAATCACATTTCTTAGCGCGCCGCGGGAGGAACTAAAATTCCTAGCGCGCCGCGGGAAGAACTATAATTCTTCGCGCGTCGAGGGATGAACTACGATTCTTAGCGCGCTGCGAGAAGAATTACAAATCCTTAGCGCGTCGCGGGAAGAACTACCGTTCTTAGCGCGCTGCGAGAAGAATTACAATTCTTAGCGCGCTGCGAGAAGAGTTCGTCTCGCGTATCGCTGAAACAGGTGGTCTTCACGCAGGATTCCTTGTAAGGGGTCTGGCGCGTGGAGCTGCGCAGACAACCTTAGGCGGGAAGGAACAAAGGACAAGCAAAGAGTTAGAAGAAAAAGAGGGAAACAAGGCTTAAGGGCGGGACGGCGACAAGAGGGAAAAGAAGGCGGAAAGAGAGAAGAGAGGGACGGGACGGCGGAAAGAAAGAGAGAGAAAGAGGCGGGAAGGAAAATATATATTATTATTAAAAGTAAAATATAAGTATAAATATATATTAAATCATAAAGAAAGAGATCGGATCGGAGAAACGGGTACCTGTGTCGGGTCGGATCGGGCAGATGTTACAGTCTCCCCTACTTTAAGAAATTTCGTCCCGAAATTTATCTCGAAGTAGGTGGCGCAGAGAACAGGTGCGGGTACTTGATCTTCATTTGATCTTCCCTTTCCCATGTAAACTCGGCTCCGCGCTTGGACTCCCAGCGAACTTTCACGATAGGGATACGACTGCGCTTGGTTTGCTTTACCTCGCGATCCATAATCTCAACAGGCTTCTCAACGAAATGCATAGTTTCATCAACTTGAACTTCATCAAGTGGAATGTGAAGGTTCTCGTCAGCTAAACACTTCTTGAGATTGGATACATGGAACGTTGGATGCACATTACTGAGCGCGGGCGGCAGGTCAAGTCTGTAGGCAACTTTTCCTACACGCGCGAGAATCTTAAATGGTCCAACATATCGAGGAGCAAGCTTACCTTTCTTCCCAAAGCGGACAACACCTTTCCAAGGCGACACTTTGAGGAGAACAAGATCACCATCTTGAAATTCGAGAGGCTTTCGCCTGCGATCTGCGTAACTCTTCTGTCGGCTTCTGGCAGTCAGCAGATGATCACGGATCTTGGCGATTTTATCGGTTGTCTCTTGAACAAGTTCGGGTCCTGTGATTTGAGTTTCACCCACTTCGCTCCAACAAATCGGGGAGCGGCACTTACGACCGTAAAGTGCTTCAAATGGGGCCATACCGATACTGGAATGATAGCTGTTATTATAAGAGAACTCGATCAAAGGCAGGTGCGAATCCCAATTACCTCCAAAATCAAGAACACTAGATCGGAGCATATCCTCAAGAGTTTGAATAGTTCGCTCAGACTGACCGTTAGTCTGAGGATGATATGCCGTACTCATGTCCAAGCGAGTTCCTAGCGCAGATTGGAGAGATTTCCAAAAGCGAGATATAAAACGGCCATCGCGATCGGATATGATGCTCAAAGGAGTACCATGGCGGCAGACAATTTCCTTGACATAAAGCTGCGCGAGATGCTCAACACGGTAGTTTTCACGAATGGGCAGAAAGTGAGCAGACTTAGTCAAACGATCCACTATTACCCAAATGCTATCATGTTTGCTTGCTGTCAAAGGTAACTTGGTAATAAAGTCCATCGCTACACATTCCCATTTCCACGTAGGAATTTCTGGTTGTTCGAGCAAACCAGATGGGCGTTGGTGTTCAGCTTTTACTTTAGAACAAGTCAGACATTTAGCTACGAACACAGCAATATCCTTTTTCATACCGGGCCACCAATAAGTAATGCGCAAATCCTTGTACATCTTATCAGCGCCAGGATGAATAGAATACCGAGATTTATGCGCTTCACTCAGGATATCAGCGCGAAGATTCTCATCAAAGGGAATCCAGATGCGATTGAGATAGCAGAGAATCCCACTCAGATTAGGGACAAAGTGCGCTTCCGCGCCACACGCTAACTCGGCGCGAAGGTTACCATTACTGATGGATGCGCGCTGCGCGTCACGAATACGCGATTCAAGGTTGCTTTGAATCGGCGCGAAGTGAAGCTGGGTGCGCGGCAAGATACAGTTAAGCTGGCAGGGTTTTCGGCTGAGCGCATCGGCTACCACATTAGCCTTACCAGGATGATACCGGATCTCACAATCGTAATCGCTGATGAGTTCGTTCCATCGGCGTTGCCTCATGTTGAGTTCCTTTTGATCAAAGATATGCTGAAGGCTTTTATGGTCAGTGTAAAGGATGCACTTAGTACCATAAAGGTAGTGTCTCCAGATTTTCAAGGCAAAAACAACTGCACCAAGTTCGAGGTCGTGAGTTGTATAATTCTTTTCGTGAATCTTGAGTTGCCTTGATGCGTAAGCGATAACCTTGCCTCGTTGCATAAGAACACAACCGAGACCTTGGTTGGATGCATCGCAATACACGACAAAATCATCATTACCCTCAGGTAGTGCAAGAACAGGAGCTTCACACAACAATCGTTTGAGCGATAGAAAGGCTTCTTCTTGCTTCGAGCCCCAAATATACGGTTTACCTTTGTGCGTTAGAGCTGTTAAAGGCAAAGCGATCTTTGAGAAGTTCGAAATGAAACGCCGGTAATAACCAGCTAAGCCCAGAAAGGAACGGATCTCAGAAGGAGAGGATGGCGTAATCCAGTTCTTGATTGCTTCAATTTTGGATGGGTCGACATGAATACCCATCTTGTTCACAACATGGCCAAGAAACTGTACTTCATCAGACCAAAATTCACACTTGGAAAGCTTAGCATAGAGTTGCTCGGTTCGAAGCTTTTGCAACACCAACCGAAGATGTTGCTCATGCTCGGCCTTGGTCTTAGAATACACCAGAACATCATCGATAAACACAATCACGAATTTATCCAAGAAAGGCCTACACACCCGATTCATTAGATCCATGAAAACGGCGGGTGCGTTGGTTAAACCGAAGGACATGACCAAGAATTCAAAATGGCCATAACGAGTTCGAAAAGCAGTCTTCGGAACATCTTCATCGCGGATGCGCAACTGGTGATAGCCAGAGCGGAGATCAATCTTGGAGAAACAAGAGGCACCTTGGAGTTGATCAAAGAGGTCATCAATACGCGGTAAGGGATACCGGTTCTTAATGGTGAGTTTGTTCAACTCGCGGTAATCGATACACATGCGAAACGATCCATCTTTCTTTTTAACGAACAACACCGGAGCACCCCAGGGCGAAGAGCTAGGGCGGATGAATCCTTTAGCAGTCAACTCTTGAAGTTGGCTTGCCAATTCTTGCATCTCAGCGGGCGCAAGACGGTAAGGAGATTTTGCTACGGGGGAAGCACCAGGGACAAGATCAATACGGAACTCGACTTCACGAGCGGGAGGGATACCAGGAAGATCATCAGGAAAAACTTCAGGGAAATCACGCACAACAGGGATATCACGAAGCTTCTTTTCTTCAGCAGGTTTGACCACATGGGCTAAGAATGCAATACACCTTTTCCGCATGAGTCTTCGGGCTTCGGCGCAAGACATAAGCTTAAGACCGCGGGAGGGTTTTTCGCCGTAGATGTGAAGATCACCATTTTCTCGAGGTATGCGAATCATCTTCTTGGCACAAATAACTTCGGCGCGATTCTGCGTAAGCCAGTCCATACCAATAATAACATCAAAGCTCCCAAGAGGCATGGGGATGAGGTCGATCAGAAAATCGTTTTCGTTAAGGTTAAGCGTGCAATCTTTAATCACAGAGTTAATTAAAACAGTTTCACCGTTAGCCAATTCAACTGAAAAATCTTCTTTTAAGTTATCGCGCGGTCGCGCAAGCTTCTGCTCGAAGGCGCGAGAAATAAAACTTCGATCGGCGCCAGTATCAAAAAGTATAGAAGCATAAAATCCGTTAAGCAAAAATGTACCATTAACTACGTCATTATTCGCTTGCGCTTGGTGCGCGGTTATGTTAAAAGCTCGTCAACGCGTTACTTGGTTTGAAATCTGGTTTACCGGATTCGCTTGCGTAATCTGAACTTGTAGTCTCGGGCACGCGTTCCGGAAATGACTGGGATCACCGCAGTTAAAGCACGATCTGGGTCGTGGGTTTTGGTAGGTTGGTTGAGGGTTTTGCGGGTAGACTGGTGGTGTTGGCGCAATTGGATTGGCGGGAAGGACTCTACAGTTTTCTGCAAGGTGACCAGCGCGGCCACATCGGGTACAAAGTCGACACGGGGTTTGGGTTGGGTGGTGAAATCTACAGGTTGGGCAAAAGGGATGGTTTCCTGTGTAAGGTTTCTTAGTTGGCGGGGCAGGGAGTGCTGGATTGGTTAAGGCATAGTTGTGGACTACAGGAGGTGTTGGGTAGGCTGACAGAGGGTTAGGCGTGTAAACTGGAGGTTGGTAGATGGGTTGCTGGACATTGGGCGGGTTGGTAATCACATAGGCTTTGCGCCTGCGCTTGAGGTTGTTACGGTTTGAGGGTTCAGGTTTGGTTTCTGCGGGTTCAGGGGCAGTTTTGGTGAGTTTGGTCTTTTCAGTTCCCCGCAGGAACAGGGTTCCTGCTCTGACATGGTTGTCGCTGAGCACAGCGGCCAATTCGATGGCGTCAGAGAGGGTAACTGGGTTTCTGGCCCATACAGAATCTTGAATTTCCATGGGGAGACCCCCAAGGAATTTCTCTATGGCTCGGCGGGAAGGGGTAACAAGGTGAGGGACAAGCAGGCTTAGTTCATGGAAGCGCGTCGCGTACTCGCGCGCTTCACCGCTGTATTGCTTCAAGTTCCAGAATTCTTCCTCCAGGCGCTTAACTTCGTTGGGAGGGCAGAATTCTCGCGTCAGAATCTCCTTAAATTCCTCCCAGAGCATGCTAGAAGCAGCTTCTGCGCCACGCGCATGGGCTACTCCATTCCACCATGTAAGCGCTCTAGATTCCAGGACACTGGAAGCATATAGGGTTCGTCTGTCTGAGGGGCATTGGGTGTGGAGGAAAGTGTTTTCTATTTTCTCAAGCCACTGGAGCATCACGGTGGCTCCTTCAAGACCTGTGAACTTTGGAGGGTTACCCGCGTTAAAGGACTTAATGTTGTAACCAGAGGTGTTGGTATTGTTTTGGCTCAAAGCTTGGGCTATTGCGGCGGCCATTTCCTGGGAACGTTGCTGTCTACGCATGCGCGAGGCTTCTCTTCTCTGAAATCGGCGAGATAGCGGAGGCATTCTATAAAAATTTTAATTTTAGTTAATATCTTAGTTTTATCGCAAAGTTTTAATCTTATAAAGCTTGGTTTCGCGGAGTCAGTTACTGTCAAAAGTTAAAGTAAAATAAATGACCCTAAATGCAGACTTAATAAAGGTAACACATTCGAATCAAGAATCGACAATTCATGTATCACCATGACTTTCCGAATTCCCAATTTAAAATATACGAGCAAACGAGTATTGGAGATTGACGATTCATGTATCACCATGACTTTTCAATCTTCAATATAAAATATACAAGAAAATGAGTATTGGAGGTTGACAATTCATGTATCACCATGACTTTTCAAGTCTCCAACCTCAGAACATAATCGTAAATGGAAATTGAAAATTAACTATTCATGTATCACCATGACTTTTCGGATTTTCAAACCCAACAAACGAATATGTAAGTAAAATCAATAAAAATCGAAATTTAACAAGAATCGAAATATCGCGAAATAAAACATAAAATCATATACTGCGCAAGCGCGAGCATATTCATAAATAACGAGTAATTAACAATAAGCGCGCAAACATGAGATTTCTCTCATGCGCGAGAAGGGACTCTTAGGTATTCTAGGCCGTTACGTCTAACCACCTATCCTAAAGTCAACGAGCTCTGATACCAATCTGTAACACCCCGACCAAAGGCGGATTATACATCGGGGCGCCACATATTGTTTCATTACTCGTGACACTATTGGGTGTCAATATTTAATAAATACATTCATTCGCGCACGCGCAAAGTAAAAGTAAGATAACATAAATCATCATAAATCAATATATTATAAATCATAATATTCGAACAGCAATAACTTGTCTTGATACATTTTAATCTAGGTCCAAAAGTAAAAACGTCCTATGTTTCCGCAAGCTCCAAAAACAGCTACTGCAAACCTGAACATGTGTTAAAATAAACGTCAAACACTTGCGTGCTGGTGAGAAATCAAGTTTAATACAATACATAGATAACAATGAATCTGCGCGCAACATGTGTATGTCTGGTTTTCAACAAGGGTGTAATCTGATCGGGATCAACTCTAAGATTCATAGACTGCCAGTGCTCACAATTGAGCTCACAAACAAGACAAACTGTGCATGTGCAAACAAAAGAGAAAATCATAAACGATAGTTCTCCCGTGTTCATCTAATGGTACCATGAGAACTGCGGAATAGACCGACAAGACGGTTAATGATCCACACATACAAATAAACAGCCAAGTCTACGTCCTCAACACATGGGATACTGCGCGACTAAAGTTCATAAACAAGTTTAAGACTCTAAGTTTGTATGAACACATGAACATCCCAAAACATTAAAAGCAAAAAGGGATTAGGTACGAGATTACTCACTTGATAAACGATGCGGTGTAAGATAAAGCAAGAACCAACTTTAAACAAGCACAAGTTAACCTATAAATAAGATTATTGTTTTAATGATCGGTTTTAAGTCTTGATATAAGTTAGCATAAGTAAATTATTATATATATATATATATATATTACCGGAAAAGCAGGACAGAACAGGGAGGAAGACGGAGGCAGAGAGGGAGGCGGCAGAGAGAGCAAGGAGAACAGGAGAGATTAAGTGTTTTGTGTGTGTAGTGTTAGGAAAAATAATACTATTATTTATAGAGAAACCCTAGGGAACACAATCCCTAGAAAAAGGGGAAAAGATCTCAAAAAGCAAAAGATTCCAAAAGCAAAAGATATCAAAAGATATGGCAGCTGCAGGGGGCAAGATAAAGCTGTCAGGGAACAGTAAACAGGCATGGGCGGGTCAGATAAAGGTACTGGTCAAGCATGGAAAAAGCAGATTTCCAAAGATACTGTCAGTCACTTTTTCTGTCAACCAATGGGGTTGGTGCGCATGCTGCGCCGAAAGTAACTTTTCAGACATAAAGCAGATTAGGTCAACAGCACAAAAGATAAGACAACACAAAAGCAAACGGCTAGATTAAACAGAAGAAAACTCAAAGGGTTTAGCGCGAGAAAGCTCGAGCGCGAAGGCAGACACAGAAGGTCAAGAGAGCGCGAGCGCGAAGGCAGACAGAAACCAACCTTAACGCGTCGCGGAAAGATACGTTTCTAAGCGCGCCGCGGGAAGAATCACATTTCTTAGCGCGCCGCGGGAGGAACTAAAATTCCTAGCGCGCCGCGGGAAGAACTATAATTCTTCGCGCGTCGAGGGATGAACTACGATTCTTAGCGCGCTGCGAGAAGAATTACAAATCCTTAGCGCGTCGCGGGAAGAACTACCGTTCTTAGCGCGCTGCGAGAAGAATTACAATTCTTAGCGCGCTGCGAGAAGAGTTCGTCTCGCGTATCGCTGAAACAGGTGGTCTTCACGCAGGATTCCTTGTAAGGGGTCTGGCGCGTGGAGCTGCGCAGACAACCTTAGGCGGGAAGGAACAAAGGACAAGCAAAGAGTTAGAAGAAAAAGAGGGAAACAAGGCTTAAGGGCGGGACGGCGACAAGAGGGAAAAGAAGGCGGAAAGAGAGAAGAGAGGGACGGGACGGCGGAAAGAAAGAGAGAGAAAGAGGCGGGAAGGAAAATATATATTATTATTAAAAGTAAAATATAAGTATAAATATATATTAAATCATAAAGAAAGAGATCGGATCGGAGAAACGGGTACCTGGGTCGGGTCGGATCGGGCAGATGTTACATTTTTGATATCATATCCTGTTAGCATTGCAAATCTACACCAAAAGAGATTGTGGAAATTGTAGTTTAACGATGGGGTTTCAAGGTGGCGGAGATGGTGGTTTCATGGTGGAAGTGCCATTGGTGGCATGGTAACGAATAACGATGGTGGTGTTGATCGGTTTAAGCATGGTTGGCGTAACTCAAAAGAAAAAAAAAACCCTCCGCTATAATGGATTGTATGAACTTAAAATCGTTAAAAAAAATTATAAGCAAATGTAAGGTAATATAATTTGTCAAATAGTATGTTAATGATTTCATCCAATTATCATTAAGAAATTTTTTACCCCAAATTTTAACACGTTAAAGAATCTAACTATACTATTAAAGCAAGATTATTTTTCTATATGGCACCATTATAGAGTGTCCACATTGGATTTCACATACACGATTCCCTTAAATACATTTTCCACCTAATTAACATTCATTAAAATGTATAACAATTCACTAAATGCATAAAATCATCTATCCATTATTTTTACCATTCTAAAGTATATTAAGTTATTCATATAAATTTAAAAAGACTAATATTTAACCTTTTACAATTTAATATAAAATTCTTTATTAAATTTATTTTATAATCATTTGAATCAATAAAAAAATGTTCGACTATATAAATCAATACAATGGCTAAAATCTTGGAAATTTGTTAAATGGTGAAAATCATGGACAAATATTTTAATTTTTTTTATATACATGTATTTCAATTTTAACTTTAAGTTATAATTTGATTTAAATGAATATAAAATTAAAAGTCATAAATAAAAATTATTATAAGAAATAACTGAATTTATGTATTACATATAATAATTTTTATTTTTATTATAATTTCCATCCGTGTGTAACACGGGATCTAACCTAGTTTTATAATAAATGAAGAAAGTGTGTTGGTTTCTAAGTACAAAATATTGTTTAGGACTTTTACGAGAAATATATCATGGCCATTTACGTGAAAAATTAAGGGACTGAAACAGAAAAAGAAAACAAAAAGTATGTTGGTTTTTTTTTATGATATTTACCCTACTTTTAATCATTCATAATCAAACATTTCTCTCTTCTATATAATTATAACCATGAAAAAAGAAATAAAGAAAGAAAAATCGTAGCTTATTTCATGCGAATACAATTGGTATTATCATAAAGGGGCGAAGATGATACATATACAAGTTATAGTAACACTTGAGTATAAGTCATACTCTTCAAAAATAGTTAACGCATCCCGTTTCAAATGTTTCGGATTTTAGGTTTGACATTCAGATTTATGTTCTTTTTAATACCCTAATGCTCTTGCATATTATTATTTCCTTAACTAAATAACTTATTTAATTCACCTTAAAATCAAATAAAAACAGTCCATTTTGAACTTTATAAAATCTAACATAATTAACATATTTATCAAGTCGAGTTAAACTTAAATCTCAAGACCAAGACCAAGACAAGATTTAAACCCCTTTGTAAATAAATACGAAATGGACCCCGTTAAGTAGCTTCCTAAGTCTAGTGGACACAATGCTATCATAATTTAATGATAAATGGGTTGAAAAGGCTTTTTGATCTAAAATCTACTCATCTCTCTCTTGAAAAAGACAACTAAACTAAACAACAAAATCAATGACCCATCAAGAGAAGCTTTTAATAGTTAATTCATTAAATCTAATACGCAAATCAAGTTCGAGCGCGACTAAACTTCAACACATCACAACTCTTTATAATTTAAAAGAACTCGAGATATGAGTAGATTATATTTTATGTATAATTCTATTTGCATATATAAACGTGTAAACATCAAAATCATACTCTACCGAGATCTTTGGATTTGTCTGAGACATTAAAGTTCACATGTGCGTCTCTTATATGTTTTGGAAGATGCATTGCTTTCAACCAACAAGCTTCTATGGAAAGGGTCCTACCATATGGCAAAGCTTATAATTGAAAGAGTGAAGTTTAGAAGTTTATGTGGATGAAGTAGTAGAACAAAAGAAGTTTTAAGGAGAGACATATTTGTATTGTGGATATGAGTACTTTGTGTTAGGGACCACACTAATAATGACAATAGCAAAGATGAACATCATAAATAATGGTCCACCAAAACATGCATTGTATCAACTTAAACCTCAATCATTCTTTTCTTGTGTAAAGAATGGTTGATCATCACATCTATTTTAGTGTCTTGTACATCATTCAATAAGATACTATACTAGATCATGTAACATAACTTTTTAAATTACCATAGAGCAAGTTCTACCATTTTTTCTATTATTAACGAAGCCAAATGCTTGTGTGGGGCAATATCTAAAGGGATGTACTAATGAATGATAGCTACAAAACATCTATGTGGAATAGTCAAGTCACCTATCACACATTACATTACCAATTAATGGAAAGAAAAGAACAAATGACAAATGCTACTTTGATGAAATAAAAAAGTCGTACATAGAATTCCATCCATATTTTATTATGTATCACAGTTTAATATTCTTTTTTTGGTTGTAAAATATATGATATTTTTCTTTTCAAATGTATTCATACAAGAGCATGAGATGTTAAGTGTATGTTTTCATGAAACTAAAGAGATAATAAATTCTTTATCTTTGGGTTGAGAGTATATGAGGGTGGTGCTTTATATATTGCGATGATTCTTCCAATTGATGAATCATTTGAACCAACATGCAGGTAGAAGAACTAATGATAAGGAATGAATTGATTTTGATTATGTAATCCATTTGTACTGAATCCCGTTTTGGCATGTTTACGCAATTGATTTAATTATGTTTAGAAATAAATTGACTTATGACTAATGAAAGCTAATTACCTGTTTCAACGTGTATTTCAGGTTATTAGCATTGAGTGTTGAATTAGAAGGTATCAGATGACTACTTGAGAAGAACAATATTTGTCATACAAGAACTCTGAGCGATGACTTTGCTAAGTTTACTATACTTTTGTTTTTGAGAACTTTAACTTTCCCGGTATTTGGTTTAAAAAGACTGTTTTTGTATAAATCCAATTGTTAGTCATGCCCTGATTTTGGGGTGTTGACAATGTTGTATGTTTAGGATCTCCAAAGTGACACCATCGGTCTTAAAAGACAATTAAAGACAATCTTAGGCGTTGTTTGTTTTTTCAGAGGTAAATGTCTGTAGTCTGCGAATCACATTTGCAGAAGAAGAGGTGAACCAAACATCTGCAGTTTGCAAGAAAAAGATTGTTTGTTTTTTAACGTCTACAAACAGCTAAGATTAACTGGTGGTGGTGTACAAACGGTGGTAGTGGACGGTGGTGGTGGATGGTGGTGCTAGACGGTAGTGCTGGACGATGGTAGTGGAAGTGGACGGTGGTGATGGTGGACGATGGTGGAAGGTGGTGGTGGACAATGGTGGTAGACCATGGCGGTAGGCGGTGGTCGGTGCCTCAGTGGTGGCGGCGGACGGTGGGTGGTGGTGGTGATGGAAGGTGGTGGTAGATGGTGGACGGTGGTGGTGATGGTGATGGATGGTGGGTGGTGGGTTGTGGTTGTGGTTGACAGTGGTGGTGGTGTGTAAGGCCCCGGTCCTGGGAGCCCTACTTTGGCGTTGGATTTACTCATAAACACAATTTTAAATATCAGAGTTAACTGAACTTTCGCGGAATAATTAAAACTTCATGCATTACATTACAAAACATTAATTTTGTCTTAAACATACAATTTGTCTTATCATAAACATTAACATAACGCAATCATGACACTTCTTCATAGATGCCAGCCTCTTCGGTTCATGCCATGTGTCTCCCCTCAAGCCAACTGCTTCAACCTATTTGCCTATGTGCATACTAAAAGTCAGCTACGGTGAGTGAGTTCTAGTTAATCAGGCAACAAATATTACATACTTACACATACGCATCCGAATATACATATTACGTACTTAACCTGCTTATATATTTAGTTCATACATTCTTTCATTCATTCATACTTGCGTTCTTTCGTACCTTCTCGTTTTTAACTTTCATATTATGTATACAACTATCCTTACGTTTTTAAGAGCCCTTCGCCCTGTACCTTATAGATATTATAAGGGTCCGATCTCTACCATCACAGATATTATGAGGGTCTGGTCCCTATAATCACAGATATATGAGGGTCTGGTCCCTTCTTTCCATACCATCATTAAGCCTTACATCCATACGTACTTTGCTGACCTGTTATATATTTATATATAATCATGCACGTCCACGTACACACTCTTAACTCTTTCTATATCATTCGCATATCATTCATAGTCATTCATATAGCATACACTTACCACAAAGAAAAGGGGCTAGAAGCTCACATGAAGTCGGTTTCTTTCCGAGTTGATCGTGATACCCTTCCTTAGCTGCGCACGGCTTACTTTGTAATAATATAAGTATCAATTAACTACTCCTAACCAATTCATATTTCTAAGTTAGTGAAATCCCTAACGAACGGGGGTCCAAGGGCAGTGCCCCTGCTAGCGGGGTTCTAGGGGCGGCAGCTCTTAGCAGGGTCCAATGGGCAGAGCCCCTGGCTGGGTCGAGCTGCTAGGTCAGTTTGGAACAATTTTATTTTCCTTATTAAGCCTTTATTGAAAATTCACCAGAAAAACGAATCGAGTTAAGTTTTACAACAATTCGGATCGCATGCAAAACCAATCGCATCGCATGGATGATATCCAATCGCGGAAATCCAATCCCATCGCATGGATGAAATACAATCGTATTGCATGGAACAAAATGAATTGCATCGAATGATGAATTCTAATCGCATTGCATGCCAGATGAATCGCATCGCATTTCCTAAACCAATAGCATCGCATGCATGTGCGATGCGATTCATCCCTGTGCGATCCGATTCATCATTTTCTTCATTTTACCGTTCTTTCAGCCATTTTGCCATTTAACCCTTCCTTGTGCCCCGTTTTTACTATTTTGGCGAGTTTTTTTGGTCGTAACGACTTTGTCTACTCGCTTTTCACATAGCCCGAACGTCACTCGTTCGTCCCATATCTAACCCGCTAACTCGTGACTCATTAAGTTTATATTTTTCTTACATCTTACAGCCTGACCTACTATTAGACCAAGTTGCATGTCGAATCCCACCTCAAAATCTTAACCTTTTAACCGAAACATACCTCACGGTTTCGGGTTTGGTTCGGACTGGATCAAACCTCAGATCTTAGAAGTGTTTCTTGTTGTTTGGTGATGCTAGATCACAAAATCACCATGTTTCTCTCGGCTCTTAGAAGAATATGAGAGGAAGGGAGTTTGTGTGTGTTCTTGAGGTTGAGAGTGTTTGGGTGGAATGAGGGTGATGGAAATGAGTGAGAGCGAGAGTGAGATTTGGAGTTTATATACTCCTAGTCTATGGGCCTTAAGGCACATACCCATTCCCTAGCCAATTCTTATATCCATACCCAACATAATCAAACACTAACACACCATTAAATTAACGAAATTTCTTTTGTTACTTATAAAATTAGATTACGACACATATGTAATACTAAAATTTTTCCTTTATTTATTATTCCCAAAATTATGAGTGTTACATGGTGGTGATGGACGATGGTGGTAAACGGTGAACGGTGGTGGCGGCAGATAGTGGGTGGTGGGTTGTAGTGATAGTGGACGGTGGCCGTAGACGATGATGGTGGGTCGGTGGGTGGCGGTAGACAGTGGTGATAGGTGGTGGGCGTACGGTGGGTGGTGGACGTTGGTGACCAATGGTGGTGGATCAATGGTGGTAGACAGTGGTGGTAGGTGGTGGTGATGGAAGGTGGGTGGTGGAGGTGGTGTGTGGTGGTGATAGGTGGTAGACGATGGTGATAGGTGGTGGACGATGGTCACTGGTGGTGATGGAGGATGGTGGTAGACGGTGGTGATAGGTGGTGGTGGCGGACGGTGAGTGGTGGGTGCTGGTGGACGGTGGGTGTTGGTAGATGGTGATATTTAACCCTCAGCGGACCTTAGAAGATCTTAGAATGGATGAGCCAAGTCTGCACCAAGAAGAGTTCGCACAGACGTTTTTTAATGAAACGTCTTCGAAAAAACAAACAGTCTGCGGATGACAATATCTGCGCGTGGCGCAGACAAAAGAGCATGCGTAGACATTTTTTTAGAAAAACAAACAGCATCTTAGGCAAACAAAACTAGGCCTTTAAGAGTTCAAGGGTGATTCTTGTGTGTAGCTGTAGAGTCCAAGGGAGATAAATCATAAACTCCAACTTATTGAATGTCGTTGAGCCAAAAATATATCGGCGATTACTTGGAGGAATAGGGGAATTAATGATTTTTTTTTTATTAATTTTGTAATATATTCTTATCAATTATATATTATTATCAAACTACAACGTGTGATAAATACCGAAATTTATAGGTATTTTATGTTGACTAGATGGATTAATACATTAAGTAAAATACTCAAGGTGTGAATTGATAAATCAGATGTTGAAAACAAGAACGCAAATCACACAATTTTTGGAATGAACTTTTAAATATTAAATACTAGGTTAGCTATTCGTGTGTAACGTGGGTTTTAAAAATTTAATTTTATATATCAATAATGATCAAAATATCAATAATAAAAGTCATGATAAGAAAATTTGGGTATTAAATATAAAAAATAGAAACATACTTTACAGTTAAATAACATATGTTTTTTACTAATACATTGATCATAAGACATGCAAAATATAATATGATCGAATACAATATATACGGTACAAATAAATCATGTCATGAGTTAAAATAAAAAAAAGTAAACTTATAAATAATTTTACTAAAACAATTCGTTTTTAATAGTAATTAGAAGTTTTTTGTAGTAACTATATTACTTGATAGTAAAATATTATTTGTTTTTAATAGTAATTAGAAGTTTAGTGTTGCATAACATATATGTAACAAATAATTAATTTATAAACAGCTAGAATATGATGTTTAAATTTCTTAATCGGGTTTTGATAAAATAATTTTACTATATGTTTTTTCGTGTATAAATAAATGGTGCTTTCTAATAGTATTTATAACAACTATAGTAAGTTCATAAAGTTGATGCTATTATATTTTAAAAATTCAAAGGATTTCTTAGTACCAAACAATATAAAACATAGCGTTTCATTTCATATAACATTAAATATTTAGATAATATAAAACTGTAAAGAGATAAAATTTCATGAAACAATCATGTCATTTCATTAATAAAAAACAATCTTTATAAAGTCAAACATCTGATAAAAGCAAAACACAAACACAATCCTAAAACCAATTGTAAAGAAACATAATGCGAGCAAACAATGAAAAAAGATAATAAAAAAGGAAATTGTTTGTAACAATTAAAAAAACTTCTACTTCTCTGTTTTTGGAATCAACGGTTTGTTATTCCAAGTTGCATCGGACACATCCTTTGAGTGAATCTTCAACAGTTTGGTTGACAATAGAGCAAATGAGTCGTCAATGTTGTATGCATTTTTAAGGTTACACTTAAAACAACATTGATGCGTTTTAACATTATTGTATGTTTAAATACGTAAGTAAGCTGCATTGTATGTTTAAATTAGTTGACTATAACTAAGGTGTAAAATGATAATATACTAAAATTAGGCTATTTATTTATAGATGGTATAATTTGGATTTTAAATTTGAAACCAATTATTATAATTGTTGATTGTTGATATGTGTGTTAGTGAAATAAATTGTAAGAGTAATTAAAGTTGGTTATAAATTTACATTTTGGTTACATATTAAATATATTAAATGTCATATGTAATTAGAAGTAGCAGGTAATGTAACCTAAATCGTTGTTGTTGTTATTATTATTATATTTCGTAAAATATGGAGTTGTAATAGCATGTAGTGTAACTTAAACCAATTTTCTATTAAATGCATAAATATGTATAGCTAAGAATATGGTATCTAACTTCATCTATTTAAAACTATATTTTTATGCATACAATTATCACATAGTATTTTTATCATCAATGTGAAAGATTAAAATCACTCTTAAATCAATAAATGTATACATATTACATGTAACTTGTGTGATCATGAACCAGGAACTGATGATACCCAATTTACACATGGAGAGATTTGTATTACTATTATGTGATCTGCAACACTTGAAGATAAAAATAAAATCATCCGAGAAGATAGATAGTGGTCTAGTGGATACCTTGATATAGCTTTGACCTCTTTCAAAAATCACTTAATCACCATCTTGACTATTATTTTAAGAAGAAAAAAACATTTTATTTAAATTTTTGAAAAAGAACATCGAATAGGTACCATATGTCATATGAACACAAAATCGTACAAAAATCATATACAAAATTGAAAAAGAATATTTTATTTAAAAATTACAAAACAAACATCAAATAGTTATGCAAGTGTTTACATTTAAGTATAACAGAAAATATTTATAGTGAAAGTGTTTGAGGAGCAAAAAAAAATTAGTTTAGGTCAAAAGAAAAGAAGATTTATAGGCCTATAGACAAAAAAAAAGTTTCTAAATATAATTTAATTTTTGTTACAAAGTCAAGAACGTGGAGGGGCTATGGTTTTTTCATAACTATTTTTATGACTATAATTTCATATAAAAATCCTAGTATAGATACATATTTGTAAGCACGGTAATCATAATTGGCTAAACTTGTATAAGATAGATTAATTTATAATATAAATGCAATAAAAACTTCAGAAAGATTACGGATTTATTATATATGATACATTAGACACAAGAAAAATGATGAATGTGTAGATGATGATTCAGATTCTTTTATTGTAATTAAAGATTAATTTACAGTTTCTTGAAGAAACATTACCAAACTCTAGAAAAATGATTTAGGGTTTCCAATATGATATGAGAGAAATTAAAGAAAGCCATTAGTTCTAGTCGTCAGTAATTTTGAAGATGAAATTTGAAGTTTTTGATTTAGGTTTTCTGGAGATGAAATTCGAAGTATTGTTGTAACACCCCGACCGATGGCGGATTATACATCGGGGCGCCACGTATTGTTTCATTACTCGTGACACTATTTGGGTGTCAATATTTAATAAATACATTTCATTGCGCACGCGCAGAACACGACATAAAGTAACATAAATCATATCATAACTTAAAATATTCAAATAACATAACTTGTCTTGTTACATTTTAATCTAGGTCCAAACAAAAAGAAAACATCCTACGCGTCCAAGAGATTCCCAAAAGCAGCTACAGCAAACCTGAACATGTGTTAAAATAAAACGTCAACACTTGCGTGTCGATGAGAAATCAAGTTTAATAGATATAAATAGATAAATACAAACACTGCGCGCAACATGTGCTTAACTGGGGTTTAACATAGGGTGTAATCAGATTGTGATCAAGCCTTAGATCATAGCTCATAGTTCAATCCGTGCTCCCAATTGAGCACAAAAACAAGAAAACATACGTGCATGTGTAAGAAAACAAGAAAACCGTAAACGATAGGTCTCCCGTGTTCATCTAATGGATCCATGAAAACTTCGGAATAGGCCGTCAAAGCGGTTAATGAGTCACACATACAAATAAACAGCCAAGTAAACGTCCATAACACATGGGGTTTTGCGCACATAAAGTTCATAAACAAGTTTAAGACTCAAGTTGTACGAACACATGAACATCCCAAAACGTTAAAAAAAATAAAAGGGGATTAAGTACGAGATTACTCACCTGAAAAAGGTGTGTTGAAAGATAATGCAAGAACCAACTTTTAAACAAGCACAAGTTATCCTATAAATAAGAGGTTATTGGTTTAACGATTGGTTTTTATGTCTTGAATATATGCAGTAAGTATCGATTTTTGTTAGTTAAACAAAATATATATATATATTTACCGAGATTCTGGGCAGAGCAAAAGGGAAGACGGAGGCAAAGAGGGGAGTTGAAGGCGTCGCTGAAGAACTACGGCAGAGAGCAAAAGGGAGAGAGATTTGGGGAGTGTTTAAGTGTAGTGTGGTGTTACAAGAAAATAGTTTTATTTATAGGAAAACCCTAGGGAACACAATCCCTTAAAAGGAGGAAAAGATCTTATCAAATCAAGCAAAAGATATAAAAAGTACAAGAATCCAAAAGCAAAAGATATCCAAAGATATGCCGGCAGCTGCAGGGGATGGGGGAAAGCTGACAGGTTACAGGTCAAAGCATGGGAGGTGACAGGGAAAACACTGTACAAGACATGCAAAAGAAGATTTCAAAAGATTATGTCAGTCACTTTTTCTGTCAACCAATAGGATTGGTGCGCATGCTGCGCCGAAAGTGGCTTTTCGGACAGATGTCGGAACTGACCTAAAGAGCTCAAACAAAAGATAAGATATCTCAAAAGAATACAGGCTGACCTAAACTGAAGAAAAGACTTAAGGTCTAGCGCGAGAAAATTCGAGCGCACGCGCGAGGGCGAAGGCAGACAGAACAAACCTTAGCGCGTCGCGGGAAGAACTACAAATCCTTAGCGCGTCGCGGGAAGAACTACCATTCTTAGCGCGTCGCGGGAAGAACTACAATTCCTTAGCGCGTCGCGGGAAGAACTACCATTCTTAGCGCGTCGCGGGAAGAACTACAATTCTTAGCGCGCTGCGAGAAGAACTACAATTCTTAGCGCGCTGCGAGAAGAACTACAATTCTTAGCGTGCTGCGAGAAGAACTACAATTCTTAGCGCGCTGCGAGAAGAGCTACAATTCTTAGCGCGCTGCGAGAAGAGTTCGTCTCGCGTATCGCAGGAACAGCTGGTCTTCGCGCAGGCTTCCTTGAAAAGAGTCTGGCGCGTGGAGCTGCGCAGACATCCTTAGGCGGGAAGAACCAAAGGACAAGCAAAGAGTCAAGAGAAAAGGGAGTTCAGGCTAAAGGGTTAAGCAGAGGGGCGGGACGGCGACAAGAAAGAGAAGGAGGCGGGACGGCGACGAAAGAGAGAAAGAGGCGGGACGGCGACAAGAGAGAGAAAGAGGCGGGACGGCGGAAAGAAATTATTATTATTAGTAAGTAATATAAAAATATATGTATATATAATTTATTTAATGTTAAATTTGCAAAGATTAATAATCAAATTTTAAATCATAAAAAGAATCGGATTCGAAAACGGGTACCTGGGTCGGGTCGGATTGGGCAGTTGTCACAGTCTCCCCTACTTTAAGAAATTTCGTCCCGAAATTTATCTCGAAGTAGGTTGCGCAGAGAAAAGGTGCGGGTACTTGATCTTCATCTGATCTTCCCTTTCCCAAGTGAACTCGGCTCCGCGCTTGGACTGCCAACGAACTTTAACAATAGGGATGCGACTGCGCTTGGTTTGCTTTACCTCGCGATCCATAATCTCAACAGGCTTCTCAACGAAATGCATAGACTCATCAACTTGAACTTCATCAAGTGGTATGTGAAGGTTCTCGTCAGCTAAACATTTCTTGAGATTGGATACATGGAAAGTTGGATGCACATTGCTGAGCGCGGGCGGCGGGTCCAGTTTGTAGGCAACTTTTCCCACCCTCGCAAGAATCTTGAATGGACCAACATAACGAGGTGCAAGCTTACCTTTCTTCCCAAAGAGGACAACACCCTTCCAGGGCGACACTTTGAGGAGAACAAGATCACCAACTAGAAATTCGAGAGGCTTTCGCCTGCGATCTGCGTAACTCTTCTGTCGGCTTCTGGCAGTCAGCAGATGATTACGGATCTTGGCGATTTTATCGGTTGTCTCTTGAACTAGTTCGGGTCCTGTGATTTGAACTTCACCCACTTCGTTCCAACAAATCGGTGAACGGCACTTTCGACCGTAAAGTGCTTCAAATGGGGCCATACCGATGCTGGAATGATAGCTGTTATTATAAGAGAACTCGATCAGAGGTAGGTGTGAATCCCAATTACCTCCAAAATCAAGAACACAAGATCGAAGCATATCCTCAAGGGTTTGGATGGTTCGCTCAGACTGTCCGTCAGTCTGAGGATGATATGCAGTACTCATGTCCAAACGAGTTCCTAAAGCAGATTGGAGAGATTTCCAAAAGCGAGATATAAAACGGCCATCGCGATCGGATATGATGCTCAAAGGAGTACCATGACGGCAGACAATTTCCTTGACATATAGATGCGCAAGTTGATCAACACGGTAGGTTTCACGAATGGGTAGAAAGTGGGCAGACTTGGTCAATCGATCCACTATTACCCAAATGCTATCATGTTTGCTTGCGGTCAAGGGTAACTTGGTGATAAAGTCCATTGCTATACTTTCCCATTTCCACGTAGGAATTTCTGGTTGTTCGAGCAAACCAGATGGGCGTTGATGTTCAGCTTTTACCTTAGAACAAGTTAGGCATTTTGCTACGAACACAGCAATATCCTTTTTCATACCGGGCCACCAATAAGAAAGGCGCAAATCTTTGTACATTTTGTCAGCACCAGGATGAACGGAATACCGAGTTTTGTGTGCTTCACTCAGTATGACAGAGCGAAGATTCTCATCATTGGGGATCCAGATGCGATTGAGATAACAGAGAATTCCATTCAGGTTAGGGACTAGATGTACTTCTGCACCACACGCTAACTCGGCGCGTAGGTTGCCTTTGCTGATCGATGCGCGCTGCGCGTCGCGAATGCACGATTCAAGATCGTTTTGGGTCGGCGCGAAATGAAGCTGCGTGCGCGGCAAGATACAGTTGAGTTGACTGGGTTTGCGGCTGAGCGCATCGGCTACCACATTAGCCTTTCCAGGGTGATATCGGATCTCACAATCGTAATCACTGATGAGTTCGTTCCATCGGCGTTGTCTCATGTTAAGTTCCTTTTGATCAAAAATGTGCTGGAGGCTTTTATGGTCGGTGAAAATGATGCACTTAGTCCCATAGAGGTAGTGTCTCCAGATTTTTAAGGCAAATACAACTGCACCAAGTTCGAGGTCGTGAGTCGTATAATTCTTTTCATGAATTTTGAGTTGCCTAGACGCGTAAGCGATAACCTTGCCTCGTTGCATAAGTACACAACCGAGACCTTGGTTGGAGGCATCGCAATAAACGACAAAGTCGTCAGTACCCTCAGGTAACGCTAGAACAGGAGCTTCGCACAACAATTGCTTGAGCGCTTGAAAGGCTTCTTCTTGCTTAGAGCCCCAAATATACGGTTTGCCTTTGTGCGTTAATGCTGTTAAAGGCAAGGCGATTTTTGAGAAGTTCGCAATGAATCGCCGGTAGTAACCAGCTAAGCCCAAAAAGGAACGGATTTCGGTAGGAGCGGACGGTGTAATCCAGTTCTTGATTGCTTCAATTTTGGATGGGTCAACATGAATACCCATCTTGTTTACAACATGACCAAGAAACTGTACTTCATCCGACCAGAACTCACACTTGGAGAGTTTGGCATAGAGTTGTTCGGTTCGAAGCTTTTGCAACACCAACTGAAGATGTTGTTCATGCTCGGCCTTGGTTTTGGAATATACCAGAACGTCATCGATAAACACGATCACGAATCGGTCCAAGAAAGGCCTACACACCCGGTTCATTAGATCCATGAAGACAGCGGGTGCGTTGGTTAAACCGAAGGGCATGACCAAGAATTCAAAATGACCGTAGCGGGTTCGAAAAGCAGTCTTGGGAATATCCTCTTCGCGGATACGCAACTGGTGATAGCCCGAACGGAGATCGATTTTGGAGAAACAAGAGGCACCTTGGAGTTGGTCAAAGAGGTCGTCAATACGCGGTAAGGGATACCGGTTCTTAATGGTGAGCTTGTTCAGCTCGCGGTAATCGATACACATGCGAAACGAACCGTCTTTCTTTCTAACGAACAACACCGGAGCACCCCATGGCGAAGAGTTAGGGCGAATGAATCCTTTATCGGTCAACTCTTGAAGTTGACTTGCTAATTCTTGCATTTCAGCGGGTGCAAGACGATAAGGAGATTTGGCTACAGGGGATGCACCAGGGACAAGATCAACACGAAACTCGACTTCCCGAGCGGGAGGTAAACCAGAAAGATCATCGGGAAAGACTTCAGGAAAGTCACGCACGATGGGGATTTCAGAAAGTTTCTTCTTTCCTTCGTCGGGTTTGACCACATGAGCTAAGAACGCGACACATTTCTTCCGCAAAAGTCTTCGGGCTTCAGAGCATGACATAAGTTTAAGACCGTTAGATGGTTTCTCGCCATAGATATGAAGATTTTCACCATTTTCCCGAGGAATGCGAATCAACTTCTTGGCGCAGATTACTTCGGCGCGATTTTGCGAGAGCCAGTCCATTCCAATAATGACATCAAAACTTCCAAGAGGCATGGGAATGAGGTCGATTAGAAAATCATGTTCATTAAGGTTAAGCGTGCAATCTTTGATCACGGAGTTTATTAAAATAGTTTCACCATTAGCCAATTCAACTGAAAAGTTTTCGTTTAAGTTTACTCGCGGTCGCGCGAGTTTTTGTTCAAATGCGCGAGAAATAAAACTTCTATCGGCGCCAGTATCAAAAAGTATAGATGCATATTGTCCGTTAAGTAAAAATGTACCATTAACCACGTCATTATTCGCTTGCGCTTGGTGCGCGGTTATATTAAAAGCTCGGCCACGCGACACTTGGTTTGAAATTTGGTTAACCGGATTAGCTTGCGTAATTTGTACTTGCAGTCTCGGGCACGCGTTCCGGAAATGACTGGGGTCACCGTAGTTGTAGCACGACCTGGGTCGTGGATTAGGGTATGTTGGTTGTGGGTTTAGCGGGTAAGTTGGTGGTGTTTGCGCGATTGGGTTGGCGGGAAGGATTCTACAGTTCTCAGCAGTGTGACCAGTACGGCCACATCGGTTACATTGTCGACACGGGACTTGAGTTGGATGGTGAAGTCTACAGGTTGGGCAAAAGGGTTGGTTTCCTGTGTAAGGTTTCTTAGTTGACGGGGTAGGGAGTGCGGGATTGGTTAAGGCATAGTTATGGACTACAGGGGGTGTTGGGTAAGTTGGCAGTGGGTTAGGAGCGTGTACTAGAGGTTGGTAGGCGGGTTGTTGGACAACGAGCGGGTTGGTAAGCGCGTAGGTTTGATGATTGGATTTGCGCTTACGCTTGAGGTTGTTACGGTTTGAGGGTTCTGGCTTGGTTTCTGTTGGTTCTGGGACAGTCTTGGTGAGTTTGGTCTTTTCGGCTCCCCGCAGGAACAGGGTTCCTGCCCTGACATGGTTGTCGCTGAGCACAGCGGCCAACTCGATGGCGTCAGAGAGGGTTGCTGGGTTCCTGGCCCATACAGAATCTTGAATTTCCATGGGAAGACCCCCAAGAAACTTCTCGATGGCTCGGCGGGAAGGGGTAACTAGGTGCGGGACAAGCAAACTTAGTTCGTGGAAGCGCATGGCGTACTCGCGCGCTTCGCCACTGTACTGTTTCAAGTTCCAAAATTCCTCCTCAAGGCGCTTTATTTCGTTGGGAGGGCAGAATTCTCTAGTCAGAAGTTCCTTGAATTCCTCCCAGAGCATGCTAGAAGCAGCTTCTGCGCCACGCGCGTGAGCTACTCCATTCCACCAAGTAAGCGCCCTTGATTCTAGGACACTTGAGGCGTATAAGGTTCGTCGGTCTGGAGGGCATTGGGTATGGAGGAAAGTTTTCTCAATTTTCTCGAGCCATTGGAGCATTACGGTGGCTCCTTCAAGCCCTGTGAATTTCGGAGGGTTACCCGCATTAAAGGATTTAATATTGTATCTGGAGGGGTTGGGATTATTTTGGTTTAAGGCTTGGGCTATCGCGGCGGCCATTTCCTGGGAACGTTGCTGCCTACGTCTGCGCGAGGCTTCTCTCCTCTGATGACGGCGAGATAGCGGAGGCATTCTATAAAAGTTTTAATTTTTGTTAATATCTTGGTATGGGAAATCGTTTTAGCGCAAAGTATATCGTCGTAAAGCTTGTTTTGCGGAGTCAAGTGCTATCAAATTTTGAAGTAAAATATGAATTTTAATGCAAACTTAATACAGGTAATAAATTCGAATTGAAAACCGACAATTCATGTATCACCATGACTTTTCAAATCTTCAATTTAAAATATCGAGTAAATGAATATTGGAGATTGACAATTCATGTATCACCATGACTTTTCAAATCTTCAATTTAAAACATAAAGTTAATGGTAATCGAAAATCAACTATTCATGTACCACCATGACTTCTCGGATTTTCAATCCCCACAACAAACGAATATGTAAGTAAAGAAATAGATTGAAATTTAACAATAAAAATCGAAAGATCGCGAATAAAACATGAAATCATGTGCTGCATATACGCAAGCATAATTTATAAATATCGAGTAATTAACAATTAGCGCGCAAACATGAGATATTTCTCATGCGCGAGAAGGGACTCTTAGGTATTCTAGGTCGTTACGTCTAACCACCTATCCTAAAGTCACGGAGCTCTGATACCAATCTGTAACACCCCGACCGATGGCGGATTATACATCGGGGCGCCACGTATTGTTTCATTACTCGTGACACTATTTGGGTGTCAATATTTAATAAATACATTTCATTGCGCACGCGCAGAACACGACATAAAGTAACATAAATCATATCATAACTTAAAATATTCAAATAACATAACTTGTCTTGTTACATTTTAATCTAGGTCCAAACAAAAAGAAAACATCCTACGCGTCCAAGAGATTCCCAAAAGCAGCTACAGCAAACCTGAACATGTGTTAAAATAAAACGTCAACACTTGCGTGTCGATGAGAAATCAAGTTTAATAGATATAAATAGATAAATACAAACACTGCGCGCAACATGTGCTTAACTGGGGTTTAACATAGGGTGTAATCAGATTGTGATCAAGCCTTAGATCATAGCTCATAGTTCAATCCGTGCTCCCAATTGAGCACAAAAACAAGAAAACATACGTGCATGTGTAAGAAAACAAGAAAACCGTAAACGATAGGTCTCCCGTGTTCATCTAATGGATCCATGAAAACTTCGGAATAGGCCGTCAAAGCGGTTAATGAGTCACACATACAAATAAACAGCCAAGTAAACGTCCATAACACATGGGGTTTTGCGCACATAAAGTTCATAAACAAGTTTAAGACTCAAGTTGTACGAACACATGAACATCCCAAAACGTTAAAAAAAATAAAAGGGGATTAAGTACGAGATTACTCACCTGAAAAAGGTGTGTTGAAAGATAATGCAAGAACCAACTTTTAAACAAGCACAAGTTATCCTATAAATAAGAGGTTATTGGTTTAACGATTGGTTTTTATGTCTTGAATATATGCAGTAAGTATCGATTTTTGTTAGTTAAACAAAATATATATATATATTTACCGAGATTCTGGGCAGAGCAAAAGGGAAGACGGAGGCAAAGAGGGGAGTTGAAGGCGTCGCTGAAGAACTACGGCAGAGAGCAAAAGGGAGAGAGATTTGGGGAGTGTTTAAGTGTAGTGTGGTGTTACAAGAAAATAGTTTTATTTATAGGAAAACCCTAGGGAACACAATCCCTTAAAAGGAGGAAAAGATCTTATCAAATCAAGCAAAAGATATAAAAAGTACAAGAATCCAAAAGCAAAAGATATCCAAAGATATGCCGGCAGCTGCAGGGGATGGGGGAAAGCTGACAGGTTACAGGTCAAAGCATGGGAGGTGACAGGGAAAACACTGTACAAGACATGCAAAAGAAGATTTCAAAAGATTATGTCAGTCACTTTTTCTGTCAACCAATAGGATTGGTGCGCATGCTGCGCCGAAAGTGGCTTTTCGGACAGATGTCGGAACTGACCTAAAAAGCTCAAACAAAAGATAAGATATCTCAAAAGAATACAGGCTGACCTAAACTGAAGAAAAGACTTAAGGTCTAGCGCGAGAAAATTCGAGCGCACGCGCGAGGGCGAAGGCAGACAGAACAAACCTTAGCGCGTCGCGGGAAGAACTACAAATCCTTAGCGCGTCGCGGGAAGAACTACCATTCTTAGCGCGTCGCGGGAAGAACTACAATTCCTTAGCGCGTCGCGGGAAGAACTACCATTCTTAGCGCGTCGCGGGAAGAACTACAATTCTTAGCGCGCTGCGAGAAGAACTACAATTCTTAGCGCGCTGCGAGAAGAACTACAATTCTTAGCGTGCTGCGAGAAGACCTACAATTCTTAGCGCGCTGCGAGAAGAGCTACAATTCTTAGCGCGCTGCGAGAAGAGTTCGTCTCGCGTATCGCAGGAACAGCTGGTCTTCGCGCAGGCTTCCTTGAAAAGAGTCTGGCGCGTGGAGCTGCGCAGACATCCTTAGGCGGGCAGAACCAAAGGACAAGCAAAGAGTCAAGAGAAAAGGGAGTTCAGGCTAAAGGGTTAAGCAGAGGGGCGGGACGGCGACAAGAAAGAGAAGGAGGCGGGACGGCGACGAAAGAGAGAAAGAGGCGGGACGGCGACAAGAGAGAGAAAGAGGCGGGACGGCGACAAGAGAGAGAAAGAGGCGGGACGGCGGAAAGAAATTATTATTATTAGTAAGTAATATAAAAATATATGTATATATAATTTATTTAATGTTAAATTTGCAAAGATTAATAATCAAATTTTAAATCATAAAAAGAATCGGATTCGAAAACGGGTACCTGGGTCGGGTCGGATTAGGCAATTGTCACAATTGTCACCAGCGATTTTGGAATTTGGGAACGATTTGACGGATCAATGAGAGGAGAGATTGGAATGTTAAACATTAGGAAAGAGTCAGGAAATATGGTTTTTGGAAAATCGTCAATATGTTTGTTCGGGAAGTAGTTAATTGGGTTGGGTAAGGGTATGGACCGGGTTTGTAAAAGGAGTGTGGTGGAAGGCGGGAATTTGAAAGGAATGATGGACTAAAAAGAGGACACGTGGCGTAAGAAAACCTTTATTTATTAATTAGTATAGATTATTGATCCAGAAAATAACTTAGAAATTAGATTAATTTCTCATAAGGTATAACCCTAACATCAATTCTTTTGGATTACACAGACACCCGATTACATAGATAACATGTTATAATGAAAAACGATCACAAACTCCTATTTATTTGTTGAATAAAAATTAAAACTGGACTCAACCTGACATCTTTGTTAGACAAAACCAAGCTCATTCCGTGCCTATACAGGGCTCGGCCAGTTTCTAACACATTACCCAAATTTTTTTAATATATACATATAAAATAATTTTTAACCTTGAATAGTAGAAGTTTGATGCTTTATAAACCAAAAGCCACAACCCCCCCCCCCCCCCCCCCCCCCCAAAAAAAAATAATAAAAAAACTTAACTGACCTTAATTAGTAAATTGCAAGTGGGCACGATGAGAATTCTTTTCTAACTTTAATTATCGTAAATCTTTTGATAAATATTTGAGAAAATTACTGTTTGCGTCCCTGTGGTTTTAAGACGGAGGCACAATGAGTCCCTGAAAATTTTTTTGAACTGGTTGAGTCCCTGTGGTTTCAAAAATGAATCATTTGAGTCCCTGGCGCTACTTAACTTTCAGGGTAAACTTTCATTTTACTGAAACCACAGGGACTCAAATTGTTCGTTTCTTTGTTCGTTTATGAAACCACGGGGATCAACCAATTCAAAAATTTTTTCGGGGACTCCTTGTGTCTCTCGAAATCTCACAGACGCACTAATGCATATATAATGGTGCGTCATTGCAGATGTTAGTATTTATCTTTTGGGATAATTTGACGCAGAAAACTGAACATGGTTGAGAAGGGGACACGTGAGTTGGAAATAGAGTAATCATGAAAACGAGAAAGAAATTGAAATGAATTAAGAAAGGGACCATGAAGAGGTAGCTTTGACATAAACTTGAAGGTGGCTCCATTGAAAAGGTGTCGTGTTAATGCAACATCTGAAAAGATGCCATGGGTTCTAGTGGTCCATAACTAGAGTTCCAGACAACAATGATGCAGATACATCACAATAAAGTATTGCATATACACACACACGATTATTCGAATTATTGCGACTAATAACAACTTTTTTTGATATCGGATCATAGAGGGGACGGGAATAAGCGATGATCACAATCAATGGAATGGAGCATGCACGTATAATTGTCTTGATCCACTGAAATATAACCCGAAAGTGAAAATGTTATTCATATGGTAAACTAAATATTTAGAAACACTTTATTCACTAATCACTGTACATGATCAATCGGTCTTCAACACAATTCGAATTAGATTTGATTCTTATGAGCCCGTCACAAAATATGGGCCACCCACTAGTTAATTAAGCAAACAAATGAACGAATATGAAAGAGTTGCCTGTGACTCCGGTTTGCATAGCTTTAAGTTAGACATTAAAAAGTGGGCTATCCCATGTCTCTAGTTTTCATTGCATGGACAATCTTGGTATCTAGATTGAAGGCTATCACATGAAGATATTTTGTTTCAAACATTAAATTCTTTGCGTCCCCAGAAGTATTAAGTCTCTTTAAGTTTAAATCTCTCGTTATAATATATACGACAAAATGATTTTGAAGTAAAATTATAGGGCATGTAGTTAGCGGTTTTAAGGAAAACTAGTTTAGTAGTTAATAATGGTTCTAACTTAGTAAATTGTTTAAAATACTTTTAAATGTTGTGACAATAAAATTTAAGTGTGAAAGGTGAATTTTGTACAGATCCACTAATAAGATGCAAAGAGAATTTGTATAATATAATTATTATTGTAGTGATAAGTATATTATATGTATGTACATATGTATATACATATATGTACAAAGGCTTTATATGCATATGAGGTAGCAAATAGCAATACCTACCCACATGTATATTATACGTACAACATACATGGTATGTATATGCACCATATAGTCATATTCAAGACACCTAATATTGAATGTGATATTAGGGAACATCAAGATGGTGACTCTTCTCTTTTATATCAACACCTCTTTTAAAGAATATAATAGGGAGACTAAAAAAAAGGCTATGGTTATTCACACACCCTTGATCAATCCACACCCCTTTTAATATGGGGTTTCATACGATAGTATAGCCCCTATATGATCGTAAGAAGGGTGTGTGAATAACCAAAAGGTGTATGAATAACATATCCCGTTGTTAAAATAGAGTAGTTTAGTGCTTCAAAAGATGGGGACCCTTTCTTGTCTCATACTCATTTATGTCCATCACAGTTCTTCTATTCCAGCTTTTCACCCTTCTACTTTCCTTGCTTTTATTTATTACTCCCTCCAACTTTTGGATAAACAACAGTACGCATCCCGAAATTTTAGCCCGTAAATGGATCGAACATTCAGTGAACTATTTCGTGAAATTTTTTTGTATGAAATAAACAAACAAGCATCTGCACATGCATGCCGCTTTGTTCGTTACATTCATGAATGCCTTTTCATTTGCGTTTATTTATTTTCTTTCTTAATTTCATGCTTAATTATACCCATTCATCTACGTTCATTTATATCTGCTCGTTTAAATATTTTTAAATTTATTTATTACTAATATTAAGCTAAAATCAATTTGATTTTCATATTTTAAAGCCCTTTGATTATCCTATTTGCAAAAAGACCAATTTTATGGACAACTAATTTGCAGATACCCATTCTAGCCATCAATATTAACCAAGTTTAGCAAAATCATAGTCTTCTGGGGATAGATGGGGGACGGGGTTACTGGCTACGTCCTTACAAGTTACGAACACTGCGATTCCCAACAAGCATAATACGCCTGCTAGGATTGAATGTTTCATTTCGACCTTTAGTAGCTAGCAACAACATACAATGTTCTCTACGAAATCATTTATTGCTGAATCATTACTAGTTAACACATACACTTGTGTTTGTTATATTTGTTCATTTGTGTTCGCTTTGAACATTAACGAATGAACATACACAAACATGAACGCATTCATTTTCTTAACGGACACAAACAAGAACATGTTCATTAAATTGCTCTTATTCATTCTTTTATATGGCTGAAGTAATACGAACAAACAAGCCTTGTTCGTGTGTGGAGTTGTACAGTTCTAAAATAATGTTGATGAACCAACTTCATGGCTGCTTATTGGTAATCTTATCAAGGGTGAGTATGAGTCAATTCAGATTGGTTTCAAACTAAAATCGAGCATATAACAAATGTTTTGGTTTTAGATATCCATAACCGGTAAGTTTCAACTATGAGCGGTTCATTCAGTTATTGAAAAGTATGGTTTAGTTAAACATTGATTAACCGTGCGCTTCGAACGTAGGTGGATTCAACCTAATTTTCGTTAAACAAAATACGTTATTTTGAAAAGTTTAGATTGTCAAGTGAATTTGAATGATTTGATTAGGGTACTTTGTTCATATCTAATTCTTGTGACTGGATTTATAGACACTTTTAAACTAGAAAAAGAAGGTGGATGATGATCCATAGCCTAGGGTCAATTGAGTAACTTCAATCCTGTATGGTTGCAAGCTAGCTACAAAAAGAATATATGTGTTTTGAGTATATATGTGCATACATGCATGGGTGTAGCAAGGTAATATATCTGATGCAGCACTTGTACACAAAATGATACACGAAAGCCAAAGGAAACAAAACCAAGTGGGAAACCCCATCCCTGATGAGTCAACATACAAAGAATGGGATGTTTGTCGCAATGACCATGCATATCATGAAAACCTCCAAATTATTTCCAACCTCGGAATATAACACACACACACAGTAGCTTTAGAATCCGTATAATACACATAATGATCCAAATAATAAAATTTCAAAAAGTTAAATGTTAAGTAACATGGATGTAGAAAAATGTATTACCTATATACTTCTTTCGATACTATTTATATAAAGAAGTTTTGCATTTGAAATTAACAATTTATTGTATACACTATTCGGAGTTGTACTTATTTTTCCATCGTTATCCAATTTGTTTCTTACCTGGGTCAACAATGAAAGAAAACATAATTCGTAAGTTGGGTACGTATTACCATATATTCAAATGAAGAAAACACAATTCTTAATGACAATACCATATAATCAAATGCATTTATACAACAAAAAATATATCAAAAAAGAAACAAAACAAAAGTCATCCAACCGGAAACCAAAGATCCCCAATACATCTCAACTTCTACAACAGCTGCAACGGCTTTTCTCTTTTCTTCAACATACGAGCAATTGCATCATATAAGCATCTTGCAATATCAAGAATATCATCAACCCAATGTTTTCTACAACATGCAAGTGTCTAAATTTTCATGCAAAACAAATTTTGTATTTCCAAAATTCCTAAAACGAAAAAGGAAAAAACTTTGTTCCGGTGATTGATAATTTGATACAAACAAAACAATTTTTTTGTAAGGCCTCAAATGCAAGAGTATCCAAAATCACAAAAATGAGATTCCATCTCATAACTGCTGAGACGGGAGTGGCATCAAGATCAAGATCAGCAGCAACTCTTGTAGTCTTGTTACAATACCCAAATTTTGCTAAAAGTTAGTGATTAAATAATTACTATTATATATATTTAAAACCCAAACTAAAGCAAACTACACCAACTCTTGTACAAAACCCAAATTATAGACATGCAATAAAAGTTGCTAAGCTTTTAATAGATGGACATGTTCATGTATAGTATAATAAAATTGATAAACTCACTTCTGAAAAGCAAAGTTGCTTCTGCATCAACAGAAATTTGTGTTTACAAATAAATTCAAGTTGTTTAAAATCTTTTAGACCACTCTTCCTTCAGAAGGTCAGGTACTGCCCACTGACATAAAGAGGCGTTTGTAGTCAAAATTATCAGCTTTGACCCGCTTGTAACCGGCCCGAAATAATTCGAGTTAATTTCTTTGACCCATATTCAGCTATTTCAAAATTTTGACCTTTAAAATACAACCCATTTATCTGTAGTTTGACTTTTAATGAAGTCAACTAAACTCTTCAATAATTTGTTGTGGCTTTCAATCCAATCAGTTAACATCTTAAAATTTTAAAAGAATGATAACACCAACATTAAGACTTTAGTATTTGCTTTGAATTTTAAATATTTCCAAACTACCCTTGGTAAAAAAAATTATGCAAATTTTAACTTTGAATTAAAAATTCAATTTTGATCCACATATCTCCAAAACTTGCATAATTTTTTTAATTCAAAACCCATATCTCCAAAACTTGTAGTTGCATCTTTGGTTTTGATTATTCAAGATGATGATTCAAACGTGGTTCAATATTACTTGCAATGTAATTTTAAGTTACTCGATTTGGGAATCAGTAGGCTGAGTCAGTTACTCGATTTAGGAATCAGGAGTCTGAGTTTTTACTACTTTTTACCACTCATTCTAGACTACTTATAAACTCCTCAATGTCACAAGTATCTCAAAAGTTCCCAAAACACACAAGCAAGTTGACTTTTTAAATAAAATGATTATTTGATAATTAGTTTGTAAATATAATCATTTTAGAACACAATATCAAAATAAAGGGTTTTGATATATTCAATAATTCTTTTAGTTGCGTTAATCGGCGCAATTGCTGTAGCTCGTCAATAAAGTAGACACTATCCATGTGGTTGAAAAACCCCTTAAAATTAGCTTCAAAAGTGGTTCAAATCATACAAGATTCCAGAACATATAGATAGTAAACTTAGTATACTAATTTTGAAGTGAAACTAATTGTTTCATAAACAACTAAAAACAGAAGAGCAAATGGAATACTTCTGAAATTTAATCAAATTCAAAACTTAAACAAAGTATAAAAGCTACATTTAATTGATACGGTTAGAAAAACAAAGCTGCACGTATTTCACCGAAAAAAATATGAAGCGACGTCTCCTTTGAAATCAAGCGGTTGACGATAAAAACAAATGATTTAACTCCAAAATCACACAATTCGTTAACTAATCTTAGAATATTTACACAAATCGGAACGGTTTTTAGACATACGAACATAAATCAAATGAAGAAAAATAAACAACAAAAAGATTTTCAATAAACAAACATACCTAAGAATTCTTTTGCGTGAAAATTCAATCGTAATAAGGGTTTCAGTGTCCAAGGAATACACTGTTCAATCAGAATTACAATAAAATATAATAACCCTAGATGAGCTATTATATGACCCTATTTTCTTATAACCTAAATAACCCAATCATTTTTGATCCAGGGATGACTTGAATCAATGAAAGTAGAGAATAAGATTTTTAGAGGGAAAAAATAGCCTGGAGTAAATGTGGACATGTCACATAGCACAATTATTTTAATTTATTATAATAGGTAGATGTATAAGAAAAAGATTACGAGAAAACTATAAAGTTATAATAAAATCGAGAAAATTACTATTAACTAAATATTTTTTAATTTTAATTTTCCTTTTCAAAGGTTAAAATGTAAATTGGATAAGGGATATTGGATTTTAATAATCCAAATATTTACTTATTAACCGACATTAATCCCAACTTAAGAAATTCCTAGGTTAATTCCAACTTTCATCCTATTGACATCCACATTACTATTAACCAATTATTTTTTAATTTTAATTTTCTTTTTCAAAGGTTAAAACGTAAATTGGATAAGGGATATTGGATTGTTATAATCCAAACTTTGACTTATTGACCGACATTAATCTCAACTTAAGAAATTCCCTAGGTTAATTCCAACTTTCTATCCTATTGGCATCCACCGTATATTTTCTTGACAGAGACTAACCCGATTAGTTTTGAAGCAAAATATATCATTTATCTAAGTTGAGGGGGTAAAACAAAACTTTGTATATTATAAACCAAATTTCTTTTTTTTTACTATAATAACTCACCCCTACCCCTTAACCACTTCTTCTTCGGGAAGCCTCCACCCCACACCGCTGCCTGAAAAAAACTAATCACATCTCCACCACCACCGTTCAGCTGACCACCACCGACAACCACAACCCCAAAATCCAAACCCTAATTTAAAAGTCAAGTAAGTAAACACAGATACCTCAAATGAAGAAGTTCTGGTCATAATTTGCTTCCTTGCAGGTGTCGGCCGGTCAGTTTCGGCCGTCTGGTTACCTGGGTCGAGAACCGAGCCAGTTGAGTATAGGGGACTGGTGGCGATAGAAATTGAATTAAAATGAAACAAATGCTTTGATTTTTCTTTTGGTGATGGTGGTGACATGAAGAAATGAGGAAGGAAGATTGGTACTTAAGTTTAATCATGGTGGTGTGGTGAAGGTAGGGTGGGGAGATATCGGTGGTGGTTAAGTGGGGAGACGATGGTGGATGTCTGTAAGCCCCGAACTCGGCAGCCCTACTTGACGTTGGATTCACTCGTAAACATAGTTCTAAATATCAAAGTTAAATAAAACTTTCATGAAATAATAAAATTTTCAACAATTCATAACAAAATCTCAATTTAACAAATAGTCAATCATGTTTTTTAAGTTCAAACATCACAAAACGTCATAACTTCTTTTTTCCGATGCCAACTTCTTTATTCTTCTGTCATGCGTGCTCCTTAAGCTAGTTGCTTTAACCTATGTGCTTACATGCATACTAAAAGTCGCTGCGCTAAGTAAGTTTAAACAAGTCACTGGTTATTCTTAACATACATACATACACGTTCGTATCCGAAGATACTATTCTTACATACAACTTGTACTTACTCTCATACCTCTTAATTATTCTTACATTCTTGCACAGATATTAGAAGGGTCCGTCGCCTTGGTTTTTGCACAAATATTATAGAGTCTACGGCTCTAATTATTGCACAAATGTTATAGAGTATGTCATTCTAATTATTGCACACATGATATTATAAGGGGCTACTACCTTATTCTTGCACAAATATTATAGAGTCTGCCGTTCTAATTCTTTGCGTAGATGTTATAGAGTCTAACACTCTAACTCTTGCACGTATATTATAAGGGTTTGCCACCCTAATTCTTACACAAATGTTATAAGGGTCTGTCACTCTAAATTCTTGAACATATATTATAAGGGTTTGCCACATTAATTCTTGCACTTAATCCATTCTACAACTCTTATAATCATATATGCAATAAATCAATAAATATTCTTACATTATACAATTATATCTAAATAATATGTATAAATTATTTTCTTATAATCCCCAAAAATTTTTCAAGAAAAAAGGGACTAGAAAATCACCTAGATCCTTAATCGTTATGAATTAATTGTAATTCCTTTGTTTAACTAGGCACGACTCACTATTTAACGTATACATGCATTAATTATCCACTTAACTAAGTTAAACAGGGCTGACTAATTTATTGAACTAATTTGACCTAGTTAATGGAGACCACTAACTAAGTTAAACAGAGCTAACTAATTTATTTTGGCTAACTTTCAATTCGCAAGTCTGGCCAATCACTAAATTCTCCCAATTTGCAACTTGGTCCTAACTCAAAATTCTCGTTTTACCCGAACTGAACCGATCGGCCCGTTTACGGTAAGTTTTGCAACTTTAACACTTATTTAGACCCGATATAACATCCTACTAATTTTTATGGCGATCCGACATCAAATACATAACACTTTTTTTTAACTAAAACATACCTCTGAGGTTTATGTTCGAAAACACACGAATAAACTATATCAAACAACTTTGATTTAGGTGACTTAAGCGTCCATGAAACCGTATTGCCAAGATCTACAAACTCATCTGCTTATCGGAAACCGCCGCTAAGGTGACTGGAAAGCCCAAACACTCGTCGTAAATCTCCAGTTTTCGCTGTTACGGTTCTGTCATCAGAATCCCGACTTCTTGGCCTTTGATTCAAGATCCAATAGGTGGAAATTTTCAACTATATGCTGAGAACATGGTGTTAAAATTTAAGACCGATACGACAGCTAGATCTTCGGGAATCATTCGAGCTTTGCTAGTTGTTCACTCAAAAATGAGATTGAGGTTAGAATGGGGTTTCTCTCTTTAAGAACTTGATGAAGAAACAAATATGATAAGATAATGAGATGGTGGCTGCGTTTATAGATATGGCTTCATGTTCAACTTTTCATCTAATCACTTATCCTCCTTACACTTTAAATAGTTACATTTACCTTCTAAATCCAATTAAACCCGATTCATTTAAATACCAAACGAAACTCGGGATGCTATAGTGGTGGTATGATGGTGAGGGGAAGAAGACGAGCTTTTAAGTTTAATCTCCTTTTTTCATTGCCTCCCTAAACTTGGAGAAATGACATATTTTGCCTTGAAATTAACCAGGTTAATCCTCGTTACAAAAAATGCTTAGTGAAGGCCAATAGGGTGAAGTTGGGATTAACTTACAAAATTTCTTACGTTGGGATTAATGTCGACTAATAGAATAAAGTTTGGATTATTAAAATCCAATATCCCGTTAGATAATACACATACATATTATATTACTTGCCTTATAAATAAACGAAACAAATAAAAATATTGATTGATAGTAGTATTCTTATTACCCACCATGTGACCACTTGAACTAAGAATCGGGATGTCCACACGTCAATATATATGCATCACGTCAAAAGGAAATAAATTAGCAAACATAAAATTCATAACGGTGAACGAACAAGTTTTTCAAAAAGCACAAGAAGAAACAAAATTAGATTAAAATTTCAAAATTAATTGAGTAATTTTGTTTAAGACGACGTAATAAAGGAAGCCAAGGGTGGTCTGAGTAGTGATGCCATAGCCTTGAGAACAAGCAAAAAAGTACACGGAGAGGTGGCTTGAAAGTCTGAAGAAAGAGTAAGCGGGTATAAGGTGCTGTTTGTTTTTCCTCAGAAGGACTTCTCCACCTCTTTTGTCTGCACTGAGAAGAGGGCGCGCAGACGTTGGGCTCTGCAGTGTGTTTGTTTTTTCGAGGCGTTTCATTAAAAAACGTCTGCGCGCCCTCTTCTCCCAGAAGTGTTGGTATTATTACTTCTTTAACCTCTTCTCCCAGAAGTGATGAGCCAAGTTGCTACTGATGACTCCACCAACAATTCTTCACTCTTCATTTTATTCTTTTCATTTGTTTTCACCATAATCTTTGTTTATGGCTGTGTTTTTCTATCGATTGCCGCCATCATCGCCGATTGTTACCGGGTTTGATTTACGAACCCTAGGCAGCGATCGTGTGGTGGTGGCAGCTCTCCGATGTTGGGAAATTACGGTTGTTAAATCTAGGGTTTATGACCTCTGATTGTTACCGGATTCGGTGTGGTGGCTGTACTCCGGTGTGGGGAAGTGATGGCTTTTAAATCCACGGTTTCTGACGCCGGTTGCCGCCTCTGTCGATGTCGATTGACATTTGATTTGGGTTTTTTGGATGGTTGTTTGAAATATGAAATCAGGTTTGTGGCTGTGATGATCTAATGTTGTTCGAGTTAACATCAGCTCAGGATATGTGCCTGGCGTGGCAAAAATGCAGGATGGCAGGTACCCTTGCAGCCATGGCACTTTGAACCTTTTGCACCAATGTTTCGATAGGTCTGAGCCTCTTTATAGTGATTATTAAATCATTGATGAATTTCAAGTTTTAGTTTCTTTTGATATTTATAGATGATGGTGTTTGAAGATTTTTGAGTCATATATTTCACCCGAACCATCATCGTTTATACTACTTATTTTTCTTTAATTATTTAAATTTCAGCTTATTTTAGCAGTCTGCAGATGTTAAAAAACAAACAGTCTTCTTGTTGCAGACTGCAGAGTTTTGGTCCACCTCTTCTGCTACAGATGTTGGCAGATGTGGTTTCGCAGTCTTCTGACATTTTACCTCTGAAAAACAAACAGCACCTAAGTCTCTGGCATTGATACATCAAAGGAAGATATCCGCTTCTGGACGCCCTTCACAAAAAAAAAACCAAAATGGTCAGTTGAGATATATTATTATCAGTTGGGCGTTGACCAGTAGACTTTTAATTAAACTTGGTGCGTGAACGACGTGATTTTGTTATAAAGGTAGAAAAGGTATAGGCAGGTTTTGTTGGTTGGTTCTTTGGAAAATATTATTTAAAAACCCATTATCTATACTATATATAATATAGGAGTGAGGAACCTCTTAAATTTTAAGAAGTATCACTCTTGTTACATATTATACAAGTAACAATGTATAGAATTTTAAGACTATAGGGTTAATATAGTCTTTACACATTCAAAAATAATTTACTATAATGGTCCTTTAACTTCAATTAAGTTTTGTTAATTTATTAAATAGTTACACATTTTCCCCTCATTGTAAACCAACTACCTCATGATTTTTTTTAACGGTCATAACTTTTTCACACGTTAATATTTTTTCTAAAAAATTACACCATAAAAACGAGCATTTTATTCTTTTTAATTTGAGTATGGTATTGCTATAATTTATTAAATTTAAAAAAAAAATAACATGTTATGTGATTACTAGTTATTACTGGTAAGGGGTCGGGCAGGTTTGGCTAATGGTGTCGAAACGAGTTGGGGTTGGAACAGGTTAATACAAAAAAAGTTTAAATTAGTTCATGTCGGGATTGGTTTAGATCGAAAGTGGTCGTGTCAAAATGGGCTTCAGGTTAAAACATTTTCGGGTCGGAACATGTCGGTCAAAACAGACTGGGTTAAAAAGTAGTTTATTTGAAATTACTGTACATTTCATCTTTGCTTCTTGATTGTCGCCACCGGTTACGCGCATTCAAGCATCATTTACGCGGTTGACATTGTTTATACATATTGGATTGCTCCCGCTGTAAGACCCCGAATCCCGGGAATCCTACGGTTGATAATCATATCCAAAATTCATGAAAATTTAAAACCAAGAAAAATTCGTTTTATTTGTAACCGGTTCAGAGTAAAGGACGGCAGAATAATAAGTGTCAAGATTCCCAAAAACCTAACAAAATTTTAACCCAAAGCAATTCATTTTATTTTAAAAACTCGTTCAGAGTATAAAATCAGCAGAATATCATAAGTACTAAAACAAGTTCCCAAAACTCGGGAATTATGCCTAAAAACCAAATTTAAATATGTATAGTAATAATTGAAAAGAAACAGTGTTCATTATTGAAACCCCCGACTAGATATGCCTTCAACCGTCCAAGTAATCTCGAGCACGTCCAAGCGGTAAGCATCCTCTTCTTAACCTGAAACTCACACTAACATACACACAAAGTCAGCTTGAGCTGAGTGAGTTCAAGTTTTAATAATTGACATTTATATAAATCATTCCAACAGTTTAGATATAATACGGGATATGAGCAGTTAGACCATAATAAACGATAAGTAGTCATACTTATATATCTATATAATTATATCCCTATGCATAACATCCAAGTAATAACATCAGGGTCGAACACACATACAACCCAAACACGTAACATTCCGTCCGATGGTGATCATGCCACATGAGCCTCCCCCCTTACGGGCTTTCCAGAGCCCGTCACATGAATTTAGAACCTGAGTAGTATAGTTTGGCCCGGCCAAGATCACCATCCACCGTATGCAAACACAAAGTAGGCATACACAAACATTCTTAGTCAATAATGACTAATTAACATAGCCAATCATAGGCCATAAAGTAACACATGTATAAACATACGTATATATTATTCCAAGATATACCATACTACAAGTAAGCCTATGGGCCATAAGGTAACACATGTATAAACATACGTATATATTATTCCAAGATATACCATACTACAAGTAAGCCAATGGGCCATAAGGTAACACATGTGTATACATACCTAAATATCATCACAAAATATACCATAGTACAAGTGAGTCTATGCAAAATCATTTAAGTGGTTTATCAAGTAAAAACAGTTCGTGTGTATGCTAGCCCAAAACTTGAAAAGAGTGAAAAGGGGCATCATGAACTCACCTGACACAAGGCACGAAATCACCACGAGCTAGAGAACCACTAAGTATCCCCACAACTCAAACACCTGTCGGTTTTACATACAATCATTACTAACGATACCGAAAGGACTCGTTTATCCTACGAGACATTCTAACAGGGTTTGAGTTACCTAAGCCTCGTCCTCACCAATTACAATTACAACAGCCTCCGGGGCCTTATATTTACCAAAACCACCCTTAGATAAACCCGGAAATAAGGAATTCCCAAATTACCCCCGGAAGTTGCTAGATGAGACGAATATGCGCGTTTACGAGTTGTTTACACACCGAGCAACCAACTCAGCCCGTGTGGACCATATTAAATAAAATCACAGCCAACAAGTCCACCCGACACTACATGAGTCGGATGGGTCGGTAATTCGCAAGCACAACGCACAAACTACCAATAAACGCGAATTTGCGTTGCACCGACCTGTTTGAGTAACCGACAACCAATTCAGCCCCAATACTTAAAAAAATAATTTTATCACAGCCCATATATCAAACTGAAGCTACACCAATTGAATAGGTTGTTAATTCCTTCAAACCTCACGCTAAACGCAATAATTAGCAAACTAGACAACCGAAACCTAGTTTTCACATTATCAACAGTAGATCACTCTAACTAATGTCAAATCTCATAATACTAAAGTATGATACACAAGACATACCTAGGAAGATGATGGAGCAAGAACTTCAATTAAAACAGCCCCGAAAGGACCTCAATTGGTCAGCCATCGGTTAAGTCCTAAACCGAAAGAATTGATCAATGCCGAGTATAAGGAGCGGATTTTAGCATGCAAAGACGTATTTTATTACATAGGAAGACCAGAGAAATAAATTATGAAATATTTACCAGAGTTTAATAAATGTCTTAGGTTTATAGAGATATTTTTATTATATTTTTCTAGTGGACACAAAAATTATAAAAGTTCCTCCAACACAGAAAGGTACGTGCAGCTATTTCAGTGCGCAGCAAAATGGTTTTATTTGTTTAAAAATCATTACTAAACCAAATAAAACGATTCCAATTGCGTTGTAATATTAACTCAAAATATGAACTTTCAGAATTGGAATCAACCAATTTGGACTTGTCAAAAAAAAAGAGTTATGATGTCGGGAAGACAGACAAGAATCCGTCACCCTGCATCAGCTTTGACACACGATCTTATAAAATCATAAAAACCATTCAAATTTCATCCAAAAATTACATATTATACCTTTATGAAAACTAGACTCAAAGTAGAACATCATAGAAACAAGAATCCATCAAAAACAATAAGTTTTCATCGAGTTACAGACCGAACAATAAACGAGTATGAATCTGTCAGAAACTGTTATACTCAAAACTCAACCCTAGCGGGTTCAACGAAGGGTTTAATGGTGAAAAAGAGTTATATTATGATATAACCAACCTTGAATTAGACTCGGGAGGGCTGGAACTCGGATGGAGCTGCACGAAAAACGAGGTGGGGGCTGCACTTGGAGTTCCGATCGGCACTATGGGGAAAGGGGTTAGGGTTTTTTGTTAATATAATTTAATTTGCACTCTAGCCCCTCAAGTTTGAAAATTATGATAACTTGGATGAAAGGTTAGGAAGCTTAACTTACGAGAACGACCAGGGGGTCCCCGAAGATGTCAGAACGGGTCTCGGTTGAAGATACAATCTTACAAGGCATAAGTCCTTTTAACAAAAATTTACGGGCGTTACACATTTTATGTGGCGCGCTTACTGGCATCGGCTACACGTCCGATGCCATGTTAAACGCATACCACCGTCGGGTTACGCATGTACCGTTGCGAGGTTACAAACGTAATAACACCAGTTGCATTTGCACGTACACCGTTGCATCGCGCGGACAACTGGTTAGTTTAATTAAGAAAAGGTGAGAAGCATTTAGTGACATATTTTAGGGAACATATTGGGGGCTGGGAGCTTCTAATGACATGATGTTAAATGCTTGATTGAGGTAATTCAGGATGTTGCTGCTGCCCATGGTAGTGTAGGCGTGTGATGGACGAGGGCCGAAAAACCAGGACCCAAGGAAGATTCGCAACCTAGATGTAGGCATTGGCTGGGTGCTGGCAGGTACGGCAAGGTGATATGATTGTTACCAAGGTTATTGGGACTATGTGTTTGGTTGTTTCCATGGTGAATGAGGCTACCAAGGTGATGGTTGGTTGTAAGCGGTTGCTTATCGTGAGTCAGTCCCAAAATGATTAGTCTCGTCATTATCAGTTATTAGCAACCCCCTTCTACTAGATTTCAAAGGACCTTAAAAATAATATAGAGTATTTATCTTATTCAAGATTTATATAAAGATGGAAAGAGTTGCAAAGAGGTAGATCATACAGTAAGTTCAAATTAGAAGTTTTAATTGTATTTTTGTTAGAATGTTTATCTTATCTTCTCTTCACTATTTTGATAGTCATAATTCATTTTATTATATTTATCTTGAGTTACGTTTTCTTATAAATAAAATATTGGTTGCTATGAGTAAGATAGTGTCATTATTATCCATACCATGATAGCATGTATGTTGAATTGTTGATGAATGAATGGAGCAAGCGTACCAAAAGTAGTTTTTATTGACATGCACATAATTTTGACACTTTAAATGTGTATATGTACAATGCAAGTGGGGCGCTTTAAATCGGTCCCCTTTCATCTCTTTTTCACACTCATCATCTGACCATCACTTCTAATGGCAAAAGAGAGCAGGAGCTTTCAATAACACATTTCATCTCCATCTTATTATTTATTTTCAAAATATCCACAAAAAATCAAATCTTAATTTAAAAAGTTCACACTTTAGTGGTTTTTTTTCCTCCTAGATTAAGTTGTATACGTCAACCACACATGATGATCGAATATTGAGATTTAAAGTTCTCTTTTAAAGGATATACTTACACTAAATCTGAGTTCTACACATATTTCAAGTGAGACTTAAATCCCTAATTTGTTGATAGAAGATACATTAGATACACTATGATGCTACTACTAGACCGAATATGGCTGGGTAACGGTGAAATACAATTAATCTTGTATTTCTCTAAATACCTAAGCAGCTAATACGGAAAAATATTGGATTTCGGTTAAGGACCGATATCTTATCAGCTTATCACAGTGATATAACAGTGGGATATCGGTAATTTTAATATCATGTAAAGTTCATATACATATATAGCAATTTAACACTAATAATTTAGTATACTTTCTTACTACTAACAAATTAATCTTTTGCAACTTGCAAAACATTAACACTTATAGCAAATGAGAACTGATTAAGACTTAAAACACTAACATTGAATACTAAATTGATAATTAAGACTTGAACCACTGATATCGGGAATATCGGTGATATATTGGTCAAATATTAGTCCAATATATCGGTCAATATCGCCGATATTATCGGTACTGATATTTTACCAACAGACCGATAACCGATATATCGGTGATATATTGGTAATATACCGGTGATATCAACTGCATAGCTAAATACACACATGCAAATAAAAAAAATTACAACTTATCTTATTGTAAAACAAATTAAACCAATAATTCTAGAAAATTTGAAATTGCGAGAATCATAGGGGCTGTTTGACAATATCTTAATGATTTCATTAAAAGGCTACATATGATTGATAAGAAGTAGAGTGCTTTTAATTCACTAAAAAGACATTTATAAAAATAGAGCCTCTTATGAGTAAATTTCATAAGACTATCAGGTGTGGATCACATTTTGCCGCTGAAATGGTGACCTGGCGGGCGGTGCCGGCGGTGAACACCGCCCCAGGCATGTCGGGGCCGCCTAGCGGCGATTTCGTCGGTGATTTTTCCACAACTAAAATGCCGCTCAAATCTGAGAGAGAATTCTATAGAGAGGAACAAGTATGGAAGTTATTTGTTCGAATGCTTTCAGTTTTGTTGGATGTTTTCAGATCTGTGGAATATGTGGTGTAGGAGAAGAGGAAGTGCATAGTTTTTTATATTTTTTTTCCTTTTAATTTAAGGGAGAGGAACCTAAATATTGTTTGTTTCTTATCTTATTGATTTTTAAATTTAATGTTTTTCCTTATTAGTATAAATCAATGCTTTTATTTGATTAAGTGGTAATATTTTATGTGGTATTAGTTTAGTTATGTTAAATTTTAATTTAATTTTGGGTATGTGTATATAAATATTAATATTTTATTTGAAAAGAAAGAAGTGGTGAATTAGTAAATTGATGATTGTTTCTTTAATATTGTGGAAGTGAGTGAAGTGGAGTGGGAAATGATGTGATGCTGACATGACAGTTTAAAATAAAAAGTGAAGAAACGTGGATCTACTCACTGGTAGCAGATCTACTTTCCTCGGGTTTTGATTGTACTATTTCACCGATGGTTCTTCTGGATCTGTGTTCTTCCACCTACAAAATGAACAACGCCGTTAACTTACCCCTCAGAAAGGGACAGAGGGGTCCTCTTTGGGGTAACCCTCCGGCGTGAGAATAAGTATATGTAGGAGAAGATAATAATGTGTAAGTAAGGGAATCTGGAGAGTATTGCTTAATAGCTGAATACTGTATGATTGTGTGACTGTGTGTTTTGTATGTCTTTCCTTGTGGAGTTGATGCTGTATTTATAGTGCTAGGGTTTCCACTGATTGAGCTGGGACCAAATTAGGGTTTTGTTGGCCTCCTCCAATCGATTTGCGCCACGTGTCCTTGGAGACACCTGGTGCTTTTTCATTGGTTATAATCACGTGGTAACCCATGAGTCATGCTGAGCTGTCCACCTTTCATTTAGCAGCTGTCAACAACAGCATATCCTTATTCCTTAAAAAGATACCTTCTGGAAGGTTGTCTGACGTGCACAATCAAGGTTGCCCTAATCCTGATTTGGATAAGGACGAGGTTGATTGTGTGCATATGTGATATGCGCCCATCCTGAGGATGCGCGAGGTCTTCTCTTTATTCTCACGCGCAGATATTTCATGCGCAGATGTGATACGCACAAGCATGTAATACACGTCACGCACGGATGCCCCACGCGCAGCTGCGCCATGCGCAACTGTGATATGGGTGGGCATGTATGATGCGCGAGTATGTGATATGCGCCGCGCGCGGATGCGCCACGCACGATGTGATATGCATAAGCATATATGATGCGTGAGCATGTGATACGCGCGAGCATATGTGATGCATGAGCATATGTGATGCTTGAGCATATGTGATATGTGCAAGCATGTGATGCTTGAGCATATGCGATATGCGCTGAGCGCATAAGTTTTGGCTTTGTGCCTTGATAATATCTTTGATTTCTAATGTCTTGTATATATCTTGTGGGTTGACCCGCCCCGCTCGATGTTGAGGCGGGTACATACCTCTTCAAGCCCCCCCAGTCTATTGTGTGTCTTATCTCGCGCTAGCGCGGTAAGATAGATATTAGACTTACTGATTTGGTCTTTTTAATGGGGTTTTGTCGTTTTCTTGGTTGTTTCCATCGTTGCGCGAAGTTCTATCCATTTGGTTGAAACGAAGGGTCCAAACACGTGGTTGGTTGGTGGTGACGTGCGCCGGAAACGTGTCAGACGTTTCGTGTGCTCGAGGTGCTACAGTTGCCTTTCATGTCCCCTCGCACAGCTGTCTGGAACACGTGTCGCGCTCGCATTGGTTTGCACCTGCGAGTGGGGGCGCGTCTCTGCTCCGTGGCAGTTCCGTTACGTTTTTATGTCCCCTCAACAGTGTTAGGGACACGTGCCGCGCCCTCGTTGGCTTACACCTGCGAGTGGGGGCGCGTGAAATCCGATCAGTTGCCACTTTTCTCTCTCCTGGGCCTATAAAAGCAGGCCCTTAGGAAAAATTTTTATCTTCATCTTCATTGTTGTGTACTCCAAAGCTTCTATCTTTCCGATTTTCTGGTTATTGCTTCCAAATACCCTGTTATCTGTTGCTGTTGTTATTGTATGTCTGATAGCTCAGACTCCTCTAACCCCTCAATCACCTCTATTGCCTCTCGAAGACGCCGTGTGAAATCTGTGGTGATGTCGACATTGAAGCAAAAGGGCAAGGGGAAGAGGGTTGTTGAGACCACATCGGAGGAAGTAGGGAGGACCAAGGCCACGAAAAGGTGGAATGAAATCCCCTGCAAACTGAGGCAGGCCGATCTCGACAGCCTCATCTCGTCACAGGGTTTTCTCCCTGTGTTTGGCTGCATGTTGCCTGTGGCCGGGCAAACGGCGGCGGACCCGCCTCCCGGCTATATTTCACTGTACACCCATTTTTTCACCCACTGCAACCTTCGTCTTCCGATGACAAGGTTTGTAGGCGCGGTGTTACGGTTTTTCGGGATACATATATCCCAAGTCCATCCGTTTGGACTTGTGCGCATGACTCATTTCGAGTTCATGTGCAAATCACAGCGCGAGGAGCCCACCCCTCGTCGCTTTCAATTTTTTTACAAGCCCAAGATCCAAGATTCTTGGATCTCCTTTATTCCTCGCAGTCAGAAGGTTAAGTGCAGCACCGTGTCATTCAAGAGCCTTCATGACTGGTCTGAGAGGTTCTTCTACATCAGGGCTGGTGTAATCCCCATCCGCATGACGATGCGCGCGATCGATTCTGCGCCCGCGGATGCGGATGTTATTAAGAACCCAACCGGCGCCTGGGTTAAGAAACTGACCGCCGAACCATCCCCCGCCAAGAAAATTCGCGAGGAGGCGCTGGTGGGGGTCGGCATGAGTAAGCTGTGGGCCGACAGCGCGGCGGAGCCCGTCATCCAAGTGGACGGCTTGCGTAAGTTATCGCATTGCTTTATTTCCGCGCTAATAAAATTTGCCTTTGCTGATATTATTTGTCTTGTTTTTGCGTAGTAACCAAGGAGTTTTTCCACGCCGCCTACGACGATCAAGTGGAGGGTGGCTCCGTCCCGCTGGGCGCTGGGGAGGTGGGCTTCCCAGATCGCTTCGATGACATGTTCATCCCTGTGAATCTGGAATTTGACTTTGATAGCGACGCGCCTGGTAAGCCTTCGCACTTATGCTTATTCCTTTAGAATACCAAAGTTTATTAACAGTTCTGTTGCTTGTATTTGCAGATGCGCTCGAAAACTACGAGCTGGAGCTCGCGGAAGAGGAGGAGGAGGAAGAGGAGGCGCCCCTACTAAAGCGCAAAGCTAAGGGGAAATCTGGCGCATGGGGCAGTAAGAAACAGAAGAAAGATGACACCCCTGTCGCTCATCCACATGCTCAAACGAAGGGACCTGAGGAAACCCAGGTGTTTACCACCAAGGTTTCTTTAGCTTCCCTGCCTGTGAAAGTGGGCAGACCTCCTGTCCACTTGAGGTATGGTGGCGTGACCTCCTCCCTTCGCGTGGCTGAAGAGAGAAGCAGTGACGCGCCTGCGAAAGGTATACTTTGGTTACCCATAATGGTTCAATGAGGGCGATTCTGATTGAATTATTATTAAATCTTTTCGCATTTGAATGTTTGCAGGACCGGAGGCGCAACAAGGTGCTGAGGCTGCGCCGGGGGCTGCTTCGAAATCCCCTGTTCTACCCTCAGAAAAGGGTAGAATGAACTTTATGGCGATGTTCGCCGCGCGAACAGAATTGCGCGAAGGTATGTTTTGCGCCATTGTCTTCTGAATTTTTTGTTTTGATCAAATCATAAACCATTTTTTGTTGTTGACTTGCTCATAGGAGTTGTAGCTGGCGTACAAGCTGCTGGTGACACTCCTGGCGCCGTTGCCGGCGCCGCTGGTTCTGCTCCTGCTCCTGCTAGTGCTGAGTCTCCCCTAATTGGGATTACAAAGGAGCAGGAAGCCGTATTGCGCGCCGAACTGGCGGCGTCGAGACCTCCCTCGCCTCCTCCTACGCGCAGCCCTCTCCGCGAGGCTGGTTTGGGGCCCTCCAGGTCGCAGGGGAAGAGCCCGATTGAAGAAGATGAGGAGGATGAGGGAGCTCAAGCTGAAGACTCCTTCGGAGTCCGTGCCAGCCCTGCGATGCCACAAGACTTCGCAGCGCATACTTCTGGTGAGGCTGGCGCTGACTTTTCTGCTTCATCCCCGCAGGTATGTTTTAATTTGTTGCTCCGCTGCGCGTACTTCCATATAAGTATGTTTTTATGACTTAGAACATTTCTTGTGTTTTGCAGGAAGGTGACCACGTTTACCGCCCGAGATGGAATATTAACGAAGACAGTTCCTTCCAATCCATGGGTGTATGCGAGGACTTCTGGGCTCATGCCGTGCCTCCTACTGAAAGAAGGTATCAGGAGGGGCGCACCCGCGCTGACTTGCTCAACGATCACATTTTTGCTGGGTCGGCTTTCTTTGCTGCCTCCCAAGAGCTTCATCGTGATTATATTAAAGTACGCGATGCTCTTGTGGAAGCCCAGCAAGAGGCTAAGGTGGCTGCCTGGAACCTTTCTGATGCTCGCGCACGAGCTGAGAAACTCCAGGCGGAGCTCAGCGAAAACCGAGCAAGTGCCAACACCGCCTTTATTAAGCGCGGGCATGAGCTCCAAGCTGCGCGGGAGAAGCAGCAGGTGGCGGAGGCCGAAGTTGCCAAGTACGCGCGGAGAGTGCGTGACTTGGAACTGGAGGCGGAGGCGCGTGACCAAGCTATCGTCCAGAATATCACTGAGAAATCATCACTGGAGAGTGAGGTTGCGCGCCTGAAGAAGTATTTGGCGGCCGCGCAGGCCGATAGAGATGAGGCCTTGGCGACGGCAGCGTCTAGCCAGGAAGCACTTGATGCTGCGCAGGCGGAGAAAGAAAAAATTTTGGCGGCAGCAGCGTCTGATAAAGAGGAGCTAAAAAAGACCAAGGAAACTGTTGAGTTATTAAACTCCCAGGTTCCTGCCCTCGAGACGTCTGTTGCTGGCCTCGCGTAGGATCGCCAATGGCTGGTGTCACAGGGCATGACTCGTTGCGCTTTGGCGATGAAATATTATGGCGAGTTTCAGGCCCTTGTGATGGACTGCAATGCTGCCGCGCGCTTGGTGGGTCGAGCTGAAGGGTTTACGGATGGCTATGAATATGGCATGTTGAAGAAGAACCCATCCGAGTACCCTTACAAGAGCGACGCGGCCTGCGCGGACATGGCCGCGGTGGGGGAGAAGTATATGAATACTCCCATCCCCATCCTTGTGCAGGTACCTTGACCTTAATGAGTTTTTCTTGATTAATTTTCCAAGTGTTTTGTACTCAATACTTTTCTAATGATTTGCAGATAGCTGCGCTTGCTGACCAGCCCGACCTCGGCGCGCTAAAGAAGTTGCTCGATGAATGCGAGGGGGCTGGTGGCGATGATGGTGGCGCGGGGGATGTTGTCCCTGCCAGCGGCTCTGGCGCGGCGAAAGAATCTGCTCCTGACACCGTCGTGATAGAAGACTCCATTGAGGAGGAAGAACTTGACTATGGTCAGTTTGGAGATGAGGAGCGGGCCGCGCCAGATGCTGCGGGAGATGATGAGGGTGATGAAGTGGCTGACGTCGACGTGGAGACTTGAGAAGCCCTTCGTCTTTTAAATTTTTTTTTTGTTTTTGTTTTTTGTTATACTTGTAATTTGTAACTCATCACACTTGTAAATTTCAATGCTATGGAATGAAATTTGTTTTCCCTTTTTCACATCTTGCGCATTTCCATTCATCTCTTCATGTTTGCTTGTATAGATATAAGATATGCTTGCACGTTAAAATAAGAACAAGGTTGTAAGGAAATTATTTACTTAACCATAGTCCTATTTTGTAAGTGGTTTCGCAGTATCTTGTTTATGCTGACACGCGCGATGACTTTTCACTAATCCTTTTTTGCGCGTCGTTGTCGCGCGTTTTTTATATGGAATTATGAGTTTTAGCCATTACATGTCAGCATGTGTTACTCAGATATCCACTATGATTCCGCGCGCGACCTCGACCTGAGACCTTAACAACTATGATTTGGCATGTACTTTGCCTTAGTTGTGTTTAGGGATTTTTATGATCAGGCTGCGCGGGATGTAAGATGGATGTTTGTGAGTGTTTTGAGCTAAGGCTCTTTGTTTTGGGCTAAGGCCCTGACGTTTTTAGAGTTAAGACTCGTTAACGTGTTTGAGCTAAGGCTCGTAGGTTTGTGCTAAGGCCCTGACGTTTTAGAGTTAAGACTCGTTAACGCGTTTGAGCTAAGGCTCGCGCATGTATGTTTTACTTCGTTTTATTTTGTTTTGAAGTCAATATAGTGTTGTCATATTGCTCCAAATTAATAAAGGAAGTGTGAAACATGTATGCAAAGGTAATAGAACAAATATTGAAAGATAGCGCGAATCATCATTCATGATGGCTTAAAATCCTTGATTACATATTTGAATTTTTACATGAAGCATTTTCTAAGCTGTGCTGCGTTCCACGCGCGTGGTATCTTTTTTCCATTCAAATCTTTTAAAGTGTACGCGCCTTTCCCCAATTCTTCTGAGATTTGATAAGGTCCTTCCCAATTGGGGGACATTTTTCCTGGGGGTATTGCGCGGCTAGCTTCATTGTTTCGAAGGACAAAATCATTTTTCTTGAAGTGGCATTCTTTAACGCGCTGATTATAATATTTTTCCAGCTTTTTCTTGTATTTGGCTTCATTGATGATAGCCGCTTCTCTGCGCCCTTCAAGCAAGTTGAGGTCCAATCTTCTTTCGCGCTCGTTATCAGTCTTGCTCATCATGAGTACCCTATGGGATGGGCATCCAATTTCTGCTGGGATCATAGCCTCTGTCCCATAGGTTAGGCTGAACGGGGATTCGCCATTGCTAGTTTTGCTTAATGTCCTGTGCGCCCACAGGACATTAGGTAACTCTTCGACCCAAGAATGGGATTCTCCCTCCAACCTTTTCTTCAGCCCATTTAACAAACTTTGATTCGCGCGCTCCACTTGGCCATTCCCCTGAGGGTGGTAGACCGAAGTGAAGATTTGGTTGATGTGCAATTCTTTGAGCCAGCTGGATATCTTCCTGTCAGTGAATTGTTTGCCATTGTCGCTCACAATTTCCATAGGAAGGCCAAAACGGCAAATGATGTGGCTCCAGATAAATTGCTTCATCGCCTCAGCTGTGATTTTTGCTAGTGGCTTGGCCTCAACCCATTTTGTGAAATAGTCTACCGCCACTACCAAAAATTTCACTCGCCCTTGCGCTTGCGGCAGGGGCCCCACAATATCAATGGCCCATTTGTGGAAAGGCCATGCGAAGGTCACTGGAATCAAGTTGTTCTTTGGCCGCATGGTGTTTGGCGCGTAGCTCTGACATGCCTTGCATTTTTGGATTTCTTTTAGCGCATCCAAGTACATGCCTGGCCAATAGTAGCCTGAGCTTATTGCCTTGGCAACCACCATGCGCGGGCCAGCGTGTATTCCGCAGATTCCTTCGTGAATCTCCCTAATCACATAGCTTGCTTCTTCAGCATCCAGGCATTTCATGAGCGGTCCAAGAAAAGAGCTTCGATATAATGTAGCATCAAGTAGTTCATAGTTCTGCGCCTTGTGTCTTATCTTTCTCGCCTGTGCGCGATCGTCCGGTAACTTCCCCTCCTTCAGGAATTCCATTATTGGAGTTATCCAGGATGAAGGGGTTGTATGAATTACAAGGACAGATTGCGTTTGCACTGACGGGTTGCTCATCACTTCCACCCTGACATCTTTGCCAAAGTGATCAAAATTAGTTGATGCCATCTTACTCAACGCGTCAGCGGACTTGTTTTCGCTGCGCGAGATGTGTATGATTTTGAAGAAGTCAAACTGCTCAACGAGCTTTTTTGCCTGCTCTAGATATAGAGGCATGGTGTTCTCCTTGGCATCATAAAGGCCATTGACTTGTGCAGCTACCAAGTAAGAATCAACATGGGCCTCTAGCCTTTTAACTCCAAACTTGCGCGCAATGCGCAGACCAGCCAGCAGGTCTTCATACTCAGCCTCATTGTTGGTACTCTTGAAGTCCAACCTAATAGCATAAGTATATTCATGATTATCAGGGTCCACCAGTTTGAGGCCTGCGCCGGACCCTTCGCTGTTGGAGGCTCCATCAGTGAATAGCCTCCAAACATCTTCTTCATCATTTGCTCGGGGAGGGTCTACCTCGCGCTGAGCTTCTTCAATCTTTCCCTCTGGGATTTCAGTGATGAAATCCGCTAAAACTTGACCCTTTATTGCTGGACGGGGCTTATAGGTGATCGTGTGTTCACCTAATTCCAGCGCCCACTTTGTCAGCCTTCCGGAGAGCGCGGGGCGTCGCAAGACTTGCTGGATGTTGTAACCTGTCAGAACTTCAATAGGATGACCATTGAAGTATCTATGAAGCTTTCGCGACGCGTGTGTTAGTGACAAAACTAACTTTTCCATGATGGAATAGCGCGTCTCAGGGTCTGTCAGCACCCGACTCACATAGTATATTGGCGTTTGGATCCCCTTGCGATCCACCAATAATACTGCGCCGATGGCGCGGTCTCCAGCTGACAAGTACAATGTAAGGGTTTCGCCAGGAAGTGGAGCTGTGAGCGCGGGCAGCTTTATGAGACATTCTTTTATCTCACTGAAAGCTTGCTCAGCCTCAGGCGTCCACTTGAATTGGCTCTTCTTCAAGCAGTTCCTCAAAGTGTTAACGAATGGGGTAGATTTGCTGGCGTGGTTCGCTAGGAACCTGTTGATTGACACCAATCTACCATTCAGCTTCTGAACCTCTTTCATGGTGGATGGTGAAGGCATGTCAAGGATGGCTTCCACCTTTTCAGGGTTCACCTTGAAACCATCCTTAGTGACCATTACACCAAGAAATTTCCCCTCTTCCGCGCCGAAAGTACATTTGCTCGGGTTGAGCTTCATGTTGACTTCCGTTAAGCGCTGAAGAGTTTCCTCGATGTCTTTGAGCATTTGTCTCTCCTCCCTGCTCTTGATCACCAAATCATCAACGTAGACTTCTAGATTTCTTCCGATTTGTTCACTGAAAACCGAATCCATAAGTCTCTGATAAGTGGCGCCCGCATTCTTTAAACCAAAGGGCATTTTTGTGTAACAAAAAACACCCTTGTCGGTTCTGAAGGCAGTCTTGTCTTCGTCTTGTGGTGCCATTTGAATCTGGTGATAGCCTTTGTAGGCATCCAGGAAACATTTGAGCTTGAATGGCGCCACGGAGTCCACCTTTGCGTCGATGTTTGGGAGGGGGTAACAGTCTTTCGGACATGCTTTGTTGAGGTCCTTGAAGTCAATACACATCCTCCATGACCCGTTGCTTTTCTTTACCATCACAGGATTGGCTACCCACGTCTGGTATCGGATCGGGCGGATGATGTTTGCGCGCAACAGGTCCTCAACTTGCTCATTCATGGCCTTCGCCTTTTCATCCCCCATGATTCTCTTTTTCTGAGCAATTGGCTCCACCGACTTGAACGTGTTAAGAGAATGTTGCGCCAAGTCTCGCGGGACCCCAGTCATATCGGAGTGTTGCCACGCGAAGACCGACGTGTATTTTGTGAGCAACCTTTTCATTCTCAATCTCGTTTCGTCTGAAATGGTAGCGCCAATTGTGACCGTTTGCTCTGGGAATTTTGGGTTTAAAATCCACTTCTCTGGCGCATTGTCCGCCATTGGAAGTTTCATTCTCCCTTCCCGCGGCGTACTTGTCACTGCGCACAAATGATCGCGGTAAACAAATGTTACGCCTGTTGGTGTAGGGAACCCCAATGCGCCGTGCGCTGGCGACGGTATAGCATTAAATTGGGCAATCGTTCCCCTACCCAGGATCATATTGTGGCATGACGTGGTGGGCAAGACCAAGAAGTTGACAACTTCGGCTCGCTTGTGCTCATCATCCCCCATAGTTAGTTCAAACTGAATTTGACCTAGGGGATGGATGATTTCATTTGAAACACCACAGATTGGTGCGTTCACCATCTCGAGCCGCGCTTGGTCTGCCGGGTCTAACTTTCTGAAACATTGCTCATACATAATGTCAGATTCGCTTCCAGTGTCCACCAGGACCTTTGACACTTCGTAATGAGCAATGTGTGTGGTGATGACGAGAGGGCTGCTGATTGAAGGGCCTCCCCTGATTCTTGGGAAGATAACTTGCTGCTCGCGCCAATCTCCGCTGATTTGCGCGCTTCTCTTTTTTGACGTCTGCCCTTGTCGTCCCCCCTCAGCCACACAGATTCTTTTGTATTTCTTGCTGGCAGAGGCTCCTTCCGGTTGCTCATCTTCTATTCTTTGGTTTTTCACCAAGTGAGCCAGCCTGCCTGATTTTACATCCTTCTCGATCGCATCCTTTAAATGATGGCATGCGTCGGTGTTGTGGCCCGGGGACCTGTGAAATTCACAATATTTGCCACTGTTTTGCGGTCCCTTGTAGTGTAGTTGCTTGGGGGGCTTGAATTGGACATTCTCAGTACTTAACACCTGTGAAGGTGTTTTAGTGAGGGGAGTCCATATTCTTGGCAGAGGTCTGCTAGGATCTCTGCCGCCCTCCCTCTTGTCACCCTCCCCGCGATTACGAACATCTTTTTGGGGCTGGGGTGAGCTTGGTTGCGTTTGCTTTTCTGCGGAAGAAAAACTTGTTGGTTGCAACCTGGACCATACAGAGTTCTGTTTGGCCCTCTTCTCTTTGCTGCGCGGTGATTCAGCCTGATGCGCTCTTTCTCTTGCCCTATCTTGGGCAATCTGTTTTTCATTTCTCGCGAAGACTCGCGATGCTTCCATTAGTTTTGCCCAAGTGGTGGGCATACCATCTCTGCTTACGAGAGCTCGGCGGAGTTGATCACTACGCGCGCCTTGTATAAAAGCCACGCGCAGGAGTTGCTCAGTTATACCCCCGATTGCCAGAGACTCCTGATTGAAACGAGTGATGTAGTCCTCAATCGTTTCATCATTCCTGCGCACGCAGTGCATGATGTCATCAGGATCGCGCGTGTGTCTGCGCTGCTGTACGAAGTGGGCTTGGAACTTTTCCAATAGTTCCTCGAACCCATCAATTTGCCCAGTCGGCAAGCTCTCGAACCAGACACGCGCCGCGCCCGTAAGGCAGCGGGCAAACATGTGACACCATGTTGGCATCGTCCAGCTCTCTAGGTTTCCCGTGTTATAGAAACCTTGCAAAAAGTCGTCTGGATCTGTTGTGCCATCATATTTGCCCAGACCACTTGGCATCTTGGTCTTGTGCTGGATGGGGGCCTTAGCGATGCGCTCAGTAAATTTTGAGTGCTTTACTAAGATGGCCGGCCTGTACGGCGTGGTTACGTCCACTTGCCCCCTCACTGGCGGGCTGTACGGCATGTGCAGATCCAGATCTGCTCTGGCTCCAGGCGCCATGTTTACAGGCGCGCGGAGTTGTGAGCCTCCTGCATGAGTATCTCGCGTCTTCCTCATGCTATGCACTTCTTCATCACTGAACTCAGTGTGTGCAGTGTGAACAGAATGTCCGTCTTCCGGCGCGCGCGCGGCCTTTTTGTAGTCTGCTTATCAAACACTTGCCTTTGTGTTTGGTCGGCTAGCTTTTTCTGTTTGACCATTTCATTGTACTTTTCCATTAGACGCCGCTGCTCGTTTATGAGCCATTCATTCGGATCATTTGTTTCTTCTTCTGGACCCATTGGTCCTTTCAGTTTCGCGCCGGCAAGATTTTGTAACGTGAAATCGTCTGGAGGAGTTTCAGTCTGGCCGTGAGGGGTTGTGATGAAGGGACGGTTACTGGTGGTGCGCGTAGAATCACGCGGCACCCTCAGAAACTGCTGTCCCTCATTGACACCCTCACGTTCAATATCCTCCAGAGCTTGATCAGCATTACGAACGCCAGAAACCATGGTGATTGATTTTTTTATGTAGATCTGATGAGATCTGATTGCCGTTTGTAACAGTGGATGGCGCCAATGAAGAAACGTGGATCTACTCACTGGTAGCAGATCTACTTTCCTCGGGTTTTGATTGTACTATTTCACCGATGGTTCTTCTGGATCTGTGTTCTTCCACCTACAAAATGAACAACGCCGTTAACTTACCCCTCAGAAAGGGACAGAGGGGTCCTCTTTGGGGTAACCCTCCGGCGTGAGAATAAGTATATGTAGGAGAAGATAATAATGTGTAAGTAAGGGAATCTGGAGAGTATTGCTTAATAGCTGAATACTGTATGATTGTGTGACTGTGTGTTTTGTATGTCTTTCCTTGTGGAGTTGATGCTGTATTTATAGTGCTAGGGTTTCCACTGATTGAGCTGGGACCAAATTAGGGTTTTGTTGGCCTCCTCCAATCGATTTGCGCCACGTGTCCTTGGAGACACCTGGTGCTTTTTCATTGGTTATAATCACGTGGTAACCCATGAGTCATGCTGAGCTGTCCACCTTTCATTTAGCAGCTGTCAACAACAGCATATCCTTATTCCTTAAAAAGATGCCTTCTGGAAGGTTGTCTGACGTGCACAATCAAGGTTGCCCTAATCCTGATTTGGATAAGTACGAGGTTGATTGTGTGCATGTGTGATATGCGCCCATCCTGAGGATGCGCGAGGTCTTCTCTTTATTCTCACGCGCAGATATTTCATGCACAGATGTGATACGCACAAGCATGTAATACACGTCACGCACGGATGCCCCACGCGCAGCTGCGCCATGCGCAACTGTGATATGGGTGGGCATGTATGATGCGCGAGTATGTGATATGCGCCGCGCGCGGATGCGCCACGCACGATGTGATATGCATAAGCATATATGATGCGTGAGCATGTGATACGCGCGAGCATATGTGATGCATGAGCATATGTGATGCTTGAGCATATGTGATATGTGCAAGCATGTGATGCTTGAGCATATGCGATATGCGCTGAGCGCATAAGTTTTGGCTTTGTGCCTTGATAATATCTTTGATTTCTAATGTCTTGTATATATCTTGTGGGTTGACCCGCCCCGCTCGATGTTGAGGCGGGTACATACCTCTTCAAAAAGCAAAGAGATATCCATACTATATAGTCTAAGCATATTAAATGATTCGGAAGCTACCTCTTATCGTCAAAGAGCCTCGTAGTTGAGAGCACACAGTTTTATTTTGATAAAAGATAATGAAAATTCAGTCATTTCAAGTTAGGTATCATCTCTTGAGTTGAATAGTAGTTTGATCCGATCTAAAACAGAGTAACCACACATAGTGAAACATGTGACTATCATTCCTTGAAATGAGGACAGAGATAGGGATTGGCATCATTAGCTTCTCCTTCAATTATTCACCAATAAAATCAATCCATTAAATTTTACCCTTTCCACTTAATTGTACTGAGTTATCGTGTATGGCCCTTAGATTTACGCTGCTTATATTTTTCTCTAAAATATTGTTTACTTTTCGTCCATAGAATTTACATGAACTTTGCATTTGATCTAAAATGCCGAATTTGTGTATTTTTACTCTTACAGTCTACGATTTCACATACCACACACTGCTTTACTATATTTTACTGACTAGGTTTGGATTTGAAATGTTAACAAAAAGTAAAATCTGAAGAAATTAATGACATTATAGAAGAAATACAAATCAATTAATATATTTTAAAATTCGACCCAACAACCTAATCAGGTTTGCTGGTATAAGTCATGTCCGGCCGATTCAAAAAGACCAAACTAGACAATTCTACTCTAGGTGTGGTCCTGAAAATGGTTCCCACTCTTTCCTTGTTACATATTTCCAGGGTTATATTTGTTAATGCTTCAAAAAGAGCATTGAGAGTAAGATGATCTATATCCCCACCTTATCTCTAGGGAAATCAGTTATATTAAGTTAAAAAAACAATTATATGAACGAGATGAATATGGGGAATGAGATATGGAAAGCTCGGAAGATGAAAAATTTTATGGATAAATATGTTTTTTAATTTCATTATAGAGAGATGAATGGAGAACTATACTATATAAGGGGTTGCTTGACAATTTTGTATTGAATAATTAAAATGCCTGATGACAGATTAAGATATCATTCAACATGAATTTTATAACTTACTCATTAAGAGACTCAATGAACTAATTAATCATTACTAGTTGTAACCAAACTACAATTTTGCTCTAATCAATTCAGAGGTAGCCTCTTAACAGAACCATTAAGAGGGTCTTAAATAGCCGAAAGATTTGAGAATATTATGTTTAAGATCTCTAATTAGAAGTGAATGATATTTATGAGTTAGCTAGTTGTACATTGCACATTGGGGTCCATACTTTCAGAGGGTACAATCTCGATCTATGATATAAAGGGCTTGTGGGGGTTACTTCAATTAAAACAAAACCTGCATATCACTCTCTCCTTCCCCACCTATAGAGCCTCAAGAAAATGACATCTCATGTAAATGCAACTTGTTTTTTTAATAAACTATTAATATATTCAAACATGTTTGAATTAATAAAATAAAAAATACATCTATCTCATTAAATCAAGTACCATTAGTGAATGAGAGAGAAGAATGATGTGCAAAGGTGGTACAAGAAAGATCAGAAAGAGAAAGGCCAAACAACATTATTTTAGCCATTTATGATAATACTTTCATGCAACCCCCCTCATATATGGATAAACTTAATAAACCCATTTTCACTCCATATGATCATTACCTTCTATGTATAGTATCCTAGTACTCTTTAAGTTTATTGTTGATCAAAATCATAAATTAAGTGCTTTTCTTTTTCTTTTTTATCTATCATATGTAGTCATATTAAAGATTAGTTATTTCTAGCTATAATGCCAAGGTACATGAATCAATAGTCATGTTCCTATTTTGATCTTGCAAACAACTTTATTTTCATTAGTGTGCCTATTATGTTACGTTCTATACATTATACACAATCAATTGTTGCATACCGACTTTTGATTGTGTAATTTGAATTTTTGGTGCTAAAATGAATATAATACTAAACTTATACAAATCTATTCAATATAATGACCGTAACAACTTTATTTTCAGTAGTGTACCCAACACGTATTATTTTCATCACAAGTTGGTTTGCTGAAACTGCAACACCAAATTTAATTCTTTGGAAGTAAAAAGGAAACAACAAAATAATAGTTGTTAGGCCCTTTTTTATATAACTAAGTCTTTTGTATTGAATATATGTATTTAGGCTTTAAATGTTTGTTTTTGTATGTATGAAACCCAAGGGAAATGACCCAAGGAAAATGTAAACAAGCCCATTGGGCATTTGAAAATAAAACATTTCTCATACATGCTCCTCTATAAATAGGAAGCATGTCATGAGAGAAATAACCTTTGCCAAAATTCTATAACAAACACATATTATCTTTTTCTGTAAATTCTCTCGTCTCTCTCTCTAAAACCGGAAATAATATTCTCAAGATCCGAGACCTCTTAGGTGGCTTAGTGTGATTTCCGCTAGCACTAAGCTCGGTTGATCCAAGAACGTTAGATCCACCCGCGTCGGGACCTACAATAAGGGTCGCCAGTACAAGAACCCAAGAGAGATAAACCCAGCCACCGGAGAGCCACGTACTATGTGGAGGTACAGGGCGTCAAAAGACTGTCACGAGATATATCACGGCGAGCCCTTCATTCCCAATACTCTCCGAGACTTCACTGGCTGGGAACTTGATAATAAAACAGGTGAGGCCGTTATCCACTGCCGTGACATGCACGAGATTCGAGTATTTGACGAGCATGAGCTTACGGGTCTACACATAGAAGATGTGAAGAAGCTCTACAACTCACCGCTTGGGACCGTTGAGGATTTGGGTCGTCAGAATACAGACCGGATAGTTGAAGCCTTCAACAAATTCGTCCAAAGACTTGTTGAACTTCCACTAACCAAGGACGAATGCTTGGTCTACGACACCGACGGATTTCAATACTAAAGATTAGAGGAAGATTGTTAGGCCCCTTTTTGTATAACTAAGTCTTTTGTATTGAATATATGTATTTGAGCTTTAAATATTTGTTTCTGTATGTATGAAGCCTAAGGGAAATGTAAACAAGCATATTGGGCATTTGGAAATAAAATACTTCTCATGCATGCTCCTCTATAAATAGGGAGCATGCCATGAGAGAAATAACCTTTGCCAAAATTCTATAACACACGCATATTATCTTTCTCTCTAAATTCTCTTGTCTCTCTCTCTTATCTCTCTCTTTAAAACCAGAAATAATATTCTCAAGATCCGAGACCTCTTAGGTGGCTTAGTGTGATTTTCGCTAGCACTAAGCTCGGTTGATCCAAGAACATTGTTAGATCCACCCGCGTCGAGACCTACAATAGTGTCTAAAATTAGTTCAAAATTTGAATAGTTAATGACCATATTTAACAAAACAATACGACTTTGATGGCATAACAGTCCTCCTATGTATGTATATATGATTTATCGACAGAAAAAGGTGTTTTTTTTGGGTAACCAGCATCCAGCATTTGTTCGGCAAACTAAAAAACTACTAAAAACTTTTACAACTTTTAGGGGGGCAAACCTAAAGCTTTATCTCCAAAATATGCTTTGGAGACCAAAAATAGGACACAAGACAAACGTTTTTCAAAACACCAAAACTAGCTAATTGTCCTAGTTGGTGTTAATTAGAGGAAACCCGAAGTAAGCAACTGACCAAGTATTTGTATCAGTTTATTTTGACAATTACCACCCACATTGTAGCGTCCAATCTATTATAAATTTGGTTCTTATTTTTAAAACATTCACTACTACACAAATAAGTTCACCGACGGCCCTTAACCGATAGACCGTCGGTAGTCCCTCACTAAAATATATGCCGGTAACTCATCAGCAACCAAATTATCCAGGCCCATATTACCGATAGACCTTCACAGGCGGATACTGGTATTGACTTTTACCGACGGAATTTTCCATTCCACGATATCCATCTGTTTGGTGGTGATTTCGAATTTGATATCACCTACTAGCCACATTGTAACAAGACCGTCTAAACGTAGCTAGTACGTTACAAAAGATGTTAAGTTGAGCTGGAATTAATATTTTTTTTTATTTTAATTAATTAAAAAGAAAAAAGCACACCTAGTCCCCGCATTTTCTTTCTTCCTCTCTTGTTCCATATGCTATTTAGCATACTAAATTGTATGACCGTATCCTAATATAGTTATCCTAGGAACAGTTTTCAAGTGGTAGTAATATATAAGGAATCTAGTTAATACTTGTTTTGTAAACCATGTATTTTGATTTAATTTCTTTTAATATGTTTAAAATACAAAAAAAGAAAAAGAATAATAAGTACATCGAATAAACTAGCTAACAGTGGGCAATGGCCAACACCTTGGTTATGAATACAAACAAAATGCATATGCTGTTTGTTAGTGTTACCATGTTAAGAATTGCTTTCCATATATACATTGCTCAAAGTGCATCGCAGAGTATTTAAGGTATCTAAATTAAGTATTAGGTTCTACATTTCATGTGAGTAAAAGTGTCAGATTGTTGTTGGTAGTATGCCCCTTATAGTAATGCAAATGTGCTGTCAAGTAATACCCTTTAAACAATTCAAAAATGAGGTATCATGGTAACTTAAATTAAAGAATATGGTTACCTTCTATACAAATTAAAAGTTAAGTTGATATCCCAACTATTTATTCGTGCCAAACAAAAAAGAACTGAAACGAATTTGATTTAATAATTTGATTTCGATTTTTAAGTTTTCGATTCAGGTTACCATCTTAACTGATATCAAATTCGGTTTGATTATGGTTTTTGAAGATACCGCACCTGAATACTCAAATGCATATATCTTTTATTTGTTTTAGATATATTATTACTCTTTAAATTCCTTTTCTATCAATTAGCAAGTTAAATTTAATCTTTTCAAATTCAAATAACAACTCTTTAGATATATAATTTCTATCAATTAACCAGAAAACTAACGCATTAATAAACACTCAAAGTTAAAAGGATATCTTTCCACCATATGATGGTTCACCAATAATTAAATGCTCTATTTGATTGTAACCGAACCGGTAATTCCCCAAAATTTTGGTATATATGGCTCGTGACATCCACATGCGATTTTCGAAATTATAACTTGTGTAAGATGAATGTGTAGAATAATTAGCCGCGGATGAGTATGATGACACTTACTACATACTCTTTCACTTTATAACAAACTATTTGTCTTTATGATGATCCAAACATGTGATCTTTCTATTATTTTATAATTTCACCTTAATAGTTACTATAGGTTTTAGCCATAGCCATTGAAAGTTGGACGATGGACCACATAATTGGCAGTGATCGAGAGGCCAGGAGAGGGATGGATGGACTCAACCACTATTAATTTAGAACCAAAACCACCAACAAAGCTATAAAGAAAACACCAACTAAGAGTACCAAGGTTGGTCCTCATATTGCCATCATATCTTTTAGATAAATTTGTCATTTTCTTAGAAACTTAAATTAGTCTTTAAATATATTACATGGACCACAATTGTCAAACAACAAGCTAATCATACCATGGAATTAATAATAGATTCAAAATTTCACTAGATATCAGTTAATGAAACGTTGAATATATAATGCAATTTAGTTCTTTACATAGAGATGCTAGTTAGACGTTTTGCTTTAAAATACTTAAACATTAACCAGATAACTTCTTGCCACACGTGTTTTTCTTTACGCGGCTATGTTAACTTTACGCGTTGTTTATTAAGAACAATTGGTTTGCCAAGTATATATATCGGATGACAAAACATTTCATAGTAAGTAAATCTTTGCATTTACATGTTTAAGCTTAACAGTATTTCAAAAATTAAGTTGGTTTAAGCTGATAAACCTACATTTTAATTTTATTTAACCTTTCATTCCAAAATTTATCTGTAGAATTTTGTATACAAGGACAAACGTTAACGTTATGTGAACGAACCCATGGTTATCACATGCTAAAATGGTTCGAAAACTTGTCCCTAACGAAGACATCTAACCTAATAGTGACATACGTGGTTCTAGGCTTCTACCTAGGTACATTTCCTTTACCCTAAATAATTTCTTGTATTTAAATAATTTTGTGCTCATTGATTTTATGTAGATGCATTTTATTTATGCATTATTTGAAAAGAAAAGGTGATTGGTGCATGAAATATTTATTCAAGGAAAATAATCCACTGTTTTATGTATTAAGATAGCTTTTGGTATGAAAGAATATAGGGCGGAATGGAATGACCAATTGTGAGAGAAGAAAGAAAAGTGTGTTCGGTTGATTAAAGGAACGAAATGACCCATTACCTAGTGCATTCGATTCCCTCAAAAACATCCCAGTCTCATTTCATCCATACCATGTGTTTTTTCTTTCATTTCATTCTATTTTTCACCCTACATCACCTCCACCACCCTCCCACCACCACCACCAACCACCACCACCATGATAAAAAAATCTTAATAAGGTTGGTCATAGTTTCAGGGTAACACAAAACTTCTCATGACACGAAAAACGCTACAATTGGCGATATGGTAGGAACACTTACGTATAGAAAGTACCAGCGGCGTATCCACCATATTCAGTTCGTTTCATTATCCTATATCACTAAAAAGAATTTCTATGCCATGACGCACAACAGAACTTGCTATGGTTTCCATGCGTAAAATTTCATAATTACGTGTGCACCCACAATTACTTTGGTCGCCGCATGGTCCACATAGTTCATTCAATTGTGTATGGTAAAAAAAGTATAATAATAATAAATAAATATATAAATAAAATAATCATGATAATAAAAATGTTGTTCAATATGTATATTAAAATGCAAGTTTACTGATAATCTAGCTCTGTCTCTGGTTGAACAAGAATACGTCAACCCCGAGATATTGAATAAGAATACACCAACACGAGCACTAGGTTATGAAAACATTAAACATGGTGAAAATATTTGGGGGCAATATGATAAGTTTGAATGACTAGTTATTTGAATTACCAAATTGTATGCAATAATGTTTTGAAACGTAACACAAATTATTGTACAAAATTTGCTTCTACTAGATAACCATGGACAAAAATAGACATATTGGAAAATCAAGCTCATAGAAATAGATTTATGGGTTTTGATTTTAACAAACAATTACATTTATAGCCAAACAAGTTTATATACAACTAAGCACATTAAAATTTGATGAAAAGCAGAGTTTATGGATAAATCGGTTTCACAGATACACAATTTTGCACAAGTACCAAGTTTTCATAGATATTTATATTCATGAAAAGAATTTAAATTCATAGAGAATCATCAGTAACAATATATGCAATCAAGCTTGATGAAAATACATGTTCATGGAAATATAATTAGGATCATGAGTAGCCAACTTACTTTTTCACCTAGATCCTGCATAGCACACATTAGTCCAGGAATATCAACTGAAAAACATTAATCACTTAAGTTGGGATAAGATTCATCAACATCGTCATCATCCACCGCACTGTCTGTTATTTCTAGCATACGGCTTAGATCGATATGTCTTAGATGACGAGGAATCCAACTTCCTGTTCGGGTGGTTGTAGCTATTGGAACCATCTAGCCTTTGCTGAATCCTCCTATCTTCTTCCAACCTGATGAACCTTAGAGCCCCATTCCTTTCTTCGTTCAGGTTCCTACAAGGATTCATAGCAAGATCCTCATAGAAAGGGCTATCCTTCTTAAGACCCATTTTGAAAGCTTGCGCAGCTGTCGCGACATCAAGGTTGGGGATCTCTATCCTTGCTGAATTTGCTGACATAGTCCCTAAGGGGTTCATCTTTACCCTGTGTTACTCTATACAAGTCACTAGTTAACCTTTCAAAACTTCTACTACAAGAAAATTGGTTATTAAACAAATTAACTAAATGAGCAAAAGACTTAATTGAAAAAGGAGCAAAACTTAGGAGCCAATTCAACGCAGCTCTGGTTATAGTTGAGCCAAAGCCTTTTCATAAGCATGCTTCCTTGAGATTCTGAGGTATGGGGTTGATCTCCATCCTTTCTCTATATTGGGCAATATGTTTTTCAGAATCCATGGTTCCATCGTATAGCTTCATGCTTGGAGTCTGGAATCACTTCGGGATCTCAGCATCACATCTGGGGGGTGCGAATCTTGAGATCCTGTGACTGCTTGGAGCTACCTCCGGAATCAGCTGGACTATTCCAGGTACGCTAGAGATTAATTCCTTGAGTTTTTGCAATTCCTTCTGTACCATTGGGCTAATACCAGAATCCTGCGCAGCGTCACGGTTAGTCACAGGCATAATAGCGTTATTAAGATTACAAGTATCAGGAATCCTAGCCGGGGATCCCGGAATAACACCGAATTCCTAAGTAGGAGTTTCCCTGGTGGCCTGGACAGGATAACTCATCCTGTTTGCTAATTGCATGGGAAGGAAGTCATCATAACAATTTCCTTGGGATCCCGACACATCAAAGTTTAGGTTTCTAGGCAGCAATGGAGTGAAGGATTCCTCCGCTGGCTTCTTCCCTTCTGCTCGAATATCCTGGAGCTCCGTCGTGACCAAGTTGTTGGTTTGCTTCTAAGCCTCCATGTGTTCCTTCATCTTCATTAAAACATCAAAAATATCATTGTTAGACATAAGGATGGGCCTCGTGTTGGGAGACCCAGATCTTTGGAGTGGAATGCCGGCTGAAGGCCTTGTTGTAGGAGGGAGCATGTTGCTTGATCCTTTAGTTCATGAGATGTTAACGCCAACGTTGGTCGTCTTCTTTTAGGCAGCATGTGGAGGAGGAAGTGGTTGAGCGACTTCGGAATTTGCGGACGGTATGGATGACGATGCAGCTTTTGTTAGAGAGGCCATTTTTTAGTATAGCTCTGTAAGGTAACGGTTTAGAATGAAAGTGAATATGGATTTGAGAATGAAAAACACCATTTGCCCCACGGTGGGCACCAAACTGTTTTGGTCAAAAATTACCGAAGCAAAAATTGAACAACTTAGTAACGTGAGGTAGTGTGTTTTTCAATAACAAGCTAAGTAAGTGTGATATAAATAAAGGTGAACACACCGATGGAGCAACGAAAAACCTAGGATCCTGGTAAGGATCTTCGGAAAAAAACCTCGGGATGGGAAAACTATCCCCTGCCTCAATTTATTAATGTAAAAAGTGGGTTACAACTCAAGAACTGATTGTGAACGATGGCTAGAGTACAAATGTAGTGCAGTGGGTGGAAATGATATGTGTTCTAACGTTCATAATATATATAAATGAAAAATAACAAGAAGTCTTATAATTCCGGGAACCTTAGCCACCATTGTATATAACGACTTAGTCTTCATCCCATGTGCATTTTAGTTGTTTCTCCGAGCTTTTAGGTAGAATTAGTCAGCTAGTCATTGCAGGCCGTTATTCTTTTGATTAACCCGCAAGCATATCATAAATAACACAAGTATAGTTGGTTAGTTCAAGATCTCGCGGCTAGCTAGGAATCTGAGCTATCAGGATATTTTTCAGGATCACCCTGGGGATAAAATGACCCCTAACATCTCCAGGTCCCGTTTCACCATTACAATGAGTTCTCGGTCACAACACCTTCATCTTTTTGCTTTTAAACAGACTGAACGGTACCCGGTTGGTTCCGTCTCACGTCCAATAACCTGTTTATTACAAAGTTTATGCTTTTCCTACTAGTTTTAATCCGTTTCATCTTTCTATCAAAGCATATGGAAAACCGACACGAAATACATGACCTTTAAACTAACACGTACCTCTTTTGGTTCGGGTTTGAGTCTAGATGCAGATCTAGACGTATTCCCCGTTTTGGATTTGATTCAACGCTCGAATCTGACTATGATTCTGGTTGCACAATGATGCAGGACTCGAAACCTACTCTCCTTTAGCTCAGATTTGAAACTAGAATGGAATGAGGAGTGTTTGTGTGTGTTTTTGAGTGTGTAAGGCGGAAAGGGTGATGGAAATGAGGGTGTTACGGTTTTAGGGAGGTTTAAGGGTATTTAAATACCCTTAAGCCCATGGATCTTAAGGCCCATCACCATCCCTTAATCCATCTTTTGTTTTTCAAGCCCACATTCAACTTATTATTATTTTACATAACTAAATAATAGCACACAATTAATTAAATAACAGCCCTTGTCATTTATTCGTAAAAACAAGATGTTACAACTTTCAATCAAAAAACAATACAACCACCGAAATCAATTTCTGATCAAAAAACTTTCGTAGAACTCTGACTGGAAACTTGTTTCCGGGTTGCTAATGTACGGACAACCTACTTGCTGCACCGCCATAACAGTACCCACGATTTGGAAACCCAACTTGGTTCCGATATGCGCTGGTTGATAGCTCCTCCTTAAGCCACCATTCGCTGCCGATCACTATAACGTTGATCCGCCTCACCGCTGATCAAAGTTAGCCCGGTTATCGATTTCTTGAACTTGGCTTTGATACCAATTCAAGTCCCAGATCAATAATCAAACACGAAGTAAAAGACTAACTCTCGTTTATATAATCAGAAAATATAGCTCAAAAACTGATTGCAAACTCTTAAACCCTAACTCGATTTGACTCTTGATGAACCCTAACTTGGTTACATCTCACACATTCTATATAATGTCTAACCATAACTCGGTTTATATAGACTAATCTAACGTGCTAACCAAGATATTACAAAATATAATAAAGCCCTAATTGCAACCCCATAAACCCATTACAATTAATGAATCCCATGGGCTCAATAGGTCTAACCCGGTCACCTACACGTGACGGGCCTATTAAGTTGGAAAGTATGCCCAACACATGATCAACTTTAAAATCGTCAAACATTAAAACTATATGTTTTCATTCTAAAGACCAAACAAAGTATGAGTTGTAAATAAATTATAAGATCAAAAAATTTATAGGTTTGTTACTGTTTGTATCAAGAACCAGTTGAACCCATTTAATTGTTAAAATTTCTAGCTGACATATGCATCCATATTCAAGAACATGGAAATATGATCACAAGAGAGAACTAGGATGAGGCACAAACTCGATGCTTTTGTTATGACTAAGTGAGTTAAATTCATGAAGGTAGCATTATCAAGTGAGTTCTAAATTCCGTAATTTAAATGTTTTGGGGCGGTATGCATACGGCCCGAGTTACGTGTAGTGTATGAAAGCAATAAGTTTTTATCGTATGTTTTGATGAGTTTAGTGAAATGTCTAATCTATCAACAGTCCTTCATGCGGACTTAGCTATGAGATGGGAGCATGTTAAATAGTGATGGTAGCTAGTGAAAACTGGTGGGACTAGTTTCTACAGTAGTAGGGCAATGCCTTTGTGGTAGTGCTGGCATGTCGTGCATACCCGTACACGATAAGATACGAACACGATAATACATGAACACAAAACATGTATACCTATACACGACACGAAAACTTATCATGTACATGTATCCCAAACCCGAACATTGTCACACCCTAACCTAAGGCGGAAATGCCGGTGCGTGATCCGATTGTCCACAGCTCGTAGATACTATCACAAATAAAATGTGACAATATCTATTTAATTATTTTATTTCAAACAGTACACATAGTGTTACAAATAGGACAAAACAATTCAAATAAGTGAATATAAACATAAGTAACGATTGTCTTCATTAAAACCTAAAGTCTTGCCTAAGCGCCCTTTTAACGTCAAATTTCAATTCAAAACAACCTGCATATGCATAGAAAATAAAAGAGTTTGTCAACAACACATGTTGAGTGAGATGATCACCAATTTTGACACTAACAATAATATGTATATAATATATGATAAATGCTAAATGCGCAAACAAACATATGCGAGTAGTAATCAATCAAACCATAACAAACCATATACTGACCATTGACATGCTAGTATGCCATTAAACCGTTGACAAGCGAATCGGGCATTGGTTACAATGACTGAGATTTTCGGTTTACCATCACCAAACGAATCGGGCTCAGATTACTATGACAGGCGTATGATCATACTATAATGAGAATATGTTGGACCTCTTCGAATGCGATAAAGTAAACACATAAGCAATTAGCAAATAGCATTTAATTGATATACACACAATGATTATGTTAACGAATTTGTGTATAATATATGATAGAAAATATGAATAAGTACGCATGTGTCCCCAAAACGTTTGAAAACAGTAGATAAAAATGGGAATGATCAAACTGACCTTAGACTAAAGGCAAGTGAATACAAATACAAATAAACGAGTTAAAAATTAAGCGAGTCGTCCACTATGCTTCAAAGGAGATAAAAAATCAGAACATGAAACTTTGAGATATGATAATATAAGTAAAAAAACTCGTTTCTGCTGGAATCAATCCAAACGGATGTTTGGAACTCAGGTTATGTTAAATTTAAGATTTAAACGAGTCAGTACTGACCAAAATCTGAACAGCGATTCAGAAGTCAGGTTTTGGCCAGTAGCTTTAAAATTTCGTTACGAGAATAAAAGTCTTCTGTACTGAACGTTGGTTTTGACCAGAAGTAAGAGAAAACGTAAAGTCAAACTTGTTGACTTTTTTGCCCTTTAACGAGTTTTAATGAAATTGACCAGTCAACACCCTTCAACCACCGAAATTGATTGAAGGTTATTAACTAGGGAATGTGTATGAATGATTTCACAGAAGACAACTTACCCGGATAAGGCTTGAATCGATGGGAAACGAAAGTCAAAGGTTCAAATATAAGCAAAGTCAACCTCCAAAGCTTGTTTAATCGAGTATTATGGCAAAACCGAAGAGAATGATGAAGGAATGAAGCATGTGATGGTTGAGGATGATAGATTAGGGGTTAGGGAAGTTTGTGGCAGAAGATTTAAGCTTTGTTTATATAGAAAACACTAAAACAAACTAATTATAGCTAATTCACTCGCTTAGGAAACCGAATAAACATTTAATGATGAAATCAACATAATATGCCGACATAAATCAATCTTGTATGTGGACAAGTATCTTAGCTATGTTAGTTTTCTTGGGGCTTAAAACACTTTGTTTAGTCCAAAAATAAACGATTTCGGGCCAAAAACGAACTAGGAAACATATTTAAAAAAAATGATCTGTCAGCTATGCCATAGCGCCACGCAGCCACATGGGGTGGCTACCGTCGTGTGGCGCCTCGGCTCTAAGCTAGGGGACTTTTGACTTTTGGCAGTTTAGGCCCTTGTAGTTTTAAAAATGGTTAAATAATGAATCTTTTATGGTTAAAACAAGAAATAAACAGCATGGAAAATGTAAAGGGTATAAAGTGAACATAAGAAACTTAAATCTTATAAATATTTGATTTTTATTGATAATAAATATCTAAAAATGTTCCCGGGTCAGGTTAAACGCAAACGAATATGAGTTCGAAAAATCCGAGATGTTACAAATACAAACCTGTTAATACCATGTATACATGATAAGAGTTGTTTAGAAACAGGAACATGCAACTGCGAAGTGGCCGAACTGCTAAAGAATCGAAAATGTGGAGAGGTAAACTGGAGAATCAAAGGACTGTGACCACCGGAAATGTGGAGGGAAACCACCGGACTAACGGAGATTCAGAGAGGAAGAATTGGAGAAATGTTTGTGTGCCATCTGCTTGATGTTGGATTGTAATGATGTGTATCGTGTTCAGTTGTTTGGTATAAAAATTTTTGGTTAACTATTTAGGGTATATAACATATTATGTTATTTTATATTTTATTTATAAAAAAATCTAATCAGGTACTTAACAGGTTAACGGGTATTTTACCTGTTTAGACACGAAAATTAGCAGGTCAATTCGTGTCTACTTGTTTAGTACACGAAACATGTTAAGGCCATGCCCGATACCTGTAAAAGTCGTGTAGGTTCATGTCGTGTAATCGTATATTGTGTCTAAATTGTCAGTCCTACTTTATGGCATTGTTAGCAACTGCAATTGTGTATAGAGTGACGACCGTTAATAATAGATTTTGACATTTGACTTTAAACTCATAAATGAAGTATTTTCTGTAAGCGAACCTATAGATGCAGCAGAGTATGTTTTGTGCTTCGGGCACACATGGTTTGTCTTTTAATAACTACATTGAATGTTAACTCACTCGGCGGGACTAACTTTAAATGCAATTTTATATGTGTTATGATTGACTTCTAACTTTGTACGTATACAGGTGATTATTTTTGAATTTGAAGTTTAAGAACTATTTTTATGTGTAAATCCAACTTTTTAGATACCCGGGGTTCAGGATGTTTCAAAATTGAATATTAACATGCTAGAATTTAAGATAGGCAATTAAATAATCAAATTATAATTTAGTATATATCGTTTAATATATTAAAAAATATGGTTGAACAGAATCAATAATTGGAACGGGATTATTGAAGATTTTGAGAAAAGAGTGGTCATGTGGAAAGCTCACTCTTTGTCCATAAGAGGTAGGGTTGTCTTGATTAAAACTTACCGGTTTATTATTTTTCTTTATTCAAGGCGCCGTGCAAAGTGTTGGAGAATTTAGAAAGAATTATGAAGAGATTTTTGTGGGAGGCTCTAACAATGCTAGGAAGATTAATTGGGTAGCTTGGGAGAGAGTGGCTCTTCCGAAAGAATAGGGGGGCCTTGGTATCTCGAGTCTTAAAGAAACTAATAACGCGTTGTTGGCAAAATGGTGTTGGAGGTTCAAGACGGAAGGAGAAAGCCTTTGGAAAAAAACTGTTTTGGCTATTCATGTCCACGGCTCTAGATGGGGAACAATGCCGTTTCAAAGTGGAAATACGGGAGTTTGGATGAACATAGCGAAAGCAGTGAATAAAATAAAATTTGATGGTAGTAATTTTGGAGAGTTGATAAAAAGGCAATCTAGGGGATGGGAATAAGCTTAGTTTTTAGTATGACATTTGGGTTGGGAATATGAGTTTAAAGGATGTTTTACCCGACTTATTTAAGCCGGAAAAAAAAAAGGTTTGCAAGGTGAGTGACCGGTATTGGAGGCAAGGATAGTCTGTTAACTGGACTTGGGAGTGGTATGGACATCCTAGCTTGGAGCAAGAAATAAAGGATTGGGAGAAATGCTTTCGGTTAATAAGTGCAGCAAATTGGACAGGGGTTCGGATTCCTGGCGGTGGCTGGGAAACAAGGAAGGGGACTTTTCAGTGAGATCGATGAAAACGTTGTTAAGAAAAAATAAATATCTAATTAAGTAACAATTATATCATGAAATGGAGTAAATGGGTTCCGGCTAAGTGTAATATCCACGCTTGGAGGGCGGAGATGAATAAAATTCCGACAAAGCTGGCAATCGAAAGAAGAAATATTCCGGTGGAGAATAGTAGGTGTTCATTATGTAAGTCGAGTTTCAAGTCGGCAAATCATATTACCACGGGCTGCTTGGTGGCGGCGGTGGTGTGGGAACATGTTAGTCATTGGTGTAAAGTCCCTCATATTTTTGGTTTTTCGGTTCGAGATATGTTAGATCTCCATAAGAATACTGAAATGGGTAAAACCGAGAAGGAGGCTTTTAACGGGATTGTAATTATTTCTTGTTGGAGTATTTGTAAAGCAAGAAATGAAAAGATTTTTGAAGGTAAACAAATGAAGGTTGTAGGCATAATTGGGGATATAAAATCATATGGTTTTCTTTTGTATAAGAATAGATCGAAAGATAGACATATAGATTGGTCGAAATGGTGTAAATTTGTTTTTATGTAATGCCTCTTTTGTTTTGTGGGGCTTCTTCCCGTTTTGTGGAGGTTGCGGTTTTGTAGCGTTTTGTTGTTTATAAAAGTTTACTATTCGGAAAAAAAAACCATATTCTAAATGTGTCGTTAATATTATTGTGTAGGAACTAAACTTAGAATCAAATTCTATCTAGCTTCCAAATAAAATTCTATTATACTTTCACACACACACACATATATAATCAAGATCATTTGAGAACTTTTTGGAAATTGAGAACTATGAGAACTATTTTGAACCAAAAAAAACCAAAAAATAAAAAAAAATCATAAAACAAAAAAAATACAAAAATAAAAAAAGTAAAAAAACTAAAGTTCTTATTTATCATCTCGGTTTCTAAAAAAAACGTAAAAAAAATTCTCGGTTTAGCTAAATTATACATATACATATATGTACACACATGTTTTTTTCATATACCCATATGTATAATTTAAGGTAAATGATAATGTACACATGTGTACATTACATAACTAGATATTAAATGAAAGTATACATAAGTATATAGGTATAATACGAATTAAAAAGAAAAAAAATCGGTTTTTTTTATTATACATATATGTATAATATGTACACACATGATTTTTCCTATACACATATGTATAATTTAAGGTAAATGATAATGTACATATGTGTATATTACGTAACTAGAGATTAAATGAAAGTATACATATGTGTTTAGGTATAATACGAATTAAAAAGAAAAAAAAATTCGGTTTTTTTAATGAAACCGGAATGAAATATAAGAATTTTGGTTTGTTTACTTTTTTTAAATTTTCGGTTTTGTTTGTTTTATAATTTTTTTAATATTTTTTTAGAGGGTTTTTTTAATGGTCTAAAATGGTTCTCAAAGATCTTAATTTGCTAATGGTTCTCTTAGGATTCTTACCATATATATATATATATATATATATATATATATATATATATATATATATATACTTATTGCCTATCAAACGACACTTTTACCCCTCGTGTGAGGGGCACATGCAATAGTTAATGGAGCAAACAGTTAAATGCTAAATGTTAGAAGTTATAGGATTGTATTTCAAACTGCATGAGCTATACAAAATAAACCATGTTAGCCAAAATAGCAATTTAGTGAGATGTTCTCATTTATTCATTTCTCATCTTTAGTTTTTTTTTTTATTATGTCTATTAGATATTAGATATTTGGACGGGTAGATTTTCTCTGGAACTGAAAATAACTTGGAGGCGCTTAAAGGCTTTGTACGGCTGGGTTAGACCAGCTGGCGGTGGCCTTTTATCTTTGGATCACCTGTACGAAGTACCTACAATTCTCTATTTGTTGGCCGTTAAAAAAATTATAATAATAAGTAAATCCAAAACATATATAATTAAACCTAATCGATTAAATTAAATAAATTTTTATTATAATAAACTGTGACAATTAGTATTATTTAATAGTTGCTATGTAATTTCAAAATTTCGATTGATTTTTATTTTTATTTTATTTATTTGTCTGTAAAATAAATATTTAAATAAGCCTATTATGCTACCTAAGACCACCCGTACTCCCATCCATTGGTTGGTTTCACTTCTTGACCACACCATTATCCTCATCAAGCATTTTCTATAAAACATGTTTTGAACGCCCCCAAAACGTCCGGGAGCAATGTTTTCCTGCGTTTTAAACTAAATCTTACCCCAAACGCTTGACTAAGTTTGGTGTAATGATACTGACTCAAAAATCCTAATAAATTAATAATAAGTGATGATTTGTTAATCCTACTTTTCAAATCGATACACCATCCAACTTTTGTATTTAACTATAAAATCTGACACCACTAAAATCATGATTATAAACAAAAATATTATTAATGTAAGAGTGTATGAATATATATATATATATATATATAGGGGAGGAATATTTTGAGAACCATGTTGAGTTTTAAGAAGTTAAGAACTCAATTCTAGGCCACACATTTAATTAAATGGATTAGAATATGTGGTTGAGATTAAATCTGGCAAAAAAGTTAAAGTAGAAGAGAGAATAAATATGTAAGTGGCTACACTAACTTTTACGTCCGTTACATATGTGTAAAAAGTCGACTCGGTGCGTAAAAAATTCTGTAATTTTTTTACGTGTATGTAACTTACATATATTACGCATGCGTAAAAAAAATTCAAAAAAAAAATCGTTACACTGAGTTCTTAAAACTCAAAGAGGTTCTTAATTGAAATCTCCCCTATATATATATATAGGGTTAGGTTAAAATAAAAACCCTTTTAGTTGTGAAAACTCTAGAAACCCATCCTCAACCACATGTTTTTAATTAAAGTTTGAATCATGTGATCCACAAATACAATTAAAGTTAATAAAAAAATGTAAACATAAATATAACTTTTTCTCTCTTCTGAAAACATATAAAAAATTAGTAAAAAAATGTTAAAAAATAGCAAAATATTTTATTTATGTTTCGATGTTTTGTATTAAATGTTACAACATATATTACGTGTGCAAAAAAAAAAAAACGATGTTACATAAGGTTTTCACAACTCAAATGGTTTTCATTCTATACTTCCCCTATATATATATACTAGGCTATATACCCGTGTGACACACGGGTTGATCAATTAATTTTTAAAACATATTAGTTATTATGATATATGAAACTTAAAAAAAAATATTATGTAGCCAATTAAATAAAATGAACATAATTGTACACGTCTAGCTTCCGTGTTACATTTAGTGTTTGGTATAAAAACTCTGTAGTGTATAGATATGAATATTAAATAATATAAATAATTAAAAGCTTGTTTTGCTTTTGGTCATAAAGAAAAGAACATTTATTGGATAGAGATGCTACGATGTTGGTAAAAATATATAAACTTTAGGAATGATGAAAATGTGAAAAAAGTGAATAGTTTATTGGATAGAAATTCTGTTACCATGTTGGTAAAAGAATTTAAAACATAATAAAGAAAATACTTTATAGTTTTCAATAAAGTAAGTTTTGTAATTAATGTCAAACGTATTAACTAATTATGTGTAAGAAATTTAAAATTATAAAATAAATATATAAAAAACTAAAAATATAAAATGACTTAAAATATTTAAATATATTTACAAATCAATTACAAATTTCTAAATACTTCTTTGTATACAATATTTAATGTTGTATTTGAAAGATTGCCATCACTATCTAGAATAACAACTTTAAGGCCATCTCGTCTTGTAACTCTTGATAATGCGACATACAACTGACCATGTGTAAAAACTGGTTTTTTCAAAAACAAACCAACTCTTGCTAGTGATTGTCCTTGACTTTTGTTTACGGTCAATGCAAAACATACTGTAAGCGGAAATTGTCTTCTTTGTAACTTAAGGTGGAGTTTTTTATCTGTAGGTACCAAATAATTCTTGGAATGTAATGACGATCTCCAATGTGACTTCCGGATATAATCTCAACTTGTATAATACGATTTCCCAATGAAACCACCTTTAATCGAGTTCCGTTACACAAGCCACTTTTTTGGTCAACATTTCTAAGAAGCATAACTGGAACACCTACCTTTAACACTAACCTATGGTTCGGTAAACCTGAAGCTTTAATTCTATTCAGAATATCAGGTGAGCATAAAGATTCATATAAATTCTCATTAACCATTTCCGTTGGACATATACTATATGAACTTAGATATTCCCTTTCATCTCAGCCGCTCGTTAATTTCTTGAACAACATCGTTTTTTGGAGCGAGTATTGCTCTTTCATGAAAGAAATTAAGGTCATTGAAGTTATCTAGAACTGGCGGATACACAAACTCTATTAAATCAGAAATGGGATCTGATGAATCTTTGATGAGAAGATATTCGAGTATTTCAATTGTTTCTTCACCATCATTGTTACCACCAACATTACCTTCCCCAATATCCAGAAGCCATTTTGCAAACATCCTAATTTGCTATATGTCAAACGAATCGTTTGGGGTAGTCAACCTCAAGTTTTTTGTCAATTTAAGCACCTTGCAATTTTTCCAAATGTAAGACGAACTTAAAGAAGAATTTACAATTTGTTGCCTACTTCCACATGGTACAACTGGTAGTATTTGATGAAAATCTTCTCCAAAAACTATAACTTTTCCGCCAAATGGTAATTCTGATGATGCTCCATATGCAGATTTGAATATGTCTTTTATAGATCTGTCCAAAGCTTCAAATCCATGTTTATGTATCATTGGTGCTTCATCCTAGATAATAAGTGATGTTTGTTGTAATCAACTTGCAAGATCGCTATCTGGCTTGATGAAACAGAAAGAATCCTCAACTAAAACAATCTTGCCTTCAGATCGGGAGTGTGCAGTCCTACCTCCAGATAGCAAAAGAGATGCGATTCCACTTGAAGCAACACTTAAAACAATCTTGCCTTCAGATCTTATAGACGCACATAAGGTTTTCCAAAGATATGTTTTTCCCGTGCCACCGAAACCATAAACAAAAAACACACCTCTTTTCTTCTTATCAACCGTTGTCATGATTTCTTCATAGATATGGCGTTGTTCATCTGTTAATGAAGATAACAGCTGACAAAACTCTTTACCTAATATGACCTTGTCGTAAGCAAGTTCTTCACTAAGTAAAAGATTATTTGCGGAACATATACAATCATGATCAGGAAAAGATACGGTTGAGAACCTTTTGAGACTGTAATTATTTCTAAGTAGAAACTTCTCAATCTCAAACAGTGTCAGGTTCTTAATTTGTTCTTCATCAAGTAGTAAATCTGTGTGAAGTTTAAATAACAATTGTTACATTATAATAAATAAATTAATGTGTAACAGTAAGCATACAAATATGATATAAAATATTTAATTCATAATACCTGGATGCTTTAAAAGAACACGTTGTTTGTATAGAATGTCATCTGACAAGTAAGTCCATGTACTTTCCCACACAAATTCAGGTCTGGAGACACTCTCTGACATTAACATTGTACAAAATAAAGTTCGTAAATAAGAACCAGATCCGGTGAAACTTGCTTCTACAATTGCTTCAACGAATTCATTGTCGTCATCCAAAATGCCATATGCATAACATGCATCTCTAAATGTAGGAAATACAACATTATTTACTGTTCTAATTTCCTCAAATGTTGTTGGAACTTTTACTTTATTCAACATAATTCGTAAATAATACGCTTCACAGAGAGAATGAGAAACTGAATGAATTCTACCAATTGAAAACCCTTTTTTCCTTGGTTGCCACTTACGTTTGTCGATTTTCCAAACAAACTTTGTAGGAAATTCGACGTAAGTTAATTTACGTGCTTCTGGATAACTTTTATTGCAATTCAACCACTCTAAAAACATTGAAGCGGCCACTAAAGGTTTATGTAAGACATCGTCTATATCATCAAGTTCCTCATATAAAACATGTTGTTGCCCTAGAAGATGAAAAGGAAGCCTAATGGCTGAAGGATTCCTATAATGTATATCAAAAGAGAAAATTTGCCACGATGCTTCACATGCAGATATGTATCTACAACTATAGTAGTCTTTTATTTCATCAATATTCTTCTCATGCTCATCATTTTGCTTATTACTTGATACAAAACAAATTGAAGCCCTATCATGCCCTTTGTTTATATATTTAAACAAATATTTGATTGAACCTGCCTGATTGCACCACTCCACATTGATGTGTGCTTGATATCTTTTAAAAGTATTTTGTTATATGGAACAATGCTTCTATTATCTAACTTCGCATCTGACTTCTCAACAAAAAAGCCAGCCTTGCGTCTTCTATATAAAGGATAACCTTCACCGTCTATGCATGTAGATTCTCGGAATTTCTTTGGAAAATTTTTAGAACACTTCCCGTCAATCATGCATGGACAATTCTTATTTTAAATTCCACAAGGACCATGAATCATGAACTCCTTTACAAGATAATACAATTCTGGATCTTCGTTTTTGTCTGGTATTTCAGCTGGAATGAATGGATCGACATAATCGACGCTTGGAAGTTTGTGATCGGCATGCATAAATAAGCACAAATGAGCATGAGGAAACCATGTTTTTGAAACTCCACGGTATATACAACTAAAATAAATATACAAAAACAAAAAAAAAGAAATGCCTTAGAAATGAATTTTGCAAAGAAGTAAAAAATTGTAAGTTAATAAAAAAAATGACATTTCATAATAAAAAATGTATACAACATAAAGTTTAAGGTTGTATCTTTATGGTATGTTAATGTTATTGTATCTTGTGGTTGTATCATAATGAAATATTGAAGTTTCTTCTTGTGGTATGTTAATGTTATTTTATGTTTTGGTATCTTTATGCTACACCTAAGACACTTTATGTTTAAGCCTTGATGCTTAAGGTTGTATGTTAAACTTCTTTATCAGTATTTATTTTGGTTTTGAAGTATATGGCTTATGTTTGATCTGTTTCCCAACTTTAATTCATACATGCATGTAACCTATTTATAACCTATTTTGTTATAAAGAAATGTGAATGTAAAAACGTGTGACTAATAATATGATGATGTTAATATGATGATGCTACATACCTGCTTGAACCTTTCCAATTATTGCATTATCCCTTATGTCTTTAATCATGGAATCCAACTTGATTTTAAATAATCTGCATAAGATATCAGGTCTATCTTCCGGCTTAAGCGTTGTGTCTTCTAGAAATCTCTTAACTTCTGGCCACTTTGGGTTACATGTGATTGTTATGAAAAAATCCGGAAATCCATACCACTTACAAAGAGACATGGCATCTAAATAGTTTTGCAACATGTACTGTGCACTACCAGTAAAAGAGGAAGGTAATACAACACGCTGACCAATTTTTGAGACATAAATTTTTCCCTGATCTTTAACCAAGCGTAGATTCTCGAAAGTCTCACATCTTAATTTCTTTTGTTGATTACGTATGTAAAAGAGTCTTTCGCTTTCAATCATTGTGTACGCATCAACCAAAAATTGTTGAAAAAGCCTCTTAGAATATAGAATCAAAGAAAAATGATTCAATATGTCTTAGATTATGTAACAGAAGAAATCTCTCATTATACATGTATTTCTTTTACTGGGGTTTGATGTTGAAACATTGCGATGAAGGATGTCTAATATGTAACCATCATCACCGTAGATGAAAATTATTAGATATTGAAGGGGCAGATAAGAAGGATGTAGTTCACTAATACGTTGAAGAAAACCTTCTTTAGTCTTTACAATAATATCTCTAGGTTCAAATGAGTTGTCAATGTCTCCAAATATTAAAGCAGCAACTTCAGAAGCAGTTGGCAAGTTATATGTCCTTCCATCTTGCTGCCTTTTTGCAATAAGGCGTAACTTTAGATTAGCATTAGGATTGCTTTGAAAACAATCTCGGGCCATTCTATAAGATTTGACCAACTGATTGTGCAAATCTAACATGGCCTTCAAATCTTGTATAATCTCAAGATCTAAAATCTCAGAGCTTGACGTGGAGACATTTTTGGTTTGACTGATGAAAAATTTTCAAAATACCAAGTCAGGTTTGATAAATAACAGAAATTAGTTAAAATGGATTATTAATAATGTAGCTAACATACCCTAATGCGCCTTGTCTATTTGCAATCTCATTGTCAGTGTCATATATATATAACTGAGAGAATTTAGGCTTTGATCCAGACGTTAGTAGAAGACTTCCAATGCTATGGTAATTTTCACCGCTGAGTCTGAATATAAAAGGAGCATTATCTTTGTTAATCGACGAATCGACTTTTCCACCCATGGAAGTAAAGGCAAACATTTAACGACGAATGTTTTTCAAAAAATGCTTGCTTTTTGAATCCAAAGAAGTAAAAAGACTTTTATATTCAGATGGCATAGGCTTGAAATCTGGAAGTTGTACTTTTCCGTAACCACAACATAGAGAAAAGCTTGATTTAGCCTATCTTTGACTACTTCTTAAGGCTTCATCCTTCCACAACTTTGCATGACATCTTTGACATACATGAGTTTGATCACCATGATCCAAGTAATCTGGTAATGGTTATTTGTAATGTTATTAGTAACTTAGTATATTACGGTAAAGTAAAACGTACTGAATTTAATAAGTAAAAGAATTAGGAAATAAAAATATAACCTTTTGATTTACCAGAGAAAATGTCATTAATAAATTGTTCATCATGAAGATGATCTTCTTCTACAAAAGGTAATGCAGAATTTTGTGATGCATGTTGGTTTGTAGGTTTGGATTTACCCTTGGAAGATTGTGTCGTGGTTAAAGGATTAGACTGAGTCATATAGAGTGATGAAGTGTTGGATGAAGATGCTTCAATATTGTTAACAGAAGTAGATGAACCTAAAAAGTTAATTATAATGTTTAAGAACATGAATATATACAAATGCAAATGAATAATATTTAGTAATTTGAAAATAGATATTTATTTGAATAAAACTATTTACCTGGTATAGTTTTTGAAACTTGGGTGGATATTTTTGTGGTTGAAGAATGAAACTTTATAGGTGTCGAAACAATGTTTGTTTTTTGGCTATCACGATATTGTTTTCTATTGAGTCGACACAACTTCGGGCTAGTATAAGAAGCATTGGTGATCAAAGTTGTGAAGCATGAAATTTGTAATTAAAATGAATGATTACAAAATATAAAAAAAAATATTGTCATATAAATGTAACACCCGTTAATTTCCGGTTTAAAGATTTTAAGCATGTAGAGTATGTATATTTCTCGGGAGTTATCTGGCATCTTTCGTTTACCCGACCATCTTCCCGGTATGTTAAGTTATCTAATATTTCCTTTCAAGTTGCCAAATCTTTCAAATTTGAGGGGCTTGGATGAAACATTTTTATGTTATAACAATAAACAAACAAAAAAAACCTAACCCTAGCCACTCTTGTCCAATCGGCAGCTTTAAGGCCCCCCCCTGCGATTTTCCTTTTTTCCGGCCAAGTCGTGAGCGTAAAATATCAATTAAAAGGTTAGTCTAACGTCATGCAAGTCTTTTTCACCATTTAACCCGTTATTGAACACGTTAGGGTTGAGTTTTGTTGATAACAGGTTGCTGACAGATTCGTATACGTTTATTGTAGGGTCTGTAACGCGATGAGAATCCATTGTTTTTGATCGATTCTTGATTCCATGATTTTCTACTTTGAGTCTAGTTTCCAGAAAGGTATAATATGTAATTTTTGGACGAGATTTGAATGGTTTTACGAATTTATAAAATCGAGTGTCAAAGCTGATGCGGGATGACGGACTCTGATCTGTCTTCCCAACATCATAACTCTTTTTCAACAAGTCCAAATTAGTTGGTTCCACTTCTGGAACTTAATATTTTGAGTTAAGAATAAAACCCAATTGGAATCGTTTAATTTGGTTCTGTAATAAATTTTATAAAAATAAAACCATTTTGTTGCGCACTGAAATAGCTGCACGTATCTTGCTCTGTTGGAGGAATTTTTATAAATTTTGTGTCCACTATAAAAATATAATAAAAATATTTTTATAAAACTAAGACATTTATTAAATTCTGGTAAAAATTTAATAAATTATTTCAAAGGTTATCCTATGTAATTAAATGCATCTTCGCATGCTAAAATCTGCACGTTTTACTTGTTATTGATCGATAGGTTCGGTTTAGGCTTAATCGGTGGATGTTCAATTGTGTTCTTGTCGAGGCTGTTTGAAGTGAGTTTTTGCACCACAATATTCCTAGGTATGTCCCGTATATCATACCTAAAAATCATGTTCATTGGTGTTCGTTAGATTGGTCAACTAGTTGTAGCTTGATTGTTAGTGTTCGGTTGACTAGAATTGTAGTTTGTTGCGTTTAACGCGAGGGTGGAAGTGATTAACGACCAATTCAGCTCGGGGGAACGTGGTTTGATGTACGGACTGTTGAAAAATCATTTTTATAAGCTATGGGGCTGAATTGGTTGTCGGTTACTCCAACGGGTCGGTACAACGCGCAATTGCGTTTATTAAGTAGTTGGTGCGTTGTACTTGCGAGTTACCGACCCATTTGACTCGTGTAGCGTCGTGTGGACTTGTTGGCTGTGATTTTATCATAATGGGTCCACACGGGGCTGAGTTGGATGTTAACAGCCTAAACGACTCTTAAACACGCGTATTGGTATCACCTAGTGCTTCCGGGGATAATTTGGGAATTCTTTATTCCCGGGAGTATCTAAGGGTCGTATTGGTGAATGTGAGGCCTCGAGGGCTGTTGTGATTTAGTTTGATGAGGTTGAGGCTTTAGGTGACCCGAACCCCGTTAGAACGTCTCATATGATAAACGAGTCATCTTGATGTCATTAGTATTGATTGAATGTAAACCAGCACGTGTTTGAGTCTTGGGATTACTTAGGGATTCTCTAGCTCGTGGTGAATCTGTGTCTCGTGTCAGGTGAGTTCATGATGCCCCTTTTTACTCTTTTTAAGTTTTGGGCTAGCATGCACACCTAAGTGATTTTACTTGAATGAAACGTTTAAACTATTTTATATAGGCTTGCTAGTATATGGTAGGCCTTGGGATGTTATAGTATGTGTGTATATATATATATATATATATATATATTATTGTATGGCCTATATTTGGCGATGTTGTAGTCGTATCGACTACGGATGTTACCTATGCCTACTTTGTGTTTGCATACGTTGATGAGATGTTACGTGTTTGGGCTGTACGTTTGCTCGACTCTGATGTTACGTGTTTGGGTTGTACGTTTGCTCGACCCTGATGTTATATATATAGGGATGCACTTATAAAGATGTTTATATGTAGGTTTGTATATGTATATATACATAAGGATGATTATTTATCGAAGATGATGGCCTAACTGATGTATCCCTTTTATAGTTTAAAACCTTTGGGAATGACTATTATGATTATTAACATTGATGTTATTTATTAAAACTTGAACTCACTCAGCTCAAGCTGACTTTGTGTGCATGTTAGTGTGAGTTTCAGGTTAGGAGGTGGATGCATTGCCGCTTGGACGTGCACGAAGCTACTTGGACGGTGGAGAGCATACTTAGTCGGATGTTTCAATAATAATAAATGTTTTCTTTTTAACATTTATTTAAATACATTTAAATTGGTTTTGGGAACTTATTTTATTATTTATGCTTTTTCCGCTGAATAATACTCTGAATTGGTTATTTTAATGAAATGTATTATTTTTAAGTTTAAATATTTTTATAAGTGTTTTGTATGAATACCAACTGTGGGGTTCTCGGGGTTCGGGGCCTTACAATAAAGGATAAATAATAATTATTATTATACGATACCAAATGTGAATTGGAGAATTGTTGTAAAGGATCGATTAATTTAAAATTATATTATAATGTACCATTTGTAATGTTTGATACGGGAGGACTTCTTTGAGCTGCTAAGTTGTTGGAAGTAAGTTGTATGTTATGCAAACCTGGTTTAAAAAATTAGGACAACAAAATTACAACTGTTAGTAAAGAATTTTAAGTTTAGCATAAGTTGTGTTATTATGAAAGAAATATATCAAAATATAGTACCTCTCAAATTGTTTTGGGATTTTTTGTTAGCCATATGTTGTTTTCTCATTTGTCTTTTTTCTTTTGAATCTATAAAATGTTAACAACATATAAGTGAGGATAGAATAACTACAAAACAAATGAAATAAATTTATACCATTTGTAATGTTAGATAGTGGACTCCTAAGCTGTACGTCTGAATAACCAATATAACATTGCATGTTGAACTAGTTTTTATAAATAAGTGCATTGTAATTAGGATAAGTAAACTTTGAATGACATATATCATAATGTATTGAGAATAAGACCTTGAACATTGGAACTGGATGCAGTAAATTTTGATTTTTTGGCATCCAAATCTAATTTCCTCTTCTTTCGAATAAGCTTTACATAAATAAATTGATCATTTGTATCTGTATAAAAATTACAAAACTATATGAAAACCATTAATCCATAAGTATTAAGAAGTAGATGGTACAAGTAAATATGTTAGTAGGAAAAATAATTGTTAGGACATAGCACATAAAAATCATTTAGAATCTTCGTAAGTAAAATCAAAGTGATTGATAGTTAAAATAATATTTTATTTTGAATATGAAGAATATATTTGAATAAAGTATATGAAATGTTATTTTCAAACAAAAAAGGTCAGCATGTGAATAATTTTGTAAAAAACATAAATATAACAAAACAAATACTAAATGAGTAGCCAAAACATAAGGATGGTTGAAACAAATTGTCTTACATAAATGACTCCAACAAAAGGAAGTTAAAAGTTCAGAAAACATAGACCTTGGAATCATTCAACAAACTGAAATAGTAGTTTTTGAAACGATAAACATAATTTCAAAGACATTAAAATAAAATGCAAGACAACGACACACAGAACATCAAGACTTTAAAGTCTTCATTTTTCAAGCTTGGGAATGAGGAGAATTGGCTTACCATGAGAAGCGGCCTTGCTGGTGGATAACTCCCCAATCTCCTCAAGATCAAGACTCTCAACCAAGTTTTTTTTTTTTTGAAATCTGGATTTTTGGACTTCCTCTTGAATGCTGCAGCTTCACCAACATGCATTTTTTCCATACATTTGTCATTGGAAATTTGTGGCAAAGGAGTGACATTATCATCCATGGTTTCAGAAATAGCCTAAAAAGTTTTATAAACAAATTGTGTGAAGATAAATATTTGACATAATTAAAATTGAACATAAAAAGTTGAAAACAAAGTATGAAACATAGATTCTTTAAGTAATTATAATACACTTATAATGTTAAGAATTTTAAATAAATTTTATTGAAAATGTTAATGTAAACATGTGTATTAAAGGTGTACAAACGGGTTTTTTAACCTAAACTGGTTTCGTGTTAAATCGAACCGGTTATCAGTCAAAGCAGTCAAAACTGATTTTTTGTCTAAACCGGTTAAAACCCGAACCGGTTTGAAGGATTGGAAATTAGAAACTGGTTGAACCGGTTGGGGTTGGTTCCAAACCGGCTTTGCTTAAACTGTGACATTCGTCAATTTCGGGTCTTGTTTGTATTCGTTTTTATATTTGTTTATTATGTAAACCGACTCGATTTGTAAACCGAAGCTTATGTTATAATCAAAATGATGGATTTATGTTACAATATTGTTTCACACTTGGTGGGTCTTGAAAACATCCTATTTTTATTTTTTATTTTTATTTATTTATTTATTTTTGTTGTTTTGTGTTTTTGTCTGGATCCATTTTGCATGAAAACTCTTGTGGCTCACACCCATATTTGACCACTATATATACACCACCTTTCCTCTTCATTTTCCCTTGCTACAACTCCAAAAAAAAAACTCTCTCAAACATCAAAGATTCAATGTTATCTTCTTAAGTGTTCTTGAAGGTTTTAGTCTTTCATCTTAATTAGTTTATGTAGCCTTATTAATACTTTTTATGGTTGTGCAACAAATATATAATATACACCCCTTGTTTACCTTTGGTAGTTACTTCTCCGATTCCGGTCGGTGAGGTTTCGGACCTCATAAGGCAAGGCTTCATGGAGGACTTCGTGTCCTTGATATATATACATCTATATAACTTGTTCATACATATTAATCTTGCTTATTTTAGTTTGTTGGTCATGTTTACAAGTTCCAAGGTTATGGGTTTTTAAGAGTCTATGCTTCGGTTTAACCGTAAACAGCTCTAAACCATAAACCGAACTTTGTTACTAGTTTTGTTAAATAATTGTTTAAACCTACTTATTGTTAGATCTAAGTTTCTAAAATCATTTTTACAAATTCTATGGTTATGGGTTTGTAGAATCTTACCTCGGTCTTAACCCGAAACACGATCCGAACCGAAAACCGAACTTTTGTTTAAAGACTTTATTGTTAACTTTTGGTTGTAAAACTTAAAGTATTTTTATTTGTACATTATTATACAAGTTCTTTAGTGTTTGGACATGTGGAAACCATCTATGAACTTGTTGTGAGATGGAAACCGAACCAAACCGATTCTTACTCGCTTAAGACACACAAGTGTGTTTTTTTTAGCCATCAAGACTTGTATATTTCTTTAAAAATAGTTACAAATTGATTTTTAAATATTTTCTTAAGTACTTGGAAATGTTGGATCCAACTTGATCTCATAACAAAGTTTGGACCGACAAAACCGAACACTCGCTTAACGTGCGTTGTTAGTTCTAAAACAATGGAACTACATACTTGGTTAAGTCTTATTAAATTTTATTGAGTTATCTGATAACATTCAACATTTTGGAAAGTTGACTTTGGGTTTGACCAATTATCAAGACCCGAACCGACAACCCGAACACTCGATAAAAAAAAACCGTTTTAGTATCTTTATTTCAAAGGGATTTGCATTCTTGCATTTTACCCACCTTATTACTTAACATAGGTTGAGTAAATATTAAGGTTAGATACTTTAACCCGGTTCCGAGCAAACTTACATTTTTAAAGGGTTATTATTATAAATTCTTAAATAGTTACATTTTAAAACCTTGAACTTTAATTATTTACATTTCTCAACATTTATTTTGTTTAAAGACCTTCAAGACAACCTTTCTAAATTCAAGACTTCTTTTCTTTTTAGGCATTGTGCGTTAAACTCGTTGTTCCGACAAATCTCCAAATTATCATCTTTCAAGTTTACTACTTGAAGGTGAGTACTTCATACCCCATTTTCCATCTTTTATTTTGGGGTGACATTTCATACTTATTCAACAAAATGCTTTATATTTGAATCTTAAACCACAAACGTAGTTGTATACTTTACCTAAATAATTGCTCGATTTGGTGTTCTATGCTTATATGCCTATGTGTTTATCGCTTTTGGTTGGTGGAACTATAAAATCCTAGACTATTTGGCATCCCCTTATAGCAAGGTGTCGTTAACATAATGCAATTAACGATAACTATAAAATCCTAGACTATTTGGCATCCCCTTATAGCTAGGTGTCGCTAATGTGTTTAGCGATATCTATTTATCCAAATTACCACTTTTATTTATCGTTTCATATGCAAGTTTTGTGGCTATATTTATTATATACTAATATGATTAAACTTATGAATTGCTCACCAACCTTTGTGTTGACAAACTTTATTTTATGAAATGTAGCAGATTTGCATCTTGGTTGATTTATGATTTTGAAGAAAACGACATCAAAGACCTTAGGATATTAGTAAAAATGAACAATATCAAATTTGTCATATTTTGTGATATCTTGTTTGTGGTTATTTTATGGATAATTGTTATGTGACATTTTCGATGTTGTGAAATGAAATGAGTTTATTAAATAGTGTCACTTTAATTAGTGTCATGTGCTTATGGACAATCGTTACACCTTGGCATGTTCCGCCGCCTTTGGTCGGGGTGTGACAGATTGGTATCAGAGCCCTGACAATAGGATATGTGGTTAGACGTAACGACCTAGTATTGTTATGCTTAGGGTCCTATACGTGTGCTCATACGTGTTTACTCTATTTTGATTGTTCATATCGCATATTATTTATAAACTTGTTTAAAATTCACTAAATATCCCAAATGTTCCCATACACACACTTTCATAGTATTTCCAAGGTATCCTTACCTTAAAACGCAAAAAGTAGATTTTCATTGTGTTTTATGGATTACAAGATTAACTTGGATCACGTTGTTTATAATCCCTTAAAGGTTGCATTTATATTGGGTTCATAGCCCTCATAGGAAGCGAGACATTATAAAACGACCATTTGACAAAAAGATTCCAAGAATCGAAGGTGATTTACTTACCTGGAATGGTGGGATTATAGTGCTCGTTTTCTAGGCCACAAACCGTGTTATACATGTCAATACTTTAAGTAGTCGAATGCGAGCGTTCCGGTCGCCATCCTAATTGTTCGGTGTCAAAACAATAGAACTACGATGATTCGTGGACTAGTGTTTTGACATGACGTTGTATCCCGATTTATGGTGTTATTATCGTTATTTGAGTCGAAAACATGAAAAAGTTGCGGTGACTCGTGCACATGTTTAGACTCCAACGTTGTGTTTTATAATTTTTTTTTTTTGAGTTGGAATATCAAATCATGGTGGTTCATGTACGATTTTCAGACTCTATAAACCTAAAAATCTCAAAATTTTAAGCTTTAACCCCTCAAAATCTCAAAATCATTTACGATTGTTTCCGGTTTGTTGTTTATATACAAAGATTTATATTTTATCTAACACTAACATCTACTACTCACTAACTCTAGGATTCACAATCAAAAAGAAAATTTAACTCACCTTATTCTTATTTTATACATTCTCATATCCATTTCTTTTTACCTAAAACTTATTCCATTTCTTTATAATCTTTTAGCATGCCTCCACTAAGACCGCACAAGAACACCAACCGACGTATGGCTACTTTTATCGTCAAGCAAATGGCCGCTGTGATTCCCGAACTTGTAACTCAAATCCAAGCTACCCAACCTCCTCCACCCGTTGTTGCACCTGTTGAACCCAAACCCGTATCCTACCCATATAAGCAATTTACTAGTGCCAACCCAACCGAATTCTGGGGTACGAACTGTGCGACTACCTTGTTGCAATGGTTCGAGTCTATGGAGAATGTGGTTAGATATAGCGAGTGCCCCGAAGCGAAAAAGACAAATTTCGCTTCAAGCATGTTTAGAAAAACCGCTCTAACATGGTGGGGTAGTGTCATGCATCTCCAAGGGTCGGAAACAGCTATGGCTCTTCCATGGTCCGACCTCAAGGCACTCATGATGAAGAAGTTTTGTCCCAAACACGAACTTCAAAAGCTTGAGGAGGAAATTTGGAACCTCAAGAAAGATAGTGGTGATAACGCCGCTTACTCACTTTGTTTCCACGAGTTGAGCATTCTCGTCCCTCATTTGGTTACCCCGGCTGAGCGTGAGCTTGACAAATACATTGGGGGTTTACCTATGCAAATCCGGAACTCAATCATGAGTAGCAAACCCGTGAATCTTGAGGATGCCATTACTCTAGCCGGTGCGCTATCGGAGAATCATGTGAAAGCGGGTTCCCTAACCCTCAAGAAACCAAACGAAAAAGCCAAACCCGAGCCTGCACCACAAGCCAAGGTTGAACCCGCACCACAAGCCATTAACTACTCCAACTCTTCCCGTCACAACAATAACAACAACAAACCCAAAACCAACTACCGAAACTATGTCGTTACCCAACCCCAACCTCAACAACAAACCCAAATTCAACCCCAAACCCGAAAACCCTATACCGGTACCGCCCCACTATGCAACATTTGCCAACTCCATCACCCACCAAACATGCCTTGTCGCCATTGTACCATTTGTAACCGACTTGGTCATCTCAACACCACATGCAGATCCGCACAACGAATCCAACCTAACTAACCAAGAACTTTTCCTCAAAATACTCAACACCGATATGCACCCTACCCACCAAACCAACCTCAACAACCCCGAGATTGTTACAATTGCGGTGACCCTAACCATTTTCGCAAAAATTGTCCTCGCCTCATCCTTACTAACCAAACCATGACCGCACCTTACTACCAAACTCAAGCTTACCAAGTTCAAACTTACCAACCTAAACTTTCCCAACTCAATGCACCACTCATCCAACCCATCCAAGCCATACAAGCACCACCTCCTCCACCACCGCAAGTACCTCAAGTCAACCAAGGCAATTAAGGACGAGCTTTCATAATGAATGTTAATCAAGCTCAAGTGACAAACGATGTTGTGAACGGTATGTTTTTAGTGAACCAACATTTGGCTTCCATTTTATTTGATACGGGTGCCGATAGAAGTTTCATTTCTTTGAAATTTGAGTAGAAAATTGCCGTGTCTCGAACCAAGCTTTCCCGATCGTTTTCTGTTGAAGTCGCCAATGGGAACTCCATCACCATAAATTCCGTCGTCCTCGATTGTACTCTCGTTCTTGCTAACCATAAATTCTTCATCGATCTCATTCCGATGCAAATGGGAAGTTTCGATGTCATAGTAGGCATGGATTGGTTATCTTTGCACCGTGCCGAAGTTGTTTGCTTCGATAAATTCATTCGCATTCTGCTTGTCAACGGTAAAATCCTTAAGGTCTTCGGAAAAGCTACTTCGAGAAGGCTTAATCTCATGTCGTGCTCTCAATCGCAAAAATACTTACGCCAAAAGTATGCTCCGCTCCTAGCTCTCTTGGTGACAAAAGACAAAAAGTAAAGGAAAATCCAAGATATTTCTATTATTCGTGATTTCCTCGATGTCTTTCCTGACGATGTCACCGGTCTTCCACCCGTTCGTCCGATTGAATTTCGAATCGATCTTGTGTCCGGCGCGATGCCCGTGGCCAAGGCTCCTTACCGTTTAGCCCCGTCAGAAATGCAAGAATTATCGAACCAACTCGAAGAACTTTCCAATAATGGTTTCATTCGTCCTAGCTCTTCTCCTTGGGGCGCTCATGTTCTCTTCGTGAAAAAGAAGGATGGTTCGTTTCGTATGTGCATCGATTATAGGGAACTTAACAAACTCACCATTAAAAATCGTTATCCCTTGCCACGAATCGACGACCTATTCGACCAACTTCAAGGCGCAACTTGCTTCTCCAAAATCGATCTTCGATCAGGTTATCATCAATTACGTGTTCGCGAAGAAGACATTCCAAAAACCGCTCTCCGTACTCGATATGGACATTTCGTTCTTTTGGTTATGCCCTTCGGGTTAAGAAATGCACCCACAGTGTTTATGGACCTCATGAACCGCGTTTGCAAAACATTCCTTGATAAATTCGTTATTGTCTTTATTGATGACATCCTCATCTTTTCCAAATCCAAAGCCGAACATGAGCATCATTTACGTTCCATTCTCGAACTTCTTAGAAAGGAACGACTTTATGCCAAGTTCTCCAAATGCGAATTTTGGCTCGAGCAAGTTCAATTTTTGGGACATATCGTAAACAACAAAGGTATTCATGTTGATCCCGCTAAAATTGAGGCCGTTAAGGATTGGAAAACTCCAACGACTCCCACGGAAATTCGATCCTTCCTCGGTTTAGCTGGATATTATCGACGTTTCATTCGAAACTTTTCCAAGATCTCTTTGCCTCTTACCTCCCTCACTCATAAAGGAAAACCATTTGATTGGGGTTCGAAGCAAGAAAAAGCCTTTTGTACTCTCAAGGACATGCTTTGCAATGCTCCAATTTTAACCCTTCCCGATGGAAACGACGATTTCGTGGCATTTTGCGATGCCTCTCATCAAGGTCTTGGTTGTGTCCTCATGCAACGAGGTCAAGTTATTGCTTACGCATCAAGGCAACTTAAGGTCAACGAGAAGAACTACCCGACTCATTATCTCGAACTTGGTGCCGTTGTTTTCACTCTCAAAATCTGGAGACATTACCTTTATGGTACGAAAAGTGTGGTTTTTACCGATCATAAAAGCCTTCAACACATTTTTGACTAAAAAGATCTCAATATGAGACAACGACGATGGGCCGAATTACTTAGTGATTACGATTGCGAAATTCGTTGCCATCCCGGTAAAGCGAATGTTGTCGCCGACGCCCTAAGTCGAAAGGTTAATGTTAAATCCGTTCTGCTTCTAAGCGTTGTCGTTCAAACCGATCTTCAAATTCGAATCTTCCAAGCTCAACGTACCTCCGTTAAAGAAGGTAACATGTACGACAAAATGTCATGTGGAGCCGAACTTCAACTCGAAACCAAACCCGATGGTCTTTTTTACTTTCTCAATGGTTTGTGGGTTCCAAATCGCGATGACCTTCGTACTTGTATACTCGACGAAGCTCACAATTCGCGGTATTCCGTTCATCTCGGTGCGGATAAGATGTATTTCGGATCTTCGTGCTACCTTTTGGTGGCCGGGTATGAAAAAGGATGTAGCGTTATTCGTATCTAGATGTCTTACTTGCTCAAAAGTTAAAGCCGAACATCAAAGACCTTTTGGTCTACTCGAGCAACCACCGATTCCCGTTTGGAAATGGGAAGACATTGCTATGGACTTTATCACTAAATTACCCAACTCCCAAAAGGGCAACGATAGCATTTGGGTGATCATCGATCGTTTGACCAAATCTGCTTATTTCATTCCAATTCGCGAGAAGTATTCTGTCGAGCAACTTGCTCAAATCTATGTTCGAGAAATCGTGTGCCGACACGGTTTACCATCGACTATTATCTCTGACCGTGATGCTCGTTATACCTCTCATTTTTCGCGTTCACTTCAAGAAACTTTAAGAACACGTCTCGATCTTAGCACCGCTTATCCTCAAACGGACGGTCAATCTGAACGCACAATACAAACTCTCGAGGATATGCTACGAGCATATGTTCTTGATTTCGATGGGAATTGGGATTCTCACATTCCGTTCATTGAGTTTTCTTATAACATTAGCTACCATTCGAGCATTGAGATGGCTCCTTTCGAAGCTCTTTACGGTCGTAAATGTCGTTCTCCGATTAGTTGGAATGAAGTCGGTGAAGCTCAAATCACGGGACCCGAAATGGTTCAAGAAGCCACCGACGTTATTGATCGAATTCGTAAGAAACTCCTAGCCGCTAGAAGTCGTCAAAAGAGTTACGCCGACAAACGGCGAAAATCGATCGAATTTAATGTTGGCGATCTTGTCCTTCTAAAAGTATCTCCTTGGAAGGGGATAGCCCGTTTCGATAAGAAGGGTAAACTAGCTCCTCGTTTCGTTGGTCCTTTTAAAATCCTTGAGCGTGTTGGAAAAGTAGCTTATCGACTTGAACTACCGGAAGAACTTATCGTTGTTCATCCGACATTTCATGTTTCAAATATTAAAAAGTGTTTAGCTGAGAGTAATCTCCATATACCTCTCGATGAATTACATGTCGATGAGTCGATGGTCTTGGTTGAACGACCCGTTGAGATCATGGATCGCAACGAGAAGAGAGCCAAGCGTAGCCGTATTCAGTTAGTCAAAGTTCGATGGGAATCACGGCGCGGTGCGGAATTCACTTAGGAACGAGAAGACAAAATGAAAGAGAAGTATCCACATTTGTTCACAGCATCGTCTTCGTCTTAATTTCGGGACAAAATTTCCTAAAGTAGGGGATACTGTGACATTCGTCAATTTCGGGTTTTGTTTGTATTCGTTTTTGTATCTGTTTATTATGTAAACCGACCCGATTTGTAAACCGAAGCTTATGTTATAATCAAAATGATGGATTTATGTTACAATATTGTTTCACACTTGTTGAGTCTTAAAAACATCCTATTTTTATTTTTATTTTTATTTATTTATTTTTGTTGTTTTGTGTTTTTGTCTTGATCCATTTTGCATGAAAACTCTTGTGTCTCACACCCATATTTGACCACCAACATTACCCTATATATACACCACATTTTCTCTTCATTTTCCCTTGCTACTACTCCAAAAAAAAAAAAAACTCTCTCAAACATCAAAGATTCAATGTTATCTTCTTAAGTGTTCTTGAAGGTTTTAGTCTTTCATCTTAATTAGTTTATGTAGCCTTTTTAATACTTGTTTATGGTTGTGCAACAAATATATAATATACACCCCTTGTTTACCTTTGGTAGTTACTTCTCCGATTCCGGTCGGTGAGGTTTCGGACCTCATAAGGCAAGGCTTCATGGAGGACTTCGTGTCCTTGATATATATACATCTATATAACTTGTTCATACATATTAATCTTGCTTATTTTAGTTTGTTGGTCATGTTTACAAGTCCCATGGTTATGGGTTTTTAAGAGTCTATGCTTCGGTTTAACCGTAAACAGCTCTAAACCATAAACCGAACTTTGTTACTAGTTTTGTTAAATAATTGTTTAAACCTACTTATTGTTAGATCTAAGTTTCTAAAATCATTTTTACAAATTCTATGGTTATGGGTTTGTAGAATCTTACCTCGGTCTTAACCCGAAACACGATCCGAACCGAAAACCGAACTTTTGTTTAAAGACTTTATTGTTAACTTTTGGTTGTAAAACTTAAAGTATTTTTATTTGTACATTATTATACAAGTTCTTTAGTGTTTGGACATGTGGAAACCATCTATGAACTTGTTGTGAGATGGAAACCGAACCAAACCGATTCTTACTCGCTTAAGACACACAAGTGTGTTTTTTTTAGCCATCAAGACTTGTATATTTCTTTAAAAATAGTTACAAATTGATTTTTAAATATTTTCTTAAGTACTTGGAAATGTTGGATCCAACTTGATCTCATAACAAAGTTTGGACCGACAAAACCGAACACTCGCTTAACGTGCGTTGTTAGTTCTAAAACAATGGAACTACATACTTGGTTAAGTCTTATTAAATTTTATTGAGTTATCTGATAACATTCAACATTTTGGAAAGTTGACTTTGGGTTTGACCAATTATCAAGACCCGAACCGACAACCCGAACACTCGATAAAAAAAAACCGTTTTAGTATCTTTATTTCAAAGGGATTTGCATTCTTGCATTTTACCCACCTTATTACTTAACATAGGTTGAGTAAATATTAAGGTTAGATACTTTAACCCGGTTCTGAGCAAACTTACATTTTTAAAGGGTTATTATTATAAATTCTTAAATAGTTACATTTTAAAACCTTGAACTTTAATTATTTACATTTCTCAACATTTATTTTGTTTAAAGACCTTCAAGACAACCTTTCTAAATTCAAGACTTCTTTTCTTTTTAGGCATTGTGCGTTAAACTCGTTGTTCCGACAAATCTCCAAATTATCATCTTTCAAGTTTACTACTTGAAGGTGAGTACTTCATACCCCATTTTCCATCTTTTATTTTGGGGTGACATTTCATACTTATTCAACAAAATGCTTTATATTTGAATCTTAAACCACAAACGTAGTTGTATACTTTACCTAAATAATTGCTCGATTTGGTGTTCTATGCTTATATGCCTATGTGTTTATCGCTTTTGGTTGGTGGAACTATAAAATCCTAGACTATTTGGCATCCCCTTATAGCAAGGTGTCGTTAACATAATGCAATTAACGATAACTATAAAATCCTAGACTATTTGGCATCCCCTTATAGCTAGGTGTCGCTAATGTGTTTAGCGATATCTATTTATCCAAATTACCACTTTTATTTAGCGTTTCGTATGCAAGTTTTGTGGCTATCTTTATTATATACTAATATGATTAAACTTATGAATTGCTTACCAACATTTGTGTTGACAAACTTTATTTTATGAAATGTTGCAGGTTTGCATCTTGGTTGATTTATGATTGTGAAGAAAACGACATCAAAGACCTTAGGATATTAGTAAAATGAACAATATCAAATTTGCCATATTTTGTGATATCTTGTTTATGGTTATTTTATGGATAATTGTTATGTGACATTTTCGATGTTGTGAAATGAAATGAGTTTATTAAATAGTGTCACTTTAATTAGTGTCATGTGCTTATGAACAATCGTTACACCTCGGCATGTTCCGCCGCCTTTGGTCGGGGTGTGACATAAACCGGTTCAAATCCGATTTTTCTTGTTTGAAAATGGAGACAAGCTATGCAAGTTTGACTGTTTCCTTTTATGTCACAATTAAGAAATTTAATGTTGCAGGCTGTGAATTAATTGTGAAAAACTGGTTTCCAAATATAATCATTTTGCAATTGATTTAGTCAAATTGTAAATCCGTTTGTATTACAAAAGATATTAGCAATTACAGTAAATAAATCCAACGGCATATTAGATGGAATGGGTTATGAATATGCCATATATGAATGAATGTTTAAGGGAGTTTTTTAAGTTCTAAATGCATTCTATTGAAGACATCGTTATACAAATTAAATGCATATCATATACATAAATAGCTCATAACTAATCATAATGCATATGTAAATCGGTTTTTAACCGGGATAAACTGGTGTTTTTCAAACCAGTTTCAAATAGTCGGGTTCAAACCGGTTAGAACAAAAAAACTCCAAACCGTGTCTAACCCGACGGGTTACAGCTCCTTAAAACCAGTTTTTGTAAAGTCGGGTTCAAACCGGTTCAGTTATGGTTCAATTTTCAGGTCGGTTCGGTTAACCGGTTTGTATGCACACCTCTAATATATATCATGTAAAAGTACCTTTAGATTGAGAGTTTTGTTGGACTCGACAGCAGCATTGATTCCAATAATAAGATCATCCAAGTTATCAACCTAAATTATATGTACAAAAAGTTGTTAAAAATGGACAATTTAAAAAGTTGGCCAACTTAAAAATATAATAATAAACATATATGGATTTTGACAAATTATTGAAAGTTTATACAACTCATACATTCAAGTTAACGGTTTCTTGTGACTGCGTATCAGTGAAGCCATTCGTAAGAGAACCAGAGGTGTCAAGCTACAATGCATTTAACATATTGATAATGAGAGGTGAATATAATGAATGAATATGATGAAAAAATCTAACTTAAATGAAGTGCTAAATTATTAATATACCTTGGTGTTGTTCGCTTTTTTCTCAAGCTCAAATATGATATCCTTGTCATCAGTGAGTTTAGAAACAGCAAAAACCCATTTACCATAGTCGAGGTTATACAGACTGATGTCAATCTTAAATGCAAACTTTTTACTCAATAGAGCTCGAAATTCATCAGAAAACATCTCATTTTCAACACCCCCTGTAATATAAAAACATATGTTAATGAAAAACTATATTAAAAATTAAGAAATATAATGGTTTAAATGTAAAATGACAGTCTTACACATATACTTTTTTCAATTAATTCTGACGCCGTTGTTTTGAGAAGTTTACAATCATCCCTATCAAACAATGTCAAAGACAAAGTTCCAGTTGAATCTTGCACAGCCAATGGGATCTTTATCCTAAATAATAAATTATAGTTATGTCAGGTATTAATATAAAAAAGCAACTAATAAAGAAAATTATGTTCATAAAGTATAATTTTGATTAGGGAAGACAACAAAATCCAAACCCGATGGAAAAACATGACACTTTTGGGACGGGTTTGAGAATAATTTTGAAAATTTCATGGGTTTGGGACGGGTTTGGGATTTATGATATGCCCGATTATCCAATAACATAAGTATGTTACCCGAGTAACCCGTTATAAGATTCTTATATATATTAAATTAAAATTGTTATATTCTTTAAATGTTATCCATTCCGAGCAACTTACTTTTGTGTTTTCAAAATGAAAATTAACTTTTAAATATTCAATGTTCATCCCTAGGCACACTCACTATTAAAAAAGTTATTAAACTCTCAAATTTATTAATTACCCTTTGTTACCATTTTTCATGCAATGTGTGGTTGAATTATTTGAATTGTGAGTAGTTGATAATGTTTTAACAGCCTAAGAGGAGATTAAAGTTAATTATGAATATTGTTAATGAATAAATTCAGTTTTGTTGGTATTTGATTAGTTATCTTTTTTTCAAAAACCAATAAATACCCGACGGGTTTTGGAAAGAGTATACGGGTATTTTGTCGAAAACCAATAGAAAACCCGAAACCCGATGGTATCCCCAAAACCCGACGGATAATTACCCGATAAAAACCCGACGGGTTTGGGACGGGCTTTAATAATCGGGTTTGGGTTGGGAATACCTAAACCCGACCCTTTGCCATCCCTAATTACGATATCACCTTTGCAGATATTGAATGTTAGTGTTCTTGCATGACTCTGTTTTGCACTCTGATGTGCGACGGATAACCCTCACAACTAAGCTTTAATATTAAAACGAAAATCCTAAAACCACACACAACCGGCAAGTGTACCGATCGCAAGTAGTATAGACCTAGGAAGTCCGAGTATCGAACACGTGGACACGTAAGACGCTAACAATCACTAACCCTAGACAAGACCTACCAGAGAATAATATTTAATTGATTTTTGATTTTTAATCACTTAACTAGACTAACAAAACTAATTGACAAAAGTTACTTAAAATAGAAAACTTAACGACACTCTAACTGTGTTAACTTCGGATGGAGAAAGACGTCTACCTAGGTCTGAATCAAATTGTAGGCTTAACAAGCTAATGGATTGAATGATATCAAGCCACCGGTTCCTAAATATGACACGACTAAGGATCGCTCGGGCTCACTGGATTACCTCTCGGTCTCACTCAACAAGCCTAACCTACTCAAAATCGGCTAAAACGACCAAACCGGGAAACAATTGCTAACGTGTTCTAATGTTGACTCACCTCTCGGTCTCACCAACACTCGACCCTAATGGCAATGAATACTACACAACCAAGGATAGAGGAACAATTCAACTTAAACCAAAATAGATCAACTAATCGCTCAAAACACCTAAACTTGACAAGAAACGAACTCGCTCTCGCGCAATCCTTATTCTAGCATGCAAAGGTGATGAGACGACCCTAACTTCTTATCACCTCTCAGTCTCTAAGAAGGTGCCTAACCGCTGTACTTTAACCTCAAATTCATGCAACAAAACCCTATGGTTGTACCTACCGCAAACAAACCCTAAACACAAAATTTAGAATCAAACAATGCACCGATCAATCAACACAAAACTAATTAACCGACACAAGGAGTTTAAGCAATGAATCACCAAAATTTCCATCCCTTAAACACAACATATTTCATGTCTAAATCAAACTTTACAATAACAATATACATCTATCGATCAAACAATCCAACAAGCTCATCAAACACTAACAATTATCATCATTCCTAGGTAGAACTAACAAGTTTAGCCGAGAATCATAATTGGACAGCAGCTAGAATTCAATAAAAACATCATATAACTCATATCAATCATCTCAAAATTCATTCAACAATCAATAACAATCATAAACACTTCAATCTTTAATACAATTGCAAAACTATGTAATCAATTGACAAGAAATAAAGATGATGAACAATGTGAAAGATGAAAGGATATGGATGATTATGGGCTGCTCCCGGCTGGTGTAAACTGATGGAGAATGATCCCGAGCCTTGATTCTTGTGTCTTCTTCCTTCCTTAGCCGCCACCTCCTTCAAACCCTAGCTCACAAAACTTTTTTTCTCTTTTCTTTCCCTGCTACCTTGCGATCAGACCAGAGCTCCTTAGGTTAGGGTTTTATTATTTTTTTATAATATAATATAATGCAAGACTTGGGCTTGTCATGATGCATATGGGTCGGGCTTTGAGTTTTACTTGAAAACGTATGCGTAAAAGGCTCGTAAACTGCTCCAAAAGCTCGGTTTTTCTTTTTTTTAACCCTTAGCCTACAAGATAATAAAAACTATGTAAAACTTATATAAAATAAGTTAAAATACATAAAATATAATATAATACGTAAATAAAAGGTGCGGAAAATACGTGTGTTTTACAACAGATCACACTCATAAACCTCATCTTCATCAACCAAAACACCAACAGTATGTTCATCGTTGCCACTTTTTTTGGTAACCTTCCTGTTACAGGCTTTACAAGCAATATAATACCAAGGCACCTCTTGGGGTATCATCCGAATAGTCCCAACAATGACACCAGACTTGACCTAAAAGAAAATAGTTAATGTTATACACAAAAAAAAATTTAATTATAAAATAAACTAATGTACTTTACCTGATTCAGATTAACTTCAGCAATGTTGTTGAATTCAGTTCTTACAAGATACTCATCATACAAAGATAAAAACGTTCCTGAGAGCTTAGATGACTGACTTGAACACGAAGAAGTAGGAGAGTTTTTAAGAAGGGTGTTTAAGAAATTGATCTTTAATTAATGAAAATATGTAAAAATTTTAATTTAATAATTGAATATTTAATTAATAAATTTATATAACCTGTTTCTAAAAGAAGTGATTTCATCAATTTCTGAATTGATGAAAAGCTTAGAAACATTGAACGAATTGTTCACATAACCATAACGTCCAAAGTATTTCAATGTACCAAACTAAAGGATGACAATGATAACACCATGTTCATCTTTGTTTTGCCAATGCTCTAAAATCCGTTCAGCATAAGAGTCCCACAAAGACAAGTAGACTGTGTTCATCCTTCAAAAAAAGCATCAAATAAAAAAAAGTTGATAACATAAGATATAAATAATATATTTATGATGTACCAAATATACATACTCTAAATCTTGAATAATGACATTGAGTTTTTTTGCGTCTTTCCCCCTTGCCGTCTTGAATTTCTTAAGGTCTTTAACATCAGCAACAAAACCAATTACGTCTACATAATGAAAATTTTTAAGATATAAAACACATGAAAGTCTTTGAAGTAATGAATAACTTTAATTTTGGGAGGTTTTTTTTGTTTACCTAAAGGTTCATTTTCAGGTGCAGTTTTGTCAATGATATCCTTGAAGCTTGTGAATGAGAAACCATATGTTGGACCAGAGAAATCATTACATGGGTACACATTAGTGTCACAGTAGATGCCAATCTTGTTTTGATTGTTAACATACTTGTACTTTGATTCATTTAAACCGATAGTGGGTTTGGCAATGATATAACAGTCTATAAGACATAAAGATTAATCAAATTACACGCTTGTAAAATGATTGTGTTTGTTATGCTAGGTGTTAGTAATTATGAATATAATAAAATTAAAGATAAATAGATGTTAGTGTTAACAGAATTATTAGAAAAACAATTGTCAAAAGTTACTAAAAGTGCCAAAGTTTATGTATCCAGAGAGACTAAAGTAATGTTTGGTAATGAGATTATTAGGTTGCATGCATATTAATTATGAAAAATGTTGTGAGGCATTTGTACTACCAAAGTGTATATATGTAAATAGAGACTAACGAAGTGAAAAATATGAAACATGTTACACAATAAATTATTTAAAGATTAATAGGTAAACATGTAGCATTCGAATTAGAGATATATGCCAATAGAGGTGTATAAACCGGTTTTTTAACCTAAACCGGTTTCGGGTTAAACCGAATCGGTTTTCAGTCAAAGCAGTTAAAACCGGTTTTTGTCTAAAGAAGTGTAAAATATGAAACATGTAACACAATAAATTAGTTAACAATAACAGTTAGACATGTAGCAGTCGAATAAGAGAGATATGATAATGTTAGTTATGCAAAGTGCTACTGAATATAAATGAAATAAACATATGGCTAAATAGATCCAAGTAGTTACTGATATACTCTACAAACCGTTGTCAAAAAGTACTAAAAGTATCAAAATGTATATCTATAAAAAGAGACTAAAGGAGTGTTTGGTAATGCTTATTTATCCTACTTCAAAAAAATATGTTCATTAGTTTAAACTTCACAATCTGATATGAATGAGTAAAGTATAAACATGAAATACTATGAGAAACTACAAATAATTTGTAATTAATTAATTTTTTTTGGACAAATATATCATTTTTAGGAAAACAAATGGATAATGTGAAATGTTTGTACTGCTACTAAGAATTTATATATCTATAAATAGAGACTAAACAAATGTAAAGCATCAACAATATTAACATGCAATAGACCAGCAGTGAAAAAAGGCAAGTAACATTCAAAGCTTAAATAGTGGACCATTATAATATTATAATAACAGTATGAAGAGTATGAAATATTTAAGTCAAAACTGGTTTGGAAAGACGGTTTTTACCTTGTTGGTGCAATGTATAAATTAAAATATGTTCAAACAGTGGACTATTATAATAATAGTATGATTGAAAAAACAATACCTGATTCATTTAGAACATGTTCAAACCAAGGAAACCATCTTCTGAGAACATTAGCTTGCATTGTAGTACCCTATAGTATAAAAAAAGTATCATATGTTATATGCTTCAAAAAGTAAAAATGTGTTATGTTTGTAGATGAAAAGTTTTGAAGTTGTAAGGCCAATATTATATATTGTTTTTAGGATTGTATATGTTGTTTTGGTTTGCTTTTAGTCGACCTATTACGTACTCAGTACGTTTATTTTGTAGGTTTATTATGTAAAACTTTGGAGAAATTGGACCCTATATAAAGGACACTTTCCCCATTTCTCCATAACTTTACCAACTCATTACAACCCATTCACACAACTCCCTGGAAATAAAAGTTCTCTCCGTCTTTCTTCTTCTTCCTCCTTTCTAGCAAATAAACCAAACAAACTAAGATCCGAGATTCGAGTGTTGTTGGTGATTTCCGCTAAAACCAACAACACGGATTGATCCGAGCAAAGTTGTTAGATCCATTCTAGAGGACCTACAAGTGGTATCAGAGCTTTCGGCTCAACTTTTTGTGATTTTCGGGTCAAACTTTTCGGATTTTGATCTTAGTTTTTGTTGGTTTTGAAGTTGTTTTGTGTGAAAAAGTGGGTTACGGGTTCACGACAAGAAACTCACGGATTCTTTGTTTTTGGTTGTGAAAAGTTTATGAAATTTTGAGATTTGGTGTGGTGTTTGGTATTTGAGTGTTTGGTGTACTGTTGTTGTTCGTGCAAAGTGAGTAAAATTCCACTGGGTCGTGGATTTATTTTGGATCTACTCCACTAGAGTCATTCCAGTCTAGTCCACTAAAGCTAAATTCCACTCTAGTTTACCGGAGTCATTCCACTCTAGTCAAGTAGAGCCAAATTCCACTCTAGTCAAGTAGAGTAAAATTCCACTCTGCTTTACTAGAGCCAAATTCCACTCTAGTCAAGTAGAGCCAAATTCGACTCTAATCAACTAGAGCCAAATTCCACTCTAGTCAAGTAGAACCAAATTCCACTCTGCTTTACCAGAGCCACATTCGACTCTAGTCAAGTAGAGCCAAATTCCACTCTAGTCAAGTAGAGCCAAATTCCACTCGAGTTTAACAATCGGCTCGAGTTTACCTTTGACTCGAGTTTCACATTCGGCTCGATTTTCACATTTGACTCAAGTATTTCTCGGTACTGTAGTAAAAAAAAACTTAATTTCATTTTCTCTTTCTCTACAAAAAAAATGTCTTACAAATCTAAGCTTGGAGGAAATCTAGATATGGGAGAAAGCCGAAAGAAAATATTAAAAGGAGAATTCGACATGTTTACACATATTAAAGGAGAATCGATTGCCTCTCTCATCAACATATTTTAGTCACTCGTCACTAAAATGAGAAGTGCCGATATCATCAATGGTTTGTTTGAGATCAACATGAAGCTGTTAAATTCACTGCCTTATACATGGAGCGTCAATGTGGTTACCATCAAGAGAACCATAAACCTATATACCATGACACTCTCAGAGTTGGCTTCTACCATCAAGTCTTTTGAAATAATGGAAGATAAGCTCCAAATGAACAATCAGTCCAAAGAAAATAAAGTTGGGTCATGTAATAAAGTTGGGACAAGTTTTGCAGGTGGAAGCAGTCATGCATGTCCTATCATTCCCGACACATCACCTTGCGATGAGGGAAACCACAACTTATGCACACAAGCTTGCATTGACAAGGTTACATATTATAGATATCTTCAAAATGAAGTTTTGAAAGAAAATGCAAAACTTCGAGAGTTAAACGCTGAATATGTAAAGGCTGACAAGATTTACGTTGAGAAAATAGAACTCATCGTGATGATCTTGCAAATCTGAGGATTAAAATTTTTCAAGAGAAGCAAGAAGTAATATATTATAAAAACATAATTTCTAAATTGAAAGATGAAATTGAAAGCTTAAAACTTGATGCTTCTAATAAAATAAAAGAAGAAAAAGTAATCCAAGGATTTGAATCATCATCCGAGAAGTTGGATGATATCATTGGGGCCCAGAGAAGTACTAAGCTAAAATCAGGGCTGGGGTACGATTATACTGTTGTACCTCCACCTTTGAATGACAATTACACCAGTTTGCCCCCACTTTAGCTATAATACTTCTCCCGAGGAAGAAATGGCATATGGGGTTGGTAGAATATCAAAGCCAGTGAAATTTGTTTCTGCGGTGTCACAAACTGCTGCTCCTGTCCTACCATCTGATAAATCTAACATCAACGTATCTTTTGAAGCTGGTTGTGTAGAAGAAAGTGGGTCGGTGGAAATGGACACGAGTTGTGATTATGAAATCGTTTGTGATGAAACTTTTGTTGAGAAATGTGTCAATGAGAGTAGACCTGTTGAGGTGAACATATCAAGTTGTTCATCATCAAGTTGTGAGAATGAGGATAATTCAAGTGAAAGTAAAGTTTTTGAAAATGAAAAGCCAAGTACTTCGTGTAAATATGTTCCACCAAATAAACGATCATTTTCTCAAACAACCAATCAATTAAGAGATCCTCAGTCATACAACTTCTATGATAACAACTACTATGGTCATTATCAACAAAATTTTGTTGATCCATATTACACAAATGCGTTTTATAATCATGTTCCTTTCCAAGGATCACCTTTCCCACCACGCCAACCACATTATAGTTCAGATGAGTTCTATGGCACTCCTAGGAGAAAGTGCTGTTTTGTGTGTGGTCACTCTTCTCACCTTGCAAGACATTGCAAGCACTGGTTCAAGCAACAAATTGATATTCAAAGGCGGCTTAGTCAGTCCCCAAAAGGAGCTTTCAGTAGCCTAGATTCAAGGACTGATCAAGCTGACAGTGAACCTAGTGAAATGGATGTGATATCCAAGGTTAATAAAATAAAACACAAAAAGAAACCCTTTTGGAAATCTAAAAAGGATAAAATCAAAAAGGATCCTAAGACTATAAAGTCTGAGGATTCACCAAAAATAGTTTCAAAATCAAGAATAGAAAAGTCCAAAATTGACAAAACCAAGGAACAAGTTTTTACTTGGATTCCTAAGGACTGTTCTTCATCAAGTGAGGCACCAACAAGAAATAAATTGTTTTCAGGAAATAAAATTAAGTTTGGTTGATTTACGGTTGACCTTCCCGGGACAAAAGTATACCGGGAACCGATGTCTATTTAAACGCTTAGTGCATGCAGGGTCAATCAAGGAGGACTATCAATAGTATTAGGTACTTAGATAGTGATTGCACCCGGCATATGATGGGAGACGAACCCTTGCTATTTGATGCTAAACCATTTGGTGGCGGATTCGAGTCTTTCATAAGCGACATGGGAGGACAAGCTTCAAGGAAGGGAAGCCTTGTTTAAATGGTTCAACAACAACTTTTCGAGCGTTTTCAAACTAAACTCGTCCAACTGCTTCTCTTAAGTGATAAATCCAATATCAGCTGTTGGGTCTCGGTTTGAATCTCTTCAACTTTGTTATAAAATGTGATAATGCATGCTTAAGATAGTCCATTTTACAACAACTTTGTTGACCTTTTCACTAAAACCATCGATCATACCCGATTTGAATCTCTGATCGAATAGATCGGCATGATCAATTTTGATTAAAACAACATATCTATCTTTTTGTATATAAAATTGTAAATATTTTTAAAATATGTCACAATTTTAGAAGAAGAAAATGAGTTAACTTTAACTCACCAAAAATATTTTAAATTTATTTTAAGAAAAACAAAAAATAAGTCATTTGATTTACCAAAAACATTTTATGTTCATTAAAGAAAATCTAAAAATATTCCAAAAGAAATTGTCCCGTTTAGAGGGAGCTCCTACTTAGAGGGAGTCGGGTATTTAAAATTTTCAAAATTTTGAGAAATTGATTCGACCGTTGGAAAATGATAAGAAATTATCTCTAACGATTCTAGCACATGAAAAGAGTAGATCAAAAGCCAACAAGATCATTGCTTGATGTGTAGATAGGCTTGACAAATGAGTAAGTGTCATAGTGATATAAACTTAAATATCTGCCTATGCTAGTGGTTACACGTAATGAAGCGATTGCCGACTCCAACTAAAGTCATATCAATGAAGGCAGAAACGTAAATAACATGTCATACCCAAGCCTCTCTTTACCTGATTATAGTTGTCTTATGAAATCCGTGTCAATTTTTAATTTTTATTGAGTCAAGAAAAGCGTCAAGAAAAGTAAAACAAAAAGAGTTAGAAAAGTCAAGAAAAAGAGTTAGTCCTAGGAATTTTAACTTCTGCTTTATTTCTTCATTTATTTTGATTCAAGCCTTGGACTTTCTACGTTTGTAGTCATACAAGATCTGATTGTTAAGACCCTGAGTCTTCTGTTTTGTCTTATTTTCTTTCTTTTGTTCAAGCCTTGGACTTTCTCTACGCGATAATATGGTATTATCCGACCTGATTGTTAAGGCCCTGAACTTCTGTTTTATTTTAATCTTTCTAGATCGAGTCAAGTGTACAAAAATAAAGTGTCAAGTGTGTTAATAAGAGTACTGTGGTCAAATAAGAAAGGTTTAAGTCAAGTTGAGGTGACATGTGAAAGCAAATTAAGCATGAGGTATGATGGAGTTTATAACATGTCAGATTAAATGGGGACCACATAAGAATTATGCCTAATACATACCTTAACATATCACGTTGACATTCAAATACTTGTTAAGTTTAAAGTGGACAAATTATATCTACAATAGACTTTGGGTTCTTGGCATAATAATGTCCAAATAGAAGTGTGATCTAGAACGTTAACAGATAATGTGATTCCATGTTGTGATCTTTCTCACAAAATTAATTTAGTAAACTTTTTTGTAAATATTATTGATATGTAATATTAATTTCATCTTTACTCCTATCTTATTTTTGTTTTATTTTATGTTTCAACTTCAAAATATTATGTATATATTTTCGTAATTTTAAAAATGTATGAAAATGCCAAAAAGATTTTAAGTTTTTATTGTGTTTGTACATATTTTTATTAAATCTTTGTTTTATTCAAAATAATGTGTTTTGTTGTCAAGTCGTTCATGCAAAGTTCGTTGGAAACCTGGGACTTAAACAAATCACTTACAAGTTGAGGGACTGAAATTGGGAGGCTCTGTGAACGAATTCTTCTTTGACCCTCGAGAGGGTCTGTGAACGAATCTGATTCGTTCTAAGTTTCGTGCAGGTGTACATGGATAGGTAGATCAAGATCAAGTCTACTTAGAGCTACAGATGCTAAATGCTTAAGAGAAAACGAGAACATGAAAGTTGGTGGTTGAACCTAAAGATGAACTGATTGTATATAAAACAAGGAATGAAACCAGTCGGCTCAAGAAAGTCAACAAAAGAAAATTAGATGTCGAGCCTCCCGCATCTGATGTTTCTAAAATTTGCTGTTGCCGATCATTCCCAGAAAATAAGATTGAAGTTCAAGTCTACAAGACCGGAAAATAAAGAACTGTTCAAGATCCAATCTGGTTCAAGATCCTAGATCAAGACAAGTACTGGATCAAGACAAGTACTAAGTTTCAAGAAATAAAGACGAAGCAAAGAACTTGATGAAGGTTCCTCGACATACTCAATCCTAGAGGGAGATTGTAAGGCCAATATTATATATTGTTTTTAGGATTGTATATGTCGTTTTGGTTTGCTTTTAGTCGACGTATTACATACTCGGTACGTTTATTTTGTAGGTTTATTATGTAAAACTTTGGAGAAATGGGACCCTATATAAAGGACACTTTACCCATTTCTCCATAACTCTACCAACTCATTACAACCCATTCACACAACTCCCTGGAAATAAAAGTTCTCTCCGTCTTTCTTCTTCTTCCTCCTTTCTAGCAAATAAACCAAACAAACTAAGATCCGAGATCTGAGTGTTGTTGGTGATTTCCGCTAACCAACAACACGGATTGATCCAAGCAAAGTTGTTAGATCCATTCTAGAGGACCTACAGAAGCTATACCAGTTCATCAACCACAATCATTTCAATTGAGTAACATTGTTGAGAATCGGTATTCATTGGTTGCTTCCACAAACGGAGAACGCAAACCTTTACCGTGTAATCACGGCGAGAGAAATCCAAATCCTTCAAATAAGTTATGTTACTGCATTATAAATAGTTGTTCATTAGTTTAAAACTTACAATATGAAATGAATGAGTAAAATATTAGCATGAAATAATATGAAAATAGTACCCAAGCTCCATGAGTTGAGTGATAGTTTGTCCTTGAAAAGTAATCTGCAACAATATAATGCTGATGAATGTAGTGTGAGCTTGAAAGAATATGAAAGTGGCGGTAGTACTTACAGAGTTTTGATGAGTAAACAATAAATCTCTTTTAGAGTATATGAAAATAAAAAGTAATTATTTCTTGGTTAGGTAATTGAATAACTGTTTTGTGAAAGATTTTGAAATGGTGATTTGTCTTTATAGTTGACAAATATTATGTCTTTAAAATGGATATTCACATGTCAAAACAATGTTTTATTTTGAAATGATGCTAACCAGTTTTATATAAGGGAAAATAAGAGATTGTACCTTTTTATAAGATCAAAAGAAAACTTTGTCAAAAGAAAGAAAAGCTGCTTTTGTAATTTTTTTAATAGGTTCAGAAAATAATATGAAAAGTTGAAAAAGACAGTAGTGTTTTGGAAAAACAGATTGTTACCTTATTGGTAAAATGTATAATTGACCAATATTATGTTATATAGAGTTTTTTTCTTCTTTTTTTAAAAACATTATAGACATGAATATGTTGTTTTGTATATTTATAAACTATGTAACAACTTCAATTAACACTTTGTTATGATGAAATTTAAATAATGAATATTGGTAAACACGATATATGAAATGTAAATAATGAATAAAGAATGTTTTATTTTGAAAAGATGCTAAACGGTTTTATGTAAGGGAAAATAAGAGATCCTAGAGATGTTCAAAACAGTTTGGGACTAGGAACCGGAACCGGTTCCTAACCGGTTCCTATATTCAAAACCACCTTTTAAACCGGTTCCAGGCTCGAACCGGTTAGGGAACCGAACCGGTTCTCCCACCCTCGGACCCCTAACCTATCTAACCGGTTCTTACCGGTTCCTAACCCGGTTCCTGTACCGTAACCGGTCAAAAAAACGGCTATTTTTGACCCCAACGGTCAAAAAACGGCCAAAAAAAACGGTTAGGAACCGGTTCCGGTTCGGTTCCGGTTCCTACCCGCCCCCACTCAGAAATGCAAGAACCGGTCACGGATCATCGGGTTGAATCAGATAGGGTCCGGTTCCTAAAAAAACGGGTAGGAACCGGTTCGGGTCCACCGGTTCGGTTCCAGGAACCGGTTTTGTTGATCATCTCTAAGAGATCCTATACCTTTTTATAAGATCAAATGAAAATTGTCAAAAGAAGAAAGAAAAGTGGTTTTTGTAATTTTTTTAATAGGTATAGAAAATTTAGGAAACCTGAAAAGTTGAAAAAAGCAACATTGTTTTGGGAAGATGGCTTTTTACCTTGTTGGTGCAATTATAAATTTTATATTGTAAATTTAAATTTAAAAAAAAAAGATACATCACATGAATATAGCTAAAAAGCAACTTAAATTTTCAGACAATTAGGAAGAGTACAAAATATTTAACTTTCATTACTCAAACCCTCAATTACGAAGAGCAATTCTAGGTAAAATCCTAACTGGTTTGAAATTAACACAAAAATAAACACCACAATTCAATTATACTCAGATAGTTGGACTGTTAGAGCTACAACAAATATCTAAGATAAAACAACTCTTTTTTTTTCTAAAAACATTATAGGCCTGAATATGCTAATTTGTATATTTATAAACTATGTAACAGCTTCAATTAACACTTCGTTATGATGCAATGTAATTGATGAATTTTGGTAAACGGGATCAATCTTAGTGACATGAAAAGTAAGATGTGAATTATGACTTACAATTTCATTCATTTGACATAAAAAGCAAGATGTGAATCCATGTCAATCCTCATTGCAGCAAAATAATGTGATATTCCAAAAAACTGAATTCAAATTTGCAGAATAATCAAAATTAGAAATAAATTAGTGTAATTGTAAATTACAAATTTTTGTGAAGGATTGTGACTTACAACTTAATCCATTTGAAATGAAAAGGCAAAATCCGAATCTATATGTCCATCATCATTGCAGATCCAACATTAGATACGTACCTGCTAATAATCTAATATTGATGTTATACTTCATAAGATAGGTAATCATTATGATCTGAAATAGAAACACAAAATAATCAAATTTCAAGTTTCGGGGTAAAATTAAGGTTTCAGATTGAGAAGAAGATTTGAGTTTACCTTAAGTAGTGGAGCGTGACGGTGGATGAGAAGAAATCAAACTGTGTAAAGAATTATGATGATGGATGATAAGGAAGAAATCATTTGTTGGAATACTGTTGATCCGAAGAAACAGGGAAGAAAGAAGGGAAGAGAGAAAAGAGAAAAAGAAAAGAGGAACGTGGATGTGTAAAATAAAATTAGGGTTTGGAATATTGAGTGGGAGAGTTGGTCACATAAAAATCGGACACGTTAGTAAATGGATTATGGATTGAACACGATAGCATTTGGAATATTGGGGTGACACGTGTCAGAACCATTTTGCTTTATTATGTATTGAGATATATATATATATATATACACACACACATATATATATAGGATTTATATGTGTGTATTTTAAATGGATCTTACGAGGCGTATTGGGTCCTCATATACCCGTATAGGGTATATACGTCCCACTGGGGGGTTATATGGGGACCCCATACACCTCGTATAGCCCTATAAAAGACGTATTGATAGGTGTTTTAGAAAAAAGTGAAGGTGTCTCTAGAATTCCTTTTTAAAATTGAAACTGCTATTTAATAGCAATAAAAAATTCACTGTTAGACAACATGTTTTGCATATGGTTATTTTATTATTTAAGGACTATCTGCTATATTTTTTAAAAGTTGTAATAAAGATAGATATTAAATCAGTTTTTACTTAAAATTTCATATAAAGTGAATATCCTAGTAACCATATTTATTCACTGTCACCCAAACTTTCTTATAACTACAAAACCACTCAAATATGATTTGAAAAATATTACAATTTTAAAAATTAAGAACTAAAGGGACCATATATAAATTTGCCATTTATATAATTCTTTTCTAGTTTAACAACAGAAGATTATTGTGAAAAAAGTAATCATTAAATTATAATTAAGTTTAAAACCTATTCATTTTCATTATTTAATTTAAAAAGTTCCAAAAAAAAATATTGAAACTTTAGTAGTCTTTATAGTTATAAAAAAGAATTATATAAGTGGATATGTAGTCTCTCTTTTTGATAAAACGCATTAACTTGTTATATACAAATAGAGAATGTTTCTAACAATATATAAAAATATTTTGTATTTGTATATTAATTACTCAACCAATAAACAATTTAACAAACATCCCTTTAAATATCATTTGCTACAACATGTTCCTTCTTTATAGTCCCTCCTACCCCCAAGATGTAACTTATAATCCGCCTTCTTCATTCTCCATTCTTCTTCCTTCTCACCGGAATTAACCTAACCTTTCCTCCGCCATCACCACTTTCCGATGGAAAAAACCGACAAAGAGACTCACGATTTCATGAACGTCGAATCGTTCTCTCAACTTCCCTTCATCCGCCCCTCACCTCACAAAGAAAAAGGCATCAGACTCTTCGGTAAAGAGTTTGGTGGTCGCGGTGGGGGCAGTGATTCCCCCACCGCGATCACCGAAGACTACGAAAGTAGTAGTAACAACATAGCCACCAACCATGAAGATTCCAAAGAAAGCAGTGATCAGAATAACCGGAAATTCGAGTGTCATTACTGCTGCCGAAACTTCCCTACCTCACAAGCCTTAGGCGGCCATCAAAACGCACACAAAAGAGAAAGACAACATGCTAAGCGAGCTCACCTCCAGTCAACCATGGTCAACGGCAGCTTCTCTGAGGCACAATTGTATGGTCTCATGAACTACCACCGTTTCACCACCACTCCACCACCCTATTACCACCACCACACCAACACCAACTACAATCACAGGTTTTATAATAACAACAATAGTAATAATAATATCATTAATGGAAACATGGCCTCATCTTACACAACTCATCAAACACCCATCACTGGCAGTCCATTAGCCCTATGGAGAATCCCAAATGCCCAAAACACGACATATAAAACGACGTATAACCGCGACCACTCGATCAACATGTCGCCGATGATGAACGAGGGAGGATTACAAGCATCATCAAGAATCCCAACAAGCTCAAGTTTTATGTATGATTCCAATACTGGAGTTCAAGATCAAGTTAGTCTTGACTTGCATCTGTGACATCTTCTTATCTTCAAGTTAATTAGTAGCTTTAATTCTCCACCATTTTCGGTTCTTTAAGTTTTATTAATTTTAGACTATTTTATAGAACTGCCCATTTTAATTTTTTATGCTCAAGTACCATGATTAGTCATGAAATCTAACAAAAATGTTATTGTATGCAAGTATATAACATATGTTAGCATATTAGATAGCTTGATTGTACTAGTTTTAGCTGTTAGTGATAGGGCTTGTAAAGATAAACAAGTTAGATCTCGGGCAAGATCCGATCACAAAACCCGTTTCACAAACTTGGGTTTGAAGAAAATACTTCAAGAATCATGTTTTGAACACAAGTATCAAAGGATCTTAAAATCTTTTCTTCTTCTTGAAAAGGAAAAAAAAATTAGGGTTTGTTACTAATTATCAATATTTTCAATCTTAGTTTTCTTAATTTACAACTACAACTGTAATTTTTTTTTTTTACATAAAACTGGAGATGTTTGTCTCTAGATCTTCTGTTTGGTTGGTTTCATAATTAAAAAACAAAAAACCCTAAAATGGTGAGAAAATTTAGGGTTAGGAGTTAAAGATAGGAGGAACAAGATGAAGAACATAAGAACCAGATATTAAATAAGACATTAACTCATTTTTATGAAATTTTGAAAAGCAAAAAAAGATGAATTGAAAGTTATGTAGAGTCAACATCTTGCTGCAATCAGTGATTGTACCCACAGAAGCAAATGAAGCTTAAGTTCATGAAGGAAAAAAAAAAAGTGCTGATGCCTTTAACAACTTCCAAAGGGTATACTCCCACTTCACAATGCTATCTATATTTGTCTAAAGTACAACTGACAGCTGCCGCCAATGTGCTTTCCATGCTTGTACATTTAACAGAAACTTTACTATAGTGTGTGTGCGTAGGTCAGATGAAAAGAGAAATATTAATGAAGAATATGAGAAAGAATACTGGCCATAGAATACAAATTAGGATACAGTTGATATTTTATGTTTTGAATGTGAAATATCAAAAATAGCCCTTATGTTCACTCATAACTATTCTTTCTCACATTTCTTGCTAAAAGAGTAAAAGATTATATTCACATTAACAAATTAAGAAAAACAAAGTAATTTTATAATTCTTGCATACAAATGTGTATTTAATATACCAAAAAAAAAAAAAAAAAAAAAACCTATCAAATTGGTTCACATGTGTTTTTAAATCTTAAAATTTTAACCATTTTTTATATTTAAGGTGTTTTTGAAAATAAATGATTTATTTTGTCATTGATATTCCAGTAATATATAGTTTTCTGCATAGATATCTCTCCCGCACACACGTGTGTGTGAAGAATAATAACCAACTTTTTTCTAATTTAAACATGATTTAACATCAAATCTTCATATTCGGTCTTTGTAACCACTCTTTCTTTTTCTTTTAAAAGGACTACTTGAAATGTCCTTAAACCGGGAACATTTTTAGAAGCTGAGTTTATACATGCATGATACGTAGTTTTCAAATTTCAAATATATAAATAACTCAGCGGAAATCCAAACGCAATACAAAAAAATGTCTAATCATAACATGAACTGAAATAATATATGAAAATCTTCAAATGTGGATGCCAGTCTCTTCAATAGCTTAACCTGTCTCAGCATCCATCATTCCTCACTAAATTCATAAGCTTACCTATTATTCTAATATGCATACCAAGCTTACCATTTTATTCCTTTTAGAAAAACTGGTAGCCATTGGTTTAATTTATCATTCCTCTTTTTTTTTTTTTTTTGTAAGGAGAGAGGCATATATATACAAACTGTGGTGATCGAATCTATTGCCGAAAGTCAAATTGGGCTAATGTTGTAAAAAAAATTAGTTAAAGGTACGAACTAAGAAGTTAATTGTATGATTTAAATTTTAAATCATAAAAAAATTGTTAAAAGATTGGAGGGAGGCAAGGCGACCGGGCACTGTCCACCGACACCCATGCTATGCACCTTAATCATTAACACAAAGAATCAAATATCCTAAGATACCAAAAAGCAAGTTGAAGAGCCAACATATGGACCATATCACTTTTTGGTTGTATTAAGGGAAAGTATTTATGTGAACCATTATCAAAAGACATCCATTTATAGGCTAACAAAATGCAAGGAATATCAACTATTCACGGTAAAACACAAAAATTATTTTTAAATTTAAAAATGTATTAATTGTTGATCATGATCTAAGGGCAAAAAACGTCTCATCCTAAGAGAAGAGAACGGTGAAGGTTTACGGACACTCATTCTCTCTTTTCTCCTAATATATTTTCCGTTGACTTCATTCCTCCACGTGTCTTTCTCTTCTACAATGGCCTAAAGGCGTCCAATGGTCGCCCCATTAGAGATGTTACACTATATATCAACTTCTTAGATACGTTGTTCACTTGTTACTTACCCAACCATATTATGAGTTTGTTTTTCTTATACCTCTTTTTTTTTTCTTGTACGTTTTTTTCAGAAAAGAAGATTAAAACGAGAGGGGTAGAGAAGTGATACACGTTATATGTTACCGTGTTTCTTTCACTAAATATAAGTTCCTGTTTGATAAAAAAAAGGAAAAATAAATAATATATTAAGGAATACTATTCATAGTATAACACAAAAATCATTTATGAATCTTTAAAAAAGATTAAAGTTAAAAAGCTGTTACAGATCATGACATTACACTTGAGGACTTTACCTTAAGGAGACCAGCTTCACTATCAACTGCTTCCACACTTTCTTCCAAACCAAAATAGTACTTTCTTTTATTTTTTTAATACAATTTTCAAAACACAGAAAATTATATGCATCTTATATTAAAGCGTCTCCTTTGCTTGTTTTTAGACGTTATTTAACTCATGTGAACAAGAAAAGAAGAATATACACCTGATGTGGAGAAGATGAATGAGAGCCGTTATTTATTTATTTATTTATTTAGTTGAAATTGTTATGTCCCGTTTTGTATGTTTTAGTCTTTTGTATTGGTCCGGTTATGTATTTGGGGCCGATTGGTCATTTTGTATGTATTGGGCCACGGTCCATTGTAAAGAAGCCCATTGGGCCTTAGTGAATATAAATCATGCTTCTCATACATGCCTCCCTATAAATAGGGAGCATGCCATGAGAGAATCAACCTTTTGCCAAAAAAAACTCATTACACACTATTTCCTTCTCTCGGCTCTCTCTTTCTCTCTTTCTACTCTCAACCGAACATAATCTCTAGATCCGAGACCTCTTGGTTGCTTAGTGTGATTTCTGCTAGCACTAAGTTAGGTTAATCCAAAGACGTTGTTAGATCCACCCGAATAGGGACCTACAATTGGTATCAGAGCTTCGGCTCACTAGTTGAGGGTTTTTGGATCACAACCTTGGGTTTTGATCTTGAGAATAAGAAAACAAGTGTTCTTGCAAGAAAAGTTCACAAAAACAAGAAAAATACAAAAAGAATCGGCAAAATCTTCATAAAAATGTCTTAGAAGGTGTTCTTGGTAAAGATAGCTCATATTCAAGTTCTAGATCCAAAAGTTTTTGTTATAAAAGCATTAAAGTTAGTGTTTGCGGGTTTGAAAAGTGCTGAAATTAACAAGTGAAAATTTTCGCTTCTCATGGCATGAAAATTAGTGTACCAACCTTTGACCTAATACTGACAGTTAGGTGGAACATATTCCAAGAAAGATTACTTCTAGAAAACTGAACTTTTTCGCATCAAGGAGTTTTTCGCTTCGCTTGAAACAATTTCGTTCGCTTGAAAACTTTTTCCTTCGCACATAATTTTTTTGCTTCGCTTCACTGTTCACATTTCGCTTCGCATTGCATTTTTTCGCTTCGCATTACTGTTCATCAGAATTTTTTCGCTTCGCTTACCTGAATTGTTTTCGCTTCGCTTAGCTGAACTTTTTCGCTTCGCTTGGTTTCACTTTTCGCTTCGCTTGAAAAGGTGTTTCGCGCGAAAAACTTACCTGTGTTGAATTTTTAAGCTGTTTAAAGTTTGCTAAGTGTTTGAGACTTCTAAAATCATGACAAGCACGGATTCTGAACTGTTGAAGGGGTATTTGTTGTTGGAAAACCAAGTGGGAACACCTACAAAGCCACCAAAATATATGACCTTGGATGATAACTTTGCAGATTTCAAATGGAGATTTATGAATTATATCTCATTGACTGAGACTGATTTGATGAGATGTTTTGAACAAGGTCCTCATGTTCCCGTGACTCGCACTGATGCTGGGGAACAACTTAAGGCTCTAGAAAACTATGATCAAGTAGATAGGGACCTGTTGGCATAAGATAAGAAAGCCTATATCATATTGACTGTTTGCCTTTCAAATGAAATCACAGAAACTCTTCGTGAACACACAAGTGCCAAGGGTCTGTGGGAAGCACTTGTTGAAAAAGTTGAGGGCAATGCCGAAATTAGGGAAAACAAGAAGGCCCTATTAAAGGAAGAATTCAATATGTTCAATCATCGTCAAGGTGAAGCTGTTTTGGATTTGGTAAAGAGATTTGAGAAGTTGATGGTAAGAATTAGGGCTGCAAGTGTCAACATTGCAAATGCTGAGGTCAACCACAAGTTGATAAATTCATTGCCATACAGCTGGAGTACCAATACTGTCACAATCAAGAGAACTACCAATCTAAATATGATGTCAAACACTGACTTGATATCCACTATCAAGTCATTTGAAATGGATGAGCAGATGAGAATGAACAATCATCTATGTTCTCTGAATCAAGCTGGAGTGAGTTCTGCTTCCGCAATGCCAACTGCTTTCATAAGCAAAGCTCAACAGAATGTGTATCCCGTGACCACTCCCAAGTACTCCCCAAGTGTACCTTCACAACCAACAGCATTCATCTCAACCAGTAATCAATCAGATTCTTCCAATACAAGTTCATTTCAAAAGGCAGTCGACAGTGCGGTTGCCCAAGCCTTAAAAGCTCAAGGGATTTCCTCATCTTCAAAACCTCAACCAAGCAAACCTTCAAGTTTCTATGAAGCACTACCCATGTTGAATGACTCCAACATCGCAATAGTTCACGCTTTTCTGTCAAGCCATGAAGAGTTGATGCAAGGAAATCTATTGCCACCACAGTTTGAAGCTGGAGATTTAAGAAATATCAATCAGAAGGATCTTGAGAAGATGGATATCAAGTACCAAATGACAATGGCGGTGCAAAGAACTACTAACTTCATGAAGACGTATGGGAAGGATAGCTTCAATGATTCAGACAGGAAAAGGATCGGGTTTGATAAGTCAAAGTTGTGTTGCTCCAACTGTGGTGAGATGGGTCATTTCTCCCGAGAATGCACGAATCCATCAAAACCTGCAAATGATATTCGTGTGACTGAGGTGACGGAGGAAGAGAACAGCAAGGCTGCAGGAAAAAGGCATGAGGTGCAAAAACCAAGCAGCTCATCACAAAGAATTGGAGGACATCCACACAAGGGCCACTCAAGCTCAAACTCAAAGGCCCTTGTCTCCCAATCAGAGGTCCAAGTTGGTGTGGATTGGGATGATCAATTCCAAGAGCTACAGAATCCTCTCAACATGGCTGGCATGGCTCTCACAAACAATGAAGCTTCTTCATCTACGGCTGCAAGTTCTGATGCGTCACCATCTGATGAGGTAAAAAGAAATCTATGCACTCAAGCTTGCGTAAATAAGGTTACATATTATAGATATCTTCAAGACGAAGTTTTGAAAGAAAATGCAAAACTTCGTCAACTAAATGCTGAGTATGTAAAGGCTGACAAGATATATGTTGAAAAGATTAAAACACATCACGATGACGTAGCAAATCTTAAACTTAAAATCTTTCAAGGAGAGCACAATGTCATCTATTATAAAGACATAATAAATAAACTAAAAGATGAGATTGAAAAGTTGAAACTTGATTTTTCTGATAAACGAGAAAAGGAAAAACAGGTTGAAAGATTTGAAGCATCATCTGGACAATTAGATGATCTTATCAGAGCTCAGAGAAGTACTAAAGTTAAATCGGGACTAGGTTGTGATTATTCAGCGGTGCCTCCACCAATGAATGATAATTACACTTGCCTACCCCATTTTAGCTATAATACTTCTCCTGATTAAGAGATGGCCTATGGTATTGGAAAAATACCAAAACCAGTGAAATTTGTTTCAGCTGCCTCTCCATCAACAGCTCAAATTTCATCATCTGATAATTCTAACGTCAACATGTCTTGTGTAGCAGGTGATGTAAGTTGTGGGAAGGTTAACCAGGGTTGTAAACCAAAGGGAGAGTTAGAACCACGTTTTGAATCCTGTGTGGGTCTAACAAAATCAATTAACAATCCTGTTTGTAACAAAGTGTGTGAATCAATGATAGGAAGTTTAATGTCTAGATCAAAGGATGTTTTGTGAATCATCAAGTGATGACAGTTGCATAAATGTTTGCAATGAAAGTGAATGTTCCTCTTCTGATTCAGAATGTAAAACTGTATTTGATGAAACTGTCGAAGTCAAGGTTAATGAACAGACTAGTCAAAGCTGCTCATCAACTGATAATAAAATTGAGAACTTAATAAAAGAGAAAATTAGCTTTGAAAATGAAAAACCAAGCACTTCATGTAAATTTGTGCCACCCAAGAAAACTTCATTTTCTCAAAATACAAATTATAACAATAGTTCTCAATATTATGATCAATTTGATAGTGACTTTTACTACTCTCGACAGAAACCTAGGCAATCAAATTATTTTGCAACTCATCATTCAAATGCTTACAATTATCAGTCAAATAGAGGTCACCAACGTGTTAACCAAACTACATCACCTCATCCCACATATCTCAGTGAGCTAGATGTCTATAAATGCAACCAAAGAAAATGCTGATTCATTTGTGGAAATCCGTCTCATCTTGCAAGACATTGCAAGAACTGGCACAAACAACAAAGAGAGTTCGACAGTAAGTTTGGTCAGACATTTCCTAGGTATAATGCTCAAACCAAGAAAATGCCCAACCAAACTTACACTTCAGCCAGTGAGACAAATTTAAGATTCAAAAGAACCGAAAAACCCAATAAACCATTTTGGCTAACCCAAAGAGATAGAAAGCGGTTAGCTAAGAACTCTGAAGCTAAAGAGCCCAAGAGCCCTTCAAAGGTTTTCTCAAAGGCTAATCAAGAAGATTTTGTGGTTATACCTAAACCAAAACGAAGGCAATCCAGAAAACTTTTCCAAAACCGAGGAAACCATAATTCAAGTTCCTCGAGGGATTGTTCTTCAGATTCTGATTCACCAAAGGATTATATTTTCAGAAATCATAAAATTAAACTTGGTGATTTTGTGTTTAACTTTCCTGAGACAAGTGTGTCTCGGGAAACCCTCCACTAACTGGTTCTTCGTGTGTGCAGGGACAGCCTGGACGGCCTGTCAACAGTATTTGATACTTAGACAGTGGCTGCACCCGACACATGACAGGAGACGAGTCGTTGTTGTTCGATATCAAACTATTCAACGGTGGTCACGTTTCTTTTGCCGGTGATATTGGAGGAGAGATAACGAAACAAGGGAAGGTCTCGAATGACACTTTGACATTCGATGAAGTCAATCTGGTGGAACAGCTCAACCACAACCTGCTCAACGTCTCTCAAATCTGTGATAAGAAATTTTCAACCCTATTTACTGAAAATGAATGTCTCATTCTGAAACCAGGTTTTAAAGTCCCTGAAGAATGGATTATGATGCGTACTCCGAGGCACAACGATGCCTACATTCTGGACATGAGAAGCAATTATTCCATGCGTTCTACTTCTTGCTTGATGTCCAAGGCCTCGGAGAACGATTCATCCTTATGGCATCAATGGTTGGGTCACGTCAACTTTAAGAACTTGAACAAGTTGGTTAAAGGTAACCATGTGAGGGGTTTGCCAGTAAAATCTTTTCACTGTGCTGAGAAATGTTTATCTTGCTCTAAATGCAAACATCACAAACTCCCTCATAGGCCCAAGCTTGTCAATTCCATCAATTCCACTCTTCAGTTGTTGCACATGGATCTTTTCGGTCCAATTCAATCAATGGCAATAGGTCGAAAAGCCTATTGTCTGGTTATTACTGATGATTTTTCGCATTTCAGTTGAACATTTTTGTTAGGGCACAAGGACGAGACGTCACAGTTTCTGCTCAGATTTATCGTGTTGGTTGAGAATCAAACTGATAAGAAGGTGAAATGTATCAGAAGTGACAACGGCACAGAATTCTGCAACAAGGTGGTGAATGAATTCTGTCAAAACAAGGGAATTGAACATCAACTCAGTGCACCTTACACTCCCTAACAAAATGGAGTGGCTGAGAGAAGAAACCGTACTTTGGTGGAAGCCGCTAGATGAGTGCTACTTTGTTGGTTATTCTGCTGATAAAAGTGCTTTTCGCGTGTATAACAAGAAATCAAGAGTAATCTTGGAGTCCTTCAACATTTATTGGCAAGAGTTAAACCCTACCGATGCGCACAATGATCCGGACTGGATGTTTGATTATGAAGGATTGTTCAAGCAAGTTCGTGGGAATGTACATGACACCAGTTGTACCAAAGGTCTCCCATGTTGTTTCTCCACTTGTTCAACCTAATGATGATCAGTCTATCCTGATGCATGCTGTTTTGAAAGATCTTGGACATGTTGACATAGCTGCTGCTGCACCTACACTTAATGTACAACCCGTGGCTAATCAACAAGCCCCGGTTGTTGTTGAGCAACGCTCTGCCGACACCACTGAAATGCCAGCCGTTGAAGACATGACTGATTCAGATTCTGATTTATACGTGTCAGCCGACACAACCAAAATGTTCAAGTCGATCAAGCAGAACTGCCTCCTGTAGAACCAAGTGTGGTGGAATCTGTCCCCACACCTCCCTCAGAAGAAGACAATCAAGGATCTGCAATGGAGGTGAATGCATCAAATGACCAGTTTGAACCAAGTCAAATTGTTGCTTCTGATGACACCAACACTACCTCTGTTCCAGCAATAGCTGTTCCATTCTATGACAACCTATGGGAAGGTCCCATTGCTACAGAACATTTGGTTGAACCACAAGAATATGGAATCCTAAACCGAGTGTTTCTGTCCCTACGACCGCTGTCTTCCATCCCATAGAGAGCCTGACCATCCAACTTGAGGCCACACCAGTCGAGCATGTCGACCAAATTCCAAGCTACCAATTCATCGTCGACATCCGACTGAGAACATCATCGGAGATCCGTCTGCTGGCATCCAAACACGCAGTACTTCCAGTAACATTAACAGATGTCTTTTTGCTTGTTTTATTTCATAGATGGAACCCAAGGACTACAAAGTCGCACTGAAAGACAACTCCTGGGTAGAGGCCATGCAAGAAGAGCTGTTACAGTTTAAGAAGCTGAATGTTTGGAGGCTAGTAAAGAAACCAGAAAATAAAAGGCCGATTAGAACGAAATGGGTGTTAAGAAATAAAAAGGATGACAAGGGGGTGATCATTAGAAATAAAGCCCGGCTTGTTGTACAAGGCTTTTGGCAACGTGAAGGTCTTGATTACGATGAAGTCTATGCACCGGTGGCCAGACTGGAAGCAATTCGCATCTTTCTGGCATACGCCTCGTACATGAACTTCAAAGTGTATCAAATGGACGTGAAGACTGCTTTCTTATACGGGAAAGTAAAAGAAGAGATCTATGTCAGTCAACCTCCAGGTTTTGAGGATCCAACTCTTCCTGATCATGTTTACCGCCTTGACAAAGCACTATATGGTCTTCACCAAGCACCTCGTGCATGGTATGCCACACTGGCTGATCATTTAGTGAAGAATGGTTACAAAAGAGGAATTGTCGATCAAACTCTCTTTGTTAAGAAGGTCAACAGTGATTTGATTTTGGTACAAGTTTATGTCGATGACATCATCTTCGGTCCACGAATGAGGATCTGTGCAAGGAGTTCTCTGAGGTTATGAAACAGCGATTTGAGATGAGTTCCTTAGGGGAGATGACTTTCTTCCTGGGCTTACAAGTTGAGCAAAAGAAGGATGGGACTTTGATTCACCAAGAAAAGTACGTTCAAGACATTGTTTAGAAATTTGGTTTCAAGGACTCATCATCATTCATGACACCAATCGCAAGGCGACCTGTTCTAGCTCCTGATCCATCGGGAAAACTAGTCGATCAACACCTTTACAGGTCAATGATTGGTTCCCTGATGTATCTCACTGCAAGCAGACCAGACATCTTGTTCCCTGTTTGTTAGTGTGCCAGATATCAGTCTGACCCGAGAGAATCCCACATGACGGCTTTCAAGCGTATTTTCAGATACTTGAAGGGTAGACCACGTTTGGGTCTTTGGTATCCAAAGGAATCTCCCTTGGAACTTCATGCTTACACCGACAGTGATTATGGGGGATGCAACTTGGACAGAAAGTCTACATCTGGTGGATGTCAATTCCTGGGAGATCGGTTGATCTCATGGCAGTACAAGAAACAAGTCACCGTGTCCACCTCCACAGCATAAGCTGAGTACATTGCTGCATCCAGCTGCTGCTCTCAAGTGATATGGATCCAGCATCAGCTGCTGGATTACGGTTTGAATTTCTATGGATCAACGATCAAATGTGATAATGAGGCAGCCGTTGCAATTGTTAAAAACCCGGTCCAGCACTCAAAGACTAAGCACATTAACATCCGAATACACTTTATTCGTGATTGTTATGATCGTAAGCTTGTCAATATAAAAATGGTCCATACTGACTATAACTTTTAGTCGTGCTCGATTTTTGTTTCTCGTTGAGTCATTGGGCATGATTTCTTTTGAGTAAATCCTATTTTTAGTTTTAAAATTGTAAATATTTTTCAAATATGTCACAATTTTAGAGGGAGAAAATTGAGTTAAGATTAACTCACCAAAAAGATTTTCAGTATGCTTTCAAGAAAAACCAAAACGAGTCATTTGACTTAACAAAAATATTTTACTCCTATTAAAAAAAAATTTCAAAAATTCAAAAAGTATTATCCTGCTTAGAGGGAGCTCCTTCGTAGAGGGAGTCGTATATTTAAAATTTTCAATTAGGAATTGATCCGACCACCTGGAAAGTGATGGTACATTGATTTGTAATGATTCTAGCGCGTTAAAAGAGTAGAACAAAAGGCTACAAGGTCATTCATAGATGTGTAGATAGGCTTGACAAACAAGTATGTGTCGGATGATATAAACCTAAATTCCTACCGGTACTAGTGGACATACGATTATGAGCGGTTGCATGATTCCGTAAAGTCATATTCATGAAGGCAGAAATGTAATTATACATGTCATACCCAAGCCTCTCTTTACCTGATCACAGTTGTCTTATGAAAGTCAGTGTCAATTTTAATTTTCATTGAGTCAAGAAAACAGTCAAGAAAAGCAAGAAAAAGAAAATAAAAGAGTCAGAAAAACAAAAGAAAATGAGTCAGAAAATGAGTCAGTCCTAGGAATTTTAACTTCTGATTTATTTCTTCATTTATTTTTGACTCAAGCCTTGGACTTTCTACGTTTGTAGTCATACAAGATCTTATTGTTAAGGCCTTGAGTCTTCTGCTTTGTTTTATTTTCTTTCATTTTTTCAAGCCTTGGACTTTCTCTGCGCGATAATATGGTATTATCCGACCTGATTGTTATGGCCTGAACTTCTGCTTTATTTTAATCTTTCTAGATCGAGTCAAGTGTGCAACGCACAAAGTGTCATGTGTACAGTGTACAATAAGTCAAGTTTGTTAATAATAGTACTGTGATCAACTAAGAAAGGTTTAAGTCAAGTTGAGGTGATATGTCAACACAAAGTAAGCCCGAGAATAACATGTCTGATTAAGTGGGGACCACATAAGCACTGTGCCTAATTGTACTTCAAATGTATCATTTTGGCATCAAAACACTTGTCAAGTTAAAAAAAAAGAGGAAAATATCTACAGTCAATTATGAACTTGTGTCACAATAATTTCAAAATGAAACGCGATCTAGGGCTTTGCAAATCAATATGATTCTATGTCGTGATTGTTCTTTGTAAATTAACTAAAGAAAAGAACCATGTAAATTAGTTTAATATTATTGTTTTTAACTTTAAAATGTTTTAAATTTTCTTTATTTTAAGTTTATTTTGTTTTGTCTTCTAAAATATTAAGTCTCTGCATAGTCTAATATTTCAAGTTTTATTCTTAATTTTATTTTATTTATTTATTTTATTTTATTTTAGTGTCTTCTTTTATTGTGTTTTGTTTTGTCAAAAAGAGATCAATCGTGCAAACGTTAACGGTTATGGACCAACAAAAGAAAGTTTTGCAAAAACAAACAAGTGCTCGGATTCGATGGGTAAATGTTTTTCAGGGATTGAAAATGCAAATTATTTTAAAGACCGAGGCCTGAGAGTATATTTTCGGTGAATACTCGCGATGTTTTGACCTTATCGCGAGATAGGCTGACCCTATATATAAGGGAAACCTAAAATATCTTTCACTATTCACCAAACACTTTTATCTTTTACCCTCTCTTCTCTCTCATCTTCAAACATTCAAATCCTAAATTCTCTTCAATTCTTCATCGATCCTCCTCATTATTCTCCACTATGCCGTTGAATCCAGATTATCCACCCTCGGTATAACATCAGAACACCATCAATCCTTTCATCTTTATGTTTCTGGGTTCACCAAGATTGAGGCGGTGGTTCATATGAACCGTTGACTTGATCTAGAAAAAATCTTCATTTATGGTGTTGATATTTGGATTATGAACTGTTATTTGGACTAGATCTTGTTTATCATCATTGTTAATTAGTTATAGTTTTAATTTGTAAAGTTTGTAGATTTAGGGGTAATTGTTGTGTTCAAAGGTTCAATTGACCAGGCAAACCAAAGGGTTTTTGGTTCAAACTTTCCATAAACCCAATTCAGGGCTAGGCGACTTCAATGGATGGAAAAGGAAACTAAAATTGACAAGTGGGATTTTTTCGCATAATAGGTTTTTCGCATCGCATACCCATGCGAAGCGAAAGGGAATTCTGTTTCGCTTCGCATGCCCATGCGAAGTGAAATGTTTTCTGTTTCGCTTCGCATACCCATGCGAAGCGAAATGATTTCTGTTGCGAAGCGAAACTATTCTCCATGCGAAAAATTCACACTTGGTGAATTTTGAAAATTTTAACAATGTCAGTTACTGGTCTGTTTTGAAAATTTGAACTGTTTAGACACTTGGACTGTTTTGGAATTAAAAATTGTGTATATTGGACTAGGTAACATATATAATATACATAATTAATTAACTACTACTAATTAATTAAATTATGTAACATGTATATACTTAAGGCTTTTATATATATGTACAACTTATTTGCTTTGTTTATTTTAATTTTAATGATGATTCTCATGATCTTATGATATAATTTCAGGGTCATAATTTGTTTTGTGCTCTCGAGTTACCAAAGGCCAAGAAGGATAAAGTTTTCACTTCCATGGTCAAGGGGCTCAAGCTATCACCCCTTGCACACGCTATATCTGCTGACCCAGCCATTTACTACAAGTGGGTCTTGGACTTCTGGGCGTTTGCCAAGGTTGCCGATGATTCTCTATCATTTACAACAACAGTTGCAAGAAAGGTTTTGACTATTACTGAAGATGACATTATAAGGGTGTTAAAGATTGATGACCAGCCTGATTACAAGTTTGAGAAGGGTGATAGAAAGAAGCTGATTGAATTTGTTGCTCAGATGGGATACGACACCGAGTGGAAAAGCCTTGAGATGAAGCATCTCCCACCATACTGGAGATTTCTCTTCCACATAGTGATTCATTGCTTCGCTGATATACGTGGAGGGCTTGATAGCATGAGTGTGGACTGGGTCCAGATCATGTATGCTTTAACTACTCAAGAGAAGTTCAATTATTCTCAAAGAATATTCCTGTGCATGTTGGGGAATATTAGGAGTGGAGCCACATGGCTTTTGTATCCGAGATTCGTACAAATGCTCCTGGATGATTTGATTCCAAATGTTCCAAGGCCGGGATCAAAGAAAGCAAAAGACAAAAAATCTCATCCTGAGCCATATCATGTACATGAGATCAAGTTGTCGATCTTTGGTGTGTTGCTCAGCACCAAAGGAAGGGGGCATCAGTATCAAGGACCAAGGCCGGGTCCTAAATTTGGATTGTTTGAGGAAACAGAGCCTGCTGGGGATGAGGCATCTGATGATAGTGAAGAGGAGGATGAGCCAGAGGTCGGGGCAGAACAAGATTCCAGTGATGAGCCGGCCGAGGACCGAACAAAGGCCAAGCACGACTTAAAGAGGAAAAATACTGAAAAAGGCAAAGTTATAGAACTTGAGGAGGAAGAAGAAGACCAGCCGCCCCTGAAGCGCTTAAGGAAACTTGGGGACTCCCATAAGTCAACCAAGTTTCTTGTCAAGACTCCCTCACAAGACAAACCATCCGACCAACCAAAAATCACCAAAGAAGCCCTGGCCTAAGCCCTCAAGACACTAGACGTAACCAAGATACAAATCCCTACCTACAAGACACCAAAAACCAAAAAGAAAACCAAAGCCAAGAAAACCAAGACCCTACTCCATGACTCACCAGAATCCTCACCTGAACCTTCACTAACAAACCAACCCGTTTCAACATTCCTACCCCAAATACCATCCTTACCACACTCACCACCACAACAACAAACCCAACCCGAACCTTTTCAAGTATCAACACCACCTACCCAACCAACGTCATCCATATTCGCCTCATCAGTTTTCAGCTCACCAATACAAACAACAAGATTATGGAGCAAAACCGTCATTACTTCCCCAACCCAAACCTTCACACCATCTATAACACAACCAACACCACGCACCACTATAACTTCACGAATTCTTACCCAAGCCATCACCCTACCTTTGCAAACAACCTCACCACCCATAACGACCACCACCCCACCATCCACCATTATCTCACCCAAACCCATTTCCCGAGGGATGTCTTCAACACCTCCAGTATACGCCGATCCTATCCTCGATAGGGTCGTCTCACTGGAGGAATCGAACGCTAAGAGGACGGAACGAGAGATTGTGCTCCTCAAGTTCATTAAGGAGATGAAACAAAAGGCATTGGAGGATGAAGAAGAAAAAACAGCTCTAAGGGAGAGGGTTAGAGTGTTGGAAGAGCAAAAAGAAGCAAGCGATGCACTTGCTGAGAATCAGAGATTGTTGACCAACACCTTCCACACCCGAATCCAGAATCTGCAAGCGCTTATGAATCGTGAAGCCTCTGAAAACGCAAACCTGAGAGCAGATAACTCAAGACTTGGAGACAGATTGGCCACTCTGGAAATAAATTTGCCATCTGCGAGTGCTCTCAGGACAAGTCTTAACAAGAAGATCGAGTATGCCACTCGGAAGTGGGATGTTGAGAATGAGGCCACAAATTCAAGAGTGACAATCTTGGAGAATCCGCTTGCTTCATCGGCCTCCCTCGATTCACTCAGGGCCGAGATGGAGGATATATAAGAAAAGTTCAAGGAACAAGATCGTCTGAATAAGCTACAGCTCAAGACAAATGAAGAGATGGTAAGTAAGTACCATGCGGCCTCAGACCTCATGGGCATTCAAGAAGATGAATTTCATGGTCTGGAGGATAGGCTGGACGCAGTGTCTGGGACTTGGAGAAGGTCTGGTGAGACTTCTCAAGTCGGTGGTTCACAGCTTACCGCAGGTCCATCTGTGACCATGCGAGGAGTTCAGGCTGCAGTATCTGAAGGAGAGGCGACTGTTGGTCGGTTAGTACAACAGGGCGGCTAGTCTAGCGGTATTGGTGGTGGAAATGATGGTGATGATTATGGTGATGAAGAAGATGATGATAAGGAAGAAGATGATGACGATGATGAAGTTCATGATAGCTTTGATGAAGATGATGATAGTGATGATGAGGGCGGAGAAGGTGGAGATGAAGGAGCCGGGACAGCAGGAGGCGGGGGTGGAGAGAACACTCAAACACTTCCTCCTGCTCAACATGACGTCCAAGATCCTGCTGCTCACGACTCAGCTGGCAAATTCAGGGAGCATGACACACAGATCACTGACATGTATAAAGATTTGTTTCCTGATGACTTTGTAGGTGTTATGGATGACTTTATCAAAGCAGGAATGAACTTGGAGCATCTTGTTTATCAGAATACTGAAGCGAGGGTTGAAGATGACTACATCAACTACTCACCCAACCCAGACACTCCTCCTGCTAAAGTTCAAGCTTCAGAAACTCCAGCTACTGATCACGTCTCCAATCCAACTGACGACTTGACACAGGATCCACCAAAGAAGAAAAGAAAGATGCACATTGTGTCAAGTCGTGCGTGTGACCGTGTGCTCAACTATCCTTATCATGACGATTCACTCATTGTCTATGCGAAGTATGATAAGCGAAACAACTGTTGGGCCATCAGGAGATACAGCGGAGATCTGATCTATCAACCACCATGAGCTGAAATCGCTACCAGAGCTCAACATTAATTATCTCCGACAAGCTCTAGGCCATGGTGCAGTTGGGAGTACGTTAAAGAGCTGGTCCCAGACTATCTCCATTGTCAATCAAGGGTGGACTACAAAGATTTCGAGCCAAACAAGGGTCGAAAATACAAGAACCTAAAGGAGATAGATCCTGCTACCGGAGAGTCTCGCAACATATGGAGATACAGGGCACCGAAAGACTGTCACGAGATTTATCACGGCGAGCCTTATCTTCCCAACACTCTCCGAGATTTCATTGACTAGGAGTTTGATAATAAAACCGGTGAGGCCGTCATACACTGCCGTGATATGCACGAGATACGAGTGTTTGACGAGCATGAGCTTATGGGTCTACACATTGAGGATGTGAGGAAGCTCTACAACAAGCCACTGGGGACCGTCGAGGACTTGGGACGTCAAAACACCGACCTGATAGTTGAAGCCTTCAACAAGTTCGTGCGCAGACTTGTTGAACTTCCACTAACAGATGAAGAACTTCTCGTCTACGAAACCGAGGGGTTCCAATACTAAAGACTAGAGGGAGATTGTTAGGTCCCGTTTTGTATGTTTTAGTCTTTTGTATTGGTTCGGTTATGTATTTGGGGCCGATTGGTCATTTTGTATGTATTGGGCCACGGTCCATTGTAAAGAAGCCCATTGGGCCTTAGTGAATATAAATCATGCTTCTCATGCATGCCTCCCAATAAATAGAGAGCATGCCATGAAAGAAACAACCTTTTGCCAAAAAAAAACTCATTACACACTCTTTCCTCTTTCTCTCTTTCTACTCTCAACCGAACATAATCTCTAGATCCGAGACCTCTTGGTTGCTGTCACACCCCGACCAAAGGCGGCGGAACATGCCGAGGTGTAACGATTGTCCATAAGCACATGACACTAATTAAAGTGACAGTATTTAATAAACTCATTTCATTTCACAACATCGAAAATGTCACATAACAATTATCCATAAAATAACCATAAACAAGATATCACAAAATATGGCAAATTTGATATTGTTCATTTTTACTAATATCCAAAGGTCTTTGATGTCGTTTTCTTCACAATCATAAATCAACCAAGATGCAAACCTGCAACATTTCATAAAATAAAGTTTGTCAACACAAAGGTTGGTGAGCAATTCATAAGTTTAATCATATTAGTATATAATAAAGGTAGCCACAAAACTTGCATACGAAACGATAAATAAAAGTGGTAATTTGGATAAATAGATATCACTAAACACATTAGCGACACCTAGCTATAAAGGGATGCCAAATAGTCTAGGATTTTATAGTTCCACCAACCAAAAGCGATAAACACATAGGCATATAAGCATAGAACACCAAATCGAGCAATTATTTAGGTAAAGTATACAACTACGTTTGTGGTTTAAGATTCAAATATAAAGCATTTTGTTGAAAAAGTATGAAATGTCACCCCAAAAATAAAAGATGGAAAATGGGGTATAAAGTTCTCACCTTCAAGTAGTAAATTTGAAAGATGATAATTTGGAGATTTGTCGGAACGACGAGTTTAACGCACAATGCCTAAAAATAAAAGAAGTCTTGAATTTAGAAAGGTTGTCTTAAAGGTCTTTAAACAAAATAAATGTTGAGAAATGTAAATAATTAAAGTTCAAGGTTTAAAATGTAACTATTTAAGAATTTATAATAATAACCCTTTAAAATTGTAAGTTTGCTCGAAACCGGGTTAAAGTATCTAACCTTATTATTTACTCAACCTATGTTAAGTAATAAGGTGGGTAAAATGCAAGAATGCAAATCCCTTTGGAATAAAGATACTAAAACGGTTTTTTTTTATCGAGTGTTCGGGTTGTTGGTTCGGGTCTTGATAATTGGTCAAACCAAAAGTCAACTTTCCAAAATATTGAATGTTATGAGATAACTCAATAAAATTTAATAAGACTTAACCAAGTATGTAGTTCCATTGTTTTAGAACTAACAACGCATGTTAAGCGAGTGTTCGGTTTTGTCGGTCCAAACTTTGTTATGAGATCAAGTTGAATCCAACATTTCCAAGTACTTAAGAAAATATTTAAAAATCAATTTGTAACTATTTTTAAAGAAATATACAAAGTCTTGATGGCTAAAAAAACACACTTGTGTGTCTTAAGCGAGTAAGAATCGGTTTGGTTCGGTTTCCATCTCACAACAAGTTCATAGATGGTTTCCACATGTCCAAGCACTAAATAACTTGTATAATAATGTACAAATAAAAATACTTTAAGTTTTACTACCAAAAGTTAACAACAAAGTCTTTAAACAAAAGTTCGGTTTTCGGTTCAGATCGTGTTTCGGGTTAAGACCGAGGTAAGATTCTACAAACCCATAACCATAGAATTTGTAAAAATGATTTTAGAAACTTAGATCTAACAATAAGTATGTTTAAATAATTATTTAACAAAACTAGTAACAAAGTTCGGTTTACGGTTTAGAGCTATTTACGGTTAAACCGAAGCATAGACTCTTAAAAACCCATAACCATGGAACTTGTAAACATGACCAACAAACTAAAATAAGCAAGATTAATATGTATGAACAAGTTATATAGATGTATATATATCAAGGACACGAAGTCCTCCATGAAGCCTCGCCGTATGAGGTCCGAAACCTCACCGACCGGAATCGGAGAAGTAACTACCAAAGGTAAACAAGGGGTGTATATTATATATATGTTGCACAACCATAAACAAGTATTAATAAGGCTACATAAACTAATTAAGATGAAAGACTAAAAACCTTCAAGAACACTTAAGAAGATAACCCTGAATCTTTGATGTTTGAGAGAGTTTTTTTTTTTGGAATTGTAGCAAGGGAAAATGAAGAGGAAGGGTGGTATATATATAGGGTAATGTTGGTGGTCAAATATGGATGTGAGACGCAAGAGTTTTCATGCAAAATGGATCAAGAAAAAAACATAAAACAACAAAATAAATAAATAAATAAATAAATAAAAATAAAAATAGGATGTTTTCAAGACCCAACAAGTGTGAAACAATATTGTAACATAAATCCATCATTTTGATTATAACATAAGCTTCGGTTTACAAATCGGGTCGGTTTACATAATAAACACATACAAAAATGAATACAAACAAGACCCGAAATTGACGAATGTCACAGTTGCTTAGTGTGATTTCCGCTAGCACTAAGTTAGGTTGATCAAAAGACGTTGTTAGATCCACCCGAGTAGGGACCTACAGAAATACACTCAAATCGGGTTGTGTATGACAATTTATACAAACATGAGTGGATTAATTTTATAGGTACTCGATCGGCCAAAGAATTATTGCAATTACGATTCCTACTAGAAAACCATAAAAATAAGATATCATGCAGGTCCTGAAACCGGATCTAACAACAATATTTTTGGATCAATCTCTCTAGTGCTTGCAGAAATCACACTAGATGAACCGAGATCTCGAATCTTGTTTGTGGTTAAGTTATTTAGACAAAGGACAGGGTAGAGAGAAAGTAAGAGTTGGTGGGAGGATAAGATTTGCAAAAGGTTCTTTTTGTGCATGAGAAGCTTGCACTATTTATAGTGCAAGTCTCATGCACATGTTATATTCATATTGAGCCCAAATGGGCTTTGTTTACATGTGGCCTTAGGCCCAAATACGTGAGATAATACAAAGACGATACATACATACGTAATATATACAAAAGACTTTAAATATACAAAATGGGGCTTAACAATCTCCCTCTAGTATTTAGTATTGTGCTTCATCTTCGTCTGTAGTCGGTTTCGTACTCCAAAGCGCCGTCCTCAGGTAGTGGAAGTTCATCAAGCTTGCGAATGAACTTCCTCCAAAGTCGGCAAAGGAGGGTTATACAGCTTCAAAATATCTTCCTTGCTGAGGCCCATCAACTCATGTTCATCGAACACATGCAACGAATGCATGGTTCGGCAGTGGATCATGGTTCACCTGAGTTATTGTCGAATTCCCAGCAAAGGAAGTCGTGGAGGAGATTTGGATCGAACGGCTCTCCATGATAAAGCTCATGACCTTCCATGGACATCTTGTATCTCCACGCTATTCTGCGCTTGCCTGTCGTTGAATCAATTTCTATCGGATGCTTGTATTTCCGACCTTTATTGAGCTGGAAGTTGGTGTAGTGAATCTTCAATTTGCGATCCATGTGACTCTTGAACCAACCTTCCATGTTTTTTTCTCCAACACCATCACCTACAACCCGCCTGAAGTAGTTCATATCAAGTTCGGGTAGAGTGTGCATTTCAGTGGAATGCATGTAGGTGAGGTCTTCGTTTACCCTTCACGGCGCCCACGACTCATTGTTGATGTGATACTTAGCATAAACGATGTGCGCGTCGTCATGGTACGAGTAATTATGGCAGCTTGCACTTCCACGGCTCGTCACGCAATGCCACTTTTTCTTCATTGGTTTTGGCACTTGTGACGAGCTTGTTGCTAGGGCAATCACTGAATCAGCTTCGGAGGCTGGATCTCTGACATCTTGAATTGGCATGTCAGGACGAGGAGAGTAGTTAATTCCATCGTCCATGTCAGAGATCCCGTCTTTATCAGGAGAAGATACAGTACCTGCAAAATCATCAATGTTAAATAAAGTGTTGAACTCATCCTCCAAAGCAGCGTCCCTATCTCTCACTCCCTTTGAAGCCTCGATAGTAGAGGGGTCTTCATGTGGCTGATCATCCTGTGGAGCGGTTTGTGTGTCCGCTCCACTACCACCTCCTACTCCAGCACCTCCATTTCCTCCTTCACCACCATCTCCTACTTCGTCATCATCGTCGTTGTCGTCATCGTCAAAACTATCATGGATGTTCTGATTGATGTCGAAAGGTCAATAAAAAATATTTATAAATTACCTTTACTAGCTAGGGCAAGTAAGGTATCGAATACACAGGAAATCAGTGGAAATTGCTAATCAAGTTTAATGCTTTTTAATTAATTATGCTATGGTGGACAAACAACGTCAAGCGGTTTGGAAAGTAATTTGGTTGTAAAACAATTTAACAAAATAGTGACTACACTTCAGGTTCGGGATATGCAATAAACTGACTGAAAATAACTTATACAAGTCGGGAAATCACATAGACATGATTTGTCATTAGAGTAGATAAATGATTACTAGACACAATAGTTTGGTTATAATGATTCACAGAACTTAATCCGAAGAATTGACACAACTGAACACGGTCTATCTAATTGCTAGTTCATTAATATAAAACTTAGTGTCTATCAATGATTAATGGTAAACGGTTAAATGATGATAAGAACTTAATCCTAAATGTTGATGAACACAAACCAAATAATCGATGATAAACGAAAGTTCCAGAAACACAAATGTTTAACCAGTTCCAATAAACATGTAGATTCAATCAACCAAAAGATTAATCAAAACTAAATCGCAATACATGTAATGTTCATAAAAATAATCAGTTCATATGCAAAACCTACACCTGAAGTGGTCACGAGTGGTTTAGTCTTGCCTCTTCATCATGACTAGCTCGATTATGGATTGGAAGGATGAAACCATGGATGATTATGGTGATTGAGAGGTGCTAGAATCCTCAAGAATGGCCCCTAATCGCCCAAATATGTTAGGGTATGAGGCCTAGGTGGCCTAGGGTTGAACCGGGCTTAAAATAGTCAATAAAAACCTAAAAATCATGTTTTTCTGCCCAGGCCACCGTAGCCTACTGTCATCAGACATTGCTTTACGGTGACTGCCCCCTCGCACTGTTTTGCCCATAACTTCTTAGTTATAGCTTCGTATTACGCACCGTTTTTGGCCTCGTCTTCGTCTTCTAATTCTCTGTCATTCCATGCAATAAAATCTTAATTTCCATTCCATATCATATGTTCCAATTTAGCTCATTTAAGCTCCACCACCTGTAATCATAAAACTACTCAAAGTAATCGTGTTTCCAGCATATAAACACGCAAAACACACACCATGACTTATTTAACACACGATATTTCACCCATACATCAACGTATCATGATCCAATATTTCGGGACTTCAAAACCAAGTTTCAAAATAAGACACTCATTTTCAGTGAAGAGAGTTAAGTATTTCTTATCGTATATCTAGAAGACACTGAGCAGGTAATGGTTTAACTGTTCCACAAGATTCACATCATCGAAGGTTAAGGTGCCGTTTGAAGCCTTCCCTTGCTTTGTTATTTGCCCTCCCACATCACCAGCAAAGGAAACGTGTCCACCATCGAATGGTTTAACATCAAACAGTAGATATTCGTCTCCTGCCATATGGCGGGTGTAGCCACTGTCTAAGTACCAAATACTATTGGCAGGCCTTCTTGACTGACCTACACACATGAACGGCTAGTTAGAAGTGGGGTCCCGAGACTCAATTGTCTCAGGAAGATTAACCAGAAAATCACCAAATTTTATCTTGTTTTTTAAAATGAATTCGTTTGATGAGTCAGAATCTCAGGAACAATCCCATGAAAGACATGTTGTAGGTCCCCCCGATGTCGCTGATCGATACGAGATCCGCACGATGTCTTGAAGTGCGGAATCCTCCTAGACTCGTTTATTGGTGTAAAAGACGAAGAACACGATTATACACGTACATAAACACATACACGAACAAATACACGAACAAATACAAGAACGGGATAATCAAATCTGCAGATTCTTATATAATAATCAAACAAACACGTTACATACCGTAACAAAACAAAAAACACGACTGAGTCGAGGTGAGCTCTACCTCGGGTCGTCTCACACGACTCTCCTTGTCTCTTACTCTCTCCAAACAAACTGCTCAAAACACACACTAATTTCTGGATTCCTAAACCTAAACAAGACACACGTATATATATATAAAACTTTCTCGGGCCTGGGCTTCAGTAGGCGAAGTTGTGCTAACTTCGCCTATGGCGAAGTTGTTCTAACTTCGCCTAAGGCGAAGTTGTGCTAACTTCGCCTGTGGCGTTCTGCTGGTCAGAATTGCATAGCGACGGTCACAAAATGCACCAACAGTCTCCCCTTTGACCGTTGCTCTCAATTCTAACAAACACAAATGTAAGGCCCCGTTACCGGTAGCCCTACTTTCGTGTTGGATTTACTCATAAACACAGTTCTAAATATCAGAGTTAATTAAAACATTTACGCGGAATATAAAACTTTCATAAAACATTACATAATTCATAACTTGTCTCAAAACATCCTTTGTCTTTCAACATTAAAGCATTAAAATTAAAACATCATAAGTCTTCAGATGCCAGACTCTTGTTCAGTGCCATGTGTCTCCTCAAGCGAGCTGCCTCATCCTACTCACCTGCGTGCATACTAAAAGTCAGCTACGCTGAGTGAGTTCTAGATAATTACATAATCATACCATTCACATAACATTATATTCTTTCATTCATACTTTCATACTTTCATACTTTCTTACTTTCTTACTTTCTTTTGTATTAACTTACCTTCATATCTTACGTTATAAAGAGCATTACGCCCTACATTCCTCGAGTATTATTAGGGCTCGGTACCCTCCTTCCTCGAGTATTATTAGGGCTCGGTACCCTCCTTCCTCGAGTATTATTAGGGCTCGGTACCCTCTTTCCTCGAGTATTATTAGGGCTCGGTTTCCCTCTTTCCACGAGTATTATTAGGGCTCGGTTTCCCTCTTTCCTCGAATATTAGTAGGGTTCGGTTCCCTAGTTCTCGAATATTAGTAGGGTTCGATTCCCTCTTCGTTACCATACAACCATACATCATACCTCGAGTATTATTAGGGCTCGGTACCCTTTTCGTAACCATGCAACCGTCATTTCCTTCTTTTATTAACTTTATCACGTTCATACACATAAGCATACATATCATACTTACCTTACACATAGCGTTACAACCTGACAGTACGTGCAATATCCGAAGATCGTTCACGTACCATCAAGCAATCATTCCTACATATCATATCATTCACATAAGGCATACACTTATCTCTTAGGATAAGCGTATTAACAAACATATCGAGTATGCACACAGCCCCGAAAACATAACACATAAATGGGGCTAGAAACTCACCTGAACACGGTTACGTTCACCGTTAATCGTAATCCCTTTCTTCAGTTGTGCACGGCTGACTGTATAACAAGTATACGTATCAATTAACTATCACTTCTCATAATGTATTTCTATCTTTATATGACCCACAACGAACGGGGGTCCGGGGACAGCGCCCCTGGCAGCGGGGTCTAGGGGCGGCAGCCCCTAGCAGGGTCCAAGGGGCAGAGCCCCTGGCTGGGGTCGAGCTGCCAGGTCAGCTTGGAAAAATTTTATTTCCATTAACTGTCTTAACACATTTTTCATTAGGTTTTTAATTTATTTTCTAATCGAACTTGGCTTTAGGCGAAGTTAAACCTTAGGCGAACTTAGCTTTAGGCGAAGTTAAACCTTAGGCGAACTTAGCTTTAGGCGAAGTTGTCATCAGGCGAACTTGGCTTTAGGCGAAGTTAAGCCTCAGGCGAACTTAGCTCTAGGCGAAGTTGCCATCAGGCGAACTTAGCTTTAGGCGAAGTTGCCATCAGGCGAACTTAGCTTGCAGGCGAAGTTCATCAGGCGAACTTGGCTTGCAGGCGAAGTTCATCGCTTTGAAGGCGTAGTTGCCCAGATGAAGGCGAAGTTGCCCAGATAGCCGCAGTTTCGGTTTCTGTCCAACATTTCGAGCGATTTTAACACCCTTGTTACGGTTCAACATCACCCACTATGCTTCCCGACCATTTTCGGTCGTTTATACACTAAAAGCTCGGATCTTTAAACTTCAAATATCAAGAATCATACCTTTTTGAGCTTGTTTGGGTCTTGTTTATTTGCTTAATCACAACTAGTCTCTCTCTCTCACACTCTCGGATCTCGCCTCTCTCTTCCGGCCGCCGGCGGTTGAGGTGTGTGGTGTGTGTGTTTTGGAAGTGTTAGAGAGTATGGTAAAAATGAAGATATTTTGGGATTTTGGGGGTATTTATATCCCTGAAATCCCATTCTCATTTAACCCATCTCAATTAATCCAAGTCCAAGACCCGCTCCTTACCCGATATTAATTAATTACGCGAAATCACTAAACATAACTTCCTTTATTCATCATTAAAATTTTAGGATGTTACAACAAAAAATCATCTGTTACACGACATGCACAAACACAAAAAACCTTTGAACTGAAGGTTTTTGTCATTACTGGATTGCGGTCAGAGCATATTATTTATGTTATTTTCAAGGCGTTCGAGAATTGGATCCTGAAACGTGATGCTTATTTTTTAGAGTGAAAATTCTGGAACAAGTTGGATTTAATCGGGAACTAAAGTGTTTATGTTCTTGATCGTTATCCCTGGTGATTGAAGATGCTTCGGATTAATTAATGGTCATGTGTTAGATTCTGTCAATGTGGTTTTGTGATGAAATTGATCACTTGATGTTGAGTAGTTGAAGATTAAACCTTATCGTATGCCGACGAGTTGGTGAAGTTGTGGAGGAAGCCCAACTTCACGTGTTGGTGAAGTCAGATGGACTCACGTGATTGGTTGAGATGATCTATTGGCACGAGGATGCATGCATTTCAAAGACCTCAATCGTTATAGTCGGAGAAGCTTACACTGAAGGGAAGATCTGATATGGAAGACGCTGGGTGATTGGTAGATTTGTGAAGCTACATGACAGATTCAGACACGGCTGGTTGACTGCAAACAGAAGACCATCAGTTAAGAGGGGAACTGTTGGTGCATGTCGTGTAACAGATGATCTTTTGTGTTTGTTAGAATTAAGAGCAACGGTCAAAGGGGAGACTGTTGGTGCATTTTGTGACCGTCGCTATGCAATTCTGACAAACACAAAAGATCATCTTGTTGGAATACCGTATGCCCGAGACACATAATTAGGTTAATGTGGCTAGCCGTGTTTGATCCAAGTCGGGTCATACCCAATAACGAGTTAGACACACACCAATTATGTATTTGTTGAGATATAATCTATAAAACAAATACAGAACACGACACATTCAGAAATTGGGTTTCTGAATAATTACTTGAAAGTGTTAAATAAATTAATTGGTTAATTTATTTATTCAAATAATTATTATTGGAATGATTATTTAGACATGTGTTCTTTTATAAAATGGTTTATAAAAGATGGGGTGTTTATATATTTTATAAAGTATAAAATATATCATTTAAACATGAGTCACACACACACTCCATACACTTGGTCAAAGTTGGTAAAGTTTTGTTAGAGATTGAGTAAAGTTTACTTGACCAAAAATGAACCTAACCATAGATTTGATTGAGATATGATCTCATATATATAAGAATGGTTCAAGACACTTTCAAAGATATACCACTCTCTTTCCTTCTTGTTTTTGGTTCGGCCGAAGTCAAGAAAAGAAAAGGTTCGGGTCTCGGTTTCTCGTGTTCAAGCTCCCTAACATAGCTTGGTGTGTATTGGAGGCTCGGGGTACGAACCATTTGAGGTTTTCTCCTTGAAAGCTAGCCAAGAAACATCATCATCTTCTTCAACTTCAACTACACTCTTAAAGGGTTAAGAATGTAAGTGTTTATAGCTTTGATAGTTTAGTTTTTTCCGTATTATTTGATCCTTGCCTCGGGTTTCTAATATATAGATTATTGGTAATCTTATGACATGAATAAACTAGGTTGTTCATGAACACATATCATATAAACTTGTAATATATATATATATATATATATATATATATATATATATATATATATATATATACATATGGATACATATGTTTAAGTTTGTGATTTTCACGCTTCCGCCTTAATTAATGACTAGTTAAATGGTTAACTAAGTTTAAAATATCAATAGAAACCCAACAAATGGTATCAGAGCCGGGATACGGGAAACTAAGCTTCGGGTTTTCGGTTTTATATTTTCCCTTTGAAAGATTTTATACAAAAATTAACATGCATGATTTTTGTATTTAATCTTGTTATATTTTTGGCTTTGTTCAAAAAAAAATAAATAAATAAAACCGAGCAAATGGGCCGAAGCCCAATTCGGGAGTTATTGGGCCGAAGCCCACCTCATTTGGTTAATGGGTTAACCGGTAAAGGGGAAGAAAGTTAAGTGGGCCGAAGCCCATGAGACTTTCTTATGGGCCGAAGCCCAAGAACAAGTTATTGGGTCAAGCCCAAATGGGTTGGGCTAGGCCCGATAAGGTCAAAGGGTCTTGGAACGGGATCCTAAAACATAACGGGTTATGTTTGTTATTTATTAAAACTAGACCGAGCCGTAGACCAAAATGGATGTTTGTTTGTGGTTGATGATTGTAATTGTAATTAATTATTCAAGTTTCGTTTTGTAATAATTAATTAGGGGCAGTTTTGTAATTTTGTAATTATTTATTTATATGGGTATGTAATAAATAGATTATTTGTAATATCTTTATTTTATAGAATAAAAAATGTATTAGGACATTTGGTTTTGTAAAATTAAAGAAGATTGCAAAATTGGAAGTTTGGGCCTTATTGGGACGGGTATGGTGATAATGGGCCTCACAAGCCCATTAAGGGGATTCAAGCCCAAAAGGACCTAAGCCCACCAATTGAGCCCAAATGGAAGCTTATGGAAGCTAAGGCCCAAGTTCAAGGCCAATGGATTACAACGGGGTTGAAGAAGATGCTTGACGCATTTGGATGCGGGATCAAGTGGGAGCTACAACATCCATGTGTCGTGTGTCCCTTAGGATCGGACCTAAGACACACACTTGTTTCGGCTAACAAGTGTGGTCTAACTTAGTGGCTCGTGTCTAGTATAATTGTGTATGCTTGTTAATTGATTGTTTGATTATGTGGTTGTTAGATATTAGGATATCAACTTCGTCACATAGAATTAATTAACAAAGCATAAAACGGGTTCTAACAATTATCGGTAATCACGTGACACGTAGTTTAATAAAATGGATTTATTAACTAGCCGTCTCACGCCCATAATAAAATGGTTTTATTATAAATTAGAATTTTGAAAATGGTTTCAAAATAATCATGTTACTAAATGCATGTTAGAACATGATTTAAAGTTTTACAACTAGAATTATTAAAACTAAAAATCCCTTTTAAAATTAAGGATAACAAGTTAAACACCATCCTTTTGTATAACGCTTAACATATTAGTAAGCTCTTAGTGGGAAAAAGGTCACCTAACCGCGTAGAGTAAATTAATATGTTGAGGTAATATTGGCATATAAATGGGAAAAATGTCACCTAACCATTTGTATGTTGATATTACAAGTTGATACAAGTAGGACGACTTAAATTAGAACCATGTGAAGAGGGTCACCCAAGCATGGGGTATAATAGGTGTTGATGGGATAAACATGCCGACACGAAATATGATTTCGAACCGGTCCCATAAACTCTAGAAGTTGCAAAAGGGTTTGCAATTGTTATGAATAACTACCTTGATAAACCGACAATGGGAAAAAGGTCACCTAACCGGAGTCGGGTTTATCGTTGGATTCTAGATTTTAATTATTAATTATATTTGGTATATATAAAAGGGTATTAATAATTAAAATAAGTAAAACACTAAAATGAACTTAATTAAAATTCTGCAGATGGCCGCACACGTCGACGACAACATAATCCCTAACGTCCAAAATGTATCTCTCCGATCTATTCTCGCTAAAGACCGTCTTAACCACAATAACTTTTCGGATTGGTTCCGAAATTTAAGGATTGTTCTAAAACAAGAAAAATTGTATCATGTTTTGGAAACACCTATCCCCAACGAACCGGAAGAGGGAAGTGAGGTCGAATACATGAATTGGGTCCAACACACGGAAGATTCCATTCAAGTGTCATGCCTCATGTTGGCGACTATGGTTCCCGAAATCCAAAAGGATTTCGAAAACCATAATGCGTACGACATGATTACTCAACTTAAGGAAATGTTCCTTAAGCAATCGAGGGTTGAAAGGTTCGAAACGGTTCGAGCCTTGCATGCATGTAGAATGGATGATAATCAACCAGTTTCAACTTATGTACTTAAGATGAAAAGTTACATTGATCGCCTCGCCAAGCTCAATTGTCCCATCTCAAAAGAGTTAGCAACGGATTTGATCCTTAACTCTTTGTCGAAAAGGTTCGACACTTTCGTGTTAAATTATAACATGAACGGGTGGGACAAAAACATTGGAGAACTTCACTCAATGCTTAAAACAGCCGAGGCGAGCATGGGTAAAAGGGTTTTACCCGTGTTTGCGATCAATGAAGGTGGATCCAAGAATCGATCTCAGCCCAATCCTAAGGCTAAGGTAGCAAAAAGAAAGGATCCTCCTGTGCATCTTAAGGGTAAGGGCAAGGCACCGGTTATGGCAAAGAAACAAAAGGTTGTGGAACCGAGGGGTCATAAGGATAATCCTTGTTTTGGTTGTGGGGAGACCGGACATTGGAAACGCAATTGCCCGGTCTACCTAAAGGAGCTAAGAGACAAGAGGAATGCGGGGCATGCCTCGGGTAATGTCTTTATGATTAATATTGAGCTAAATCTTATTTCTTCTAACACATGGGTATTGGATACCGGATGTGGAACTCACATTTGCAATTGGTTGCAGGGGTTCAAAAGGAATGAAGACTTAAAGAAGGGCGAAGTGAGTCTTTTCATGGGCAACGGTGCAAGGGTGCACGTGGTCGCTAGAGGAGACTTCACTTTATCGCTTCCAAGTGGTTTGGAAGTTGTTTTGAGGAATGTTTTGTATGCTCCTAGTTTGACTAGGAACATTATTTCCGTGCACCTTCTTAGACAATGTAATTTTGACTTTAAATTTGTAAAATCAGAAATGCATGTATCATCTAATGGTATCTTTTATTTTAAAGCTGTACCAAACAACGGTATTTATGAATTGGTTCATGATAATACCTCAAATAGCTCATTATATCAAACTTCCACCAAAAGACTCAAAAAGGATTTGAGTGATTCCTACATTTGGCATTGTCGCCTTGGACACATAAACAAGAATCGTGTAAATACTCTCCAAAAGAATGGTCTTTTGAAAACAAACGAGTTAGGTTCGTTTGATGAGTGTGAATCTTGTATTCAAGGCAAGATGACCAAAGAGCCTTTCAAAGGTACAAATGAAAGGGCTAAGGACTTGTTAGGTATCATACATACGGATGTATGCGGACCTCTCAAGCCCACTAGTAGGAATAGTGAAAGGTACTTCATTACCTTTACCGACGATTTTAGTCGATATGGGTATGTGTATCTAATGAAACACAAACATGAAGCCTTTGAAATGTTCAAGGAATTTCAAAATGAAGTACAAAATCAGCTCGACCGAACAATCAAGGTACTCCGCTCCGATAGAGGAGGCGAATACCTAAGTGATGCTTTTCAAAGTCATCTTAGAGATTGTGGAATTGTTTCACAACTCACTCCTCCTGGTACTCCTCAACATAACGGAGTATCCGAGAGGAGGAATCGAACACTGTTGGACATGGTTCGATCAATGATGGCACGAAGCTCACTACCACCATCATTTTGGGGATATGCACTACTTACAGCAGCTCGTATTTTGAATATGGCCCCGACCAAAAAGGTGGATCGAACACCCTATGAAGTGTGGCATGGAAAGGTTCCATCCCTTTCATATTTAAGGGTATGGGGATGCAAAGTTTATGTTAAACGTGACACCCCAAATAAGCTTGAGGCTCGATCCATCAAGTGTATCTTCATAGGATACCCAAAGGATGATATAGGATATATATTCTATGATCCTAGTGAACAAAGAGTGTTTGTTTCACGCAAAGGATACTTCTTAGAAACTAAGTTCCTTATGGAAGGACCTAGTGAAAAGAGAGTGGAACTTGAAGAGGTTCAAGAATCACTGGATGATACACAGTTGGTCGATACTAGCTTTCAACACGAGGATGTTGAAGGTGATCAAATGGTTGATCATACACACGTTGCTCGCAGATCTAGTAGGTTTAGTCAACCTCCCGATAGATATGGATTTCTCGTGGATGATTGCTACTTGGTCGATTCGGATGAACCGATCTCCTACAAAGATGCTATGTCACAACCTGATTGTGAAAAATGGCTTGAAGCCATGAGCGCCGAGATGCAATCCATGCACGATAACCAAGTTTGGGAATTGGTTGATCGTCCACTTAACTCCAAACTGGTTGGATGTAAGTGGGTCTTCAAGAAGAAGACCGATATGCATGGAAATCTAGATACTTACAAAGCACGACTTGTAGCAAAAGGTTTCACACAAACTCAAGGGATTGATTATGATGAAACCTTCTCGCCGGTCGCGATGCTTAAGTCGATCAGGATATTATTTGCCATTGCAGCTCATTTTGATTATGAAATATGGCAGATGGATGTCAAGACCGCTTTTCTTAATGGATATCTTGAGGAAGATGTCCATATGGTTCAGCCTGAAGGTTTTGTCGATCCATCTAATCCTGACAAAGTATGTAAGTTAAGGAAATCAATCTACGGGTTGAAACAAGCATCACGGAAGTGGAATCATCGTTTTAATGAAGAAATCAAAGCGTTTGGTTTCGTCCAAAACGGTGATGAGGCGTGTGTGTATAAATGGGCTAGTGGGAGTATAGTCATGTTCCTTATTTTGTATGTCGATGATATACTTTTATTTGGAAATGATATACCAAGTATGGAAAACGTTAAAGCGTGGTTAAGTAGTCGTTTCTCAATTAAGGATCTTGGAGAAGCGACATATATCTTGGGAATAAAAGTCTATAGGGATAGACAAAGGAAATTGATCGGACTCAATCAAAGTGCGTACATTGATAAAATCCTGAAAAGGTTCAGGATGGAAAACTCTAAGAAAGGTTTGGTACCTATTCCTAGAGGAACCGTGTTAAGCTCATCCCAAAGTCCTAGCTCTAAGGAAGAGGAGGATAGGATGAAGCATGTTCCTTATGCTTCGGCAATAGGATCTATTATGTATGCAATGATGTGCACTAGACCGGACATCTCGTATGCTTTAAGCATAACGAGTAGATACCAGCACAACCCAGGTGACAGTCATTGGATGGCTGTCAAGAATATATTAAAATACCTTAGAAGGACTAAGGATATGTTTTTAATATATGGGTCTGGTGAGGAGGAACTCGTCGTAAAGGGTTACGTGGATGCGAGTTTCCAAACTGACCGAGATGATTCTCGGTCACAGTCGGGATATGTCTTCATTTTGAATGGAGGCGCTGTCTCTTGGAAGAGTTCGAAGCAGGATGTTGTCGCGTTATCCACTACAGAATCTGAGTACATCGCCGCTTCAATGGCAGCCCAAGAGGCTGCATGGATGAAAAAGTTCATCATGGATCTAGGGATTATCTCTACCATTCAGGAGCCCCTAGAGATATTCTGTGACAATGAGGGTGCTATTGCACAGATCAAGGAGCCTCGTGCTCATCAGAAAACGAGGCACATTGAGCGCAGATTCAACTACATAAGGGATGAAGTTGAAAAGGGAAAGATATGTATTCATAAAGTTCATACCGATCAAAATATTGCGGACCCACTCACGAAGCTCCTCGATAGGCCAAAGCATGAGGGTCATGTTTGTGCATTAGGACTTCGGTATTCTAGTGAGTGGATTTAATCTGTGTTTAGTGTTTGTATAAGAACGAATGTAATGGGTATCTCATGAAAATTAATTATGTTTTAATTATTCAATGAGTTATGTTCTATATTTGCATGTTTAATCCATGAATGACTTATGTTGTTCTAAACGTCCGTAGTCGATCATACTTGTGGGAACAAGTATGAAGGTAAGACTATTATGAACCCGGATTGGTTGATATTCATGTGATGAATATAGGGCATAGGTTTGCCACCAAAGTTCATAGATATTTGTGGGATACAAATATTGGACTGACCCGCTCTCAAGGATCACTGCATGGAGTTAGTGTAACTGATCATAAGTAATCCTTGAGTAAAGGCGAGTGTCATTGTGTCCTTTGACCTGAGATGCATATTGGATCTGGTTTTTCATCAAGTCTGATAACTTGACTCTCTTCTTTGTTATTTCGGTAACACGATAACGTGTAAGAAAGAGCTCAGATATCATACGAGATGTCAACAAGGGTGTATGCAGTCAAGATGGGATTTGTTCCTCTTATGTGTTGAGAGTTTAGATGTCTAAGGCCTGTTAAGTTAAATCATTGAGAGAATGATCACTCTGTGTCTCTTCGATTTGACAGGACATCTAGTAACAAAGGGATGTAATGATAAGACTTACCTATATCATATCAAGTATGGACTTGAAGGGGATGATGTTATTGAATGGCACTTAGTCAAACACACTAGGGATGGTGACCTGTTGTTAGGCGGTATTCACCATTAGCATTAACTTCCCATGAGTCTCGTGCAAGTGGGAGATTGTTGGAATACCGTATGCCCGAGACACATAATTAGGTTAATGTGGCTAGCCGTGTTTGATCCAAGTCGGGTCATACCCAATAACGAGTTAGACACACACCAATTATGTATTTGTTGAGATATAATCTATAAAACAAATACAGAACACGACACATTCAGAAATTGGGTTTCTGAATAATTACTTGAAAGTGTTAAATAAATTAATTGGTTAATTTATTTATTCAAATAATTATTATTGGAATGATTATTTAGACATGTGTTCTTTTATAAAATGGTTTATAAAAGATGGGGTGTTTATATATTTTATAAAGTATAAAATATATCATTTAAACATGAGTCACACACACACTCCATACACTTGGTCAAAGTTGGTAAAGTTTTGTTGGAGATTGAGTAAAGTTTACTTGACCAAAAATGAACCTAACCATAGATTTGATTGAGATATGATCTCATATATATAAGAATGGTTCAAGACACTTTCAAAGATATACCACTCTCTTTCCTTCTTGTTTTTGGTTCGGCCGAAGTCAAGAAAAGAAAAGGTTCGGGTCTCGGTTTCTCGTGTTCAAGCTCCCTAACATAGCTTGGTGTGTATTGGAGGCTCGGGGTACGAACCATTTGAGGTTTTCTCCTTGAAAGCTAGCCAAGAAACATCATCTTCTTCAACTTCAACTACACTCTTAAAGGGTTAAGAATGTAAGTGTTTATAGCTTTGATAGTTTAGTTTTTTCCGTATTATTTGATCCTTGCCTCGGGTTTCTAATATATAGATTATTGGTAATCTTATGACATGAATAAACTAGGTTGTTCATGAACACATATCATATAAACTTGTAATATATATATATATATATATATATATATATATATATACATATGGATACATATGTTTAAGTTTGTGATTTTCACGCTTCCGCCTTAATTAATGACTAGTTAAATGGTTAACTAAGTTTAAAATATCAATAGAAACCCAACACATCTGTTACACGACATGCACCAACAGTTCCCCTCTTAACTGATGATCTTCTGTTTGCAGTCAACCAGCCGTGTCTGAATCTGTCATGTAGCTTCACAAATCTACCAATCACCCAGCGTCTTCCATATCAGATCTTCCCTTCAGTGTAAGCTTCTCATAGGAAGCAATAAAAGAAGCATAGAGAGCAAACTGCTCTTCAGCAGATTTGACACTCATAGGCATCTTAGAGTAGTTGTTGCTAGGAATACTTGGAGAGCAACTACTCTTGCTTGCTTGCGGTTTAGAAGCACTAGATCCACCTGCTACAAAGCAAACATCACCATTCGTGTTGACTGACACATGCCCCTCATGTGATGAGTTGGCACCCGACTCTCCCTTCGAGTAGTAGGCAGCTGATTCAGTCTTCGAACCTGAACTAGAGTTGACTTTAGCACCATACATACCTGGATCTTGAACCTGATCCGTAGGTGTCTCCTTTCTAACCATGTTAAGCTCAAAGGTTCGGAGCTTGTTGACTGCCGTTTCCAGATCACATTGGGGAAAGTCTTTGTCTTCCCTCATCAGCACCGTGTACATCTCCCATTTTGGTGGGAGAGCATCAAGAAGCTTCTCAACTATCTCTTCTTCTCGGTAAGAAATTTGACTTTCTTCAGTTGGTCAACCTCGAACAACAACAATTTCATTGCCCACAAACACCCAAATATGTGTCAATATCCAGTTTCAATCAATATCCCATTCACAAACTCAACTCCATATCCAGAGTTGACACGTATTTGTTCACACGTAAGACCCAGAGATAACAAGTTTCACTCGTTGACGGAACATCTCCGGTCTCACAATAATCGTGTACACCTGGCCATACAGACGAAAACTCCAAAACACTCTTTTTTTTTTCTCGTTAACTTCGCCCAAAGTCAACTTCGCCTGTCCATAACTTCGCCTGGCTATAACTTCGCCTGGCTAAAACTTCGCTTGGCTGCTAACTTCGCCTGGCCAATAACATCGCCGAAACCCTACGAACAGTGACGGCAACTTCGCCTGAATCCCATAACTTCGCCTGCGGCGCTGTTCAGCCTAGAACGCATCAGATTCGTGCCAGAAACACCAAAACGCCGATCTCGAACCATAGCATAAGAGCCTAAGGCTCTGATACCACTTGTAGGTCCCCCCGATGTCGCTGATCGATACGAGATCCGCACGATGTCTTGAAGTGCGGAATCCTCCTAGACTCGTTTATTGGTGTAAAAGACGAAGAACACGATTATACACGTACATAAACACATACACGAACAAATACACGAACAAATAAAAGAACGGGATAATCAAATCTGCAGATTCTTATATAATAATCAAACAAACACGTTACATACCGTAACCAAACAAAAAACACGACTGACCCGAGGTGAGCTCTACCTTGGGTCGTCTCACACGACTCTCCTTGTCTCTTACTCTCTCCAAACAAACTGCTCAAAACACACACTAATTTCTGGATTCCTAAACCTAAACAAGACACACATATATATATATATATAAAACATTCTCGGGCATGGGCTTCAGTAGGCGAAGTTGTGCTAACTTCGCCTAAGTGCTAACTTCGCCTGTGGCGTTCCGCTGGTCAGAATTGCATAGCGACGGTCACAAAATGCACCAACACATGCAGAAGCGCGTTTTCGGTTTTGAAAAGATTTTCGGGATTGTCTCCTTTTTGGTTTTACAACAAAATCCTCAGATTTTTCAACCTTTGGATATTTTCTCTTGAATATTTTTGGTGAGTTCTTCGGTTTTTCAACCTCGTAACCCTTTTTCAACCTTTGCCTTTCCCTTTTGTTATCCAAAAGGGTTTCCTTATTTTCTTTGTGTTTTCGGGCTTTACATCTGTCTCACTGGCTGAATTGTCAGTTCGGTCTATCCTTGTTTTTGCATAAGAAGCAACCTTAGGGTGAGACTAACCAAATCAACTGTTCATTTCTCTCTGTTGTCGGTGCCAGTTCTTGCAATGAGACGGATTTCCACAAACAAAACAGCACTTTCTTTATTGAGTTCTGTAGATATCGTCTGAGCGGTGTGATGGGAAAGGTGATGCATGAAAGGGAACATATTTGTAATAACTTTCAGAATTATAACCACGATCATCAAAACCATTTGCATAAAAGCTGTTAAGCAATTTGCGAAAGCTAACACGGTAATGTAGCAAACACCACTGGTATCAACTACATTGTTTATAAAGAATAATACAAGCTAATTTACAATATTTTATATCGTTCTAACTTCTTTTACAAATTATGTATGAGTTCAAATTATGTATTATTTATAAATTTTGTACTATTTATAAAGAATAATACAGCCACGTTGTTTATTTTGTTAAAACGAGTATGAGTTCAAACTCTAATGTTTATCATATAAATTATGTATTTTATAACTAATAGATATAGAATTCACTTATTCAACATTATTAACATTTAAATACATATTCAATATTTAAATGTAGATGGAGGTTCTTAAAAGTTTGGGAAAAAGAAGGGTGGAATTGTTATTTTAGAATAATCGATCTTTGTCGGGTTTTTTTAATTTCTAACGTTTATAACTTATTTATATGACATTTTTTTATAGAAGTCTTACCCCATAAAAAGGGATCAATTTTTATGTATAATTTTAGTATCATATTGACACATAAAAAATGATACCTAAAAGAAATACAAAATTTGTGTTTTATTTCTATCTTGCGTAACATTTTGTGTGGCACTTTGGTGATTTTTTTATGCGCTATATTTTTGTATTTAGTTTTTTGTGTTGAATTTTTTAATAGGAAAAATTCTAAAGATGTCTCGTAAATGGAGAGAGATTTCATTTTTTCGTCATAAATAAAAGTTTTCAGAAATGTCTTCTACAAACACGTCTTTGTTAATGTTTAGGCCTCAGCGCGTCTTTCACGACATGTTTGGACCATTAATTGTTTTCTTTTTAATATTACATTATTATAATTAATTTTATCCATATTTGGTTTTTCCTTTATAACTTGTAATATATAAATTTATATATAATTTCGAATATGTCGCTGAGACGTGTTTATTTTTTCTACATGATTTCATAAATTTTACTCAAAATCGAGGGTCAAATTAATATCGAAATGTTTAATAAAATATGATCATGCTTGTTTTAAGTAAAGTTTATGCCAACACGTAGATAAAAATAAGCACGTCTCAACGGCATATTAGGAACTTTATAATACTTTATGCATTACAAGTTATTAAAAAACCAAATACGAGTAAAATTAATTATAATAATGTAATATTAAAAAAACAATTAATATGGCAAACATGTCGTGAAAGACGCGTTAGAGGCTAACTGGTCGTGAAAGACGCGCATTGGAGGCTGACTGGTCGTGAAAGACGCGTTGAGGCCTAACATATCGTCAAAGACGTGTTTGTAGGGGGGCATTTCTGGAAAATTTTATTTATGGGGACAAAAATAGAATCTCTCTCCATTAATGAAACATTTTAAGAATTTTTCTTTATTTATTTATTTATTGTTTTATTTTGAGAAAACAAAATTGTGAGAGCTTGGGTTTTGAGACCAAATGGCCTTCAATTCTAATTGAATACTGCCATATGTCAAAAACCACTATGATAATACAAGGGAATATTAAATTTTTAACTAGGTCTCAAATCTTAATAAAAAGCGACAACAATGTGAGACTAACGCTATATAGTATATACCCTTAATCCCTTATAGGTAGGTACTTGTACACGTAAAGGTTGATAGACCCATGAAGGTCAGCAGATCCGAACCCCTCAAGTCCACTTCCGTCGATGATCATACAATAGAATTTAAATTGACATTATTGTAAAAAAAAAAAACAAAAAATAGAAAGAAAAAAAAGTAAAAACTATTTTTATGACACAAGTCTTTGTTCTGTCAGTTTTAAGTTAAGGAATGCACCAACCGTGCATTAACGCCATTTATCTCAAATGTGACATGTGGAGAAAAGTTGAAGGGCTTATTGGAAAAAAAAATCACCAATGTAGAGAGGCTATTTTGCAATTATAATTTGGTGCGTTTGCTCTTTGGGAATCTTTGATAATATTGGAAAATCAAACAGAAATTCCCAACATGTACTATTGTCTATCCATAGTAATTCCTAGGTTGTACAACTTTGCTAAAATCATTATATTTTTATCCTAAGGCCTTCGGTAAACACAAATCGGGTATATACCTAATGGAGGTACACCAGTACACCACAGCCTTTAGTTTAAAATCAACTTGGGGTAGCGCATTTCGGTGTACTGTACCAGATGATATCATGAGGAGAGAGATGGAATGTGTGTGTTGAGAGAGAGAGAGAGAGTTGAGCTAGTTGAAAGAAGTGTTGCCTATTGTTTATGTGATATAGAGTAGTATATGATGTAAAATGCATAGTATTGTGGGATTGCTAAGTATTGAGGTACCTTGAGCGAGCACCCCTCTCGCCCTAATCACATTAATTAATTTGATTAAATCGAATTTAGTTATCCATGAATTTTGTAAAATTTATATTAAATAACACATTTTTTGCACTTGTTTCAAGGTCTAATTTGGCAATTTTGACAAATTTTGGGACCGGACCCCTAACTATGGTTTCGTAAAATGGCAAATCAAGCCAGTTAGATAGTTGGTGCATCGGTTGGTTTTGCGGGTTATTGTTTATTTTTGAGTTGTTAGACATTTGAACCTTTTCAAATCATTCGTGTTTTAACTTTTTAGAATAATAAAAATGTTTCATGATTATAACTACATGTTTAAAAATAAAAAAGAAAACAAATATTAAAGGTCAGCCAGTTGGTTCAAGTTACACGATCGATTCCAAGTTTCAAAATAAGCCCAACTATTAAAACACCAAACTACGAATAAACCATTTGGATCTCTAACCAACCGAGTTGCTTCAGTTTATGTGGTCCAGTCAGTTTCAACAGTTTTCTAACTCCCTTATATACCAACAATAATTCACGGTATCAAGCCATAATAAAAACAACACTAGATACTAGTATTACTAGAAAACTTAGTCGGCCTACTTACTAAGATGAAATACAGACCAACATTGAACTACATACGGACCGTATCGAACAAGCCATGAAATGAATGCTTGTTAAATGGGACCGAAGTGAGAACGAACCAGATATTCTTGATCAAGTTCAATTATTAATCGAGTCACAATGTAGGGTCTATTTTGCAATTTTGATTTTGAAGAGGTAGGTCCCAGCAGAGCCCAGTTGGACCCACAGGACTCACCTTGAAGAGAGACGTCTGCGCAGAAACCAACTGGATCCGCAGGACCCACCATGCTCAGAGACGTGACGTCCTTACGCGCAATACGCAAGCTGTTCCCGCAGGAAATGCCTCCCAATGGTGAAGTACTCCGCCTGTTCCCGCAGCTGCGGATACAAGCCATCAGGGAAGGCCACCCGCGCAGCAAGGCTACACGCACAAGGCACTTAGCTCTCAATAATTCAGTAGTCACCTGAAGGAATGAGCAAAGCCGGGAACAATCCCGCACAAAGGCGGGAGGGGGAATACTCCCGCCCAAATGAGCCAGTCCGTACGATACTGGAAGATCTTTTGTACTGTACCTGATGAGGTATGGGCAAAAGATCTGACCAGAGATACGACAGCCCATTGACAACAGTATGGCGAGCAGCATGCTCTTGTACTGTATGTCACTATTAGCCGCTACCTACTCACTAACTCCTGTCATACCACGTGCATAGCCTGCAGTTGGTGGAAAAGGAATAGTACACAGCAGGCCTGGTCACTGTCAGCCGCTGCCTACCCACCAACTACCAGCATGGCACGTGCGTAGGCCACAGTTGGTAGAACAGGAATACTATTCAACAGGCTATACCCTCTTGGAAACCTACCTTCGGCTATAAATACCCCAAATGGTATGATCATCTCATCTTATCTTGTATCTTACATCTTATACCTGATATCTGCTCTAGCAATCTCTTAATATACACTTATATTCAAGAGCAATCTAGTCTGATTCACACGCCGGAGGGTGGTCACAAGGAGGTACCCCCCCCCTTCTCAGTGGCGAGCTCACGGTGTCTGTTTTGCAGGTTATCAGAAGAACCATCTTTGCCGGGTCTAACCCCTCGTGAGAAACATCTATTTAACCCCCAGATTATCCGTAATCTGCCCGGGTCGATTAGTGTTTCTTCATTGGCGCCATCCGTGCATAAAAGCTAGAACTTCATTTCTTTTCAGTTTTTTCAAACTTCTGGAAAGATGGTTAAAGAAACTCCGGTAACCACAACCCCAGCTACTGAGGGGAATACCGGCGACTACACAGTTTTTACGAACACTACCCCGGTTACCCAAGCCGGGGCAAGTGCAGTAAATTTTACGAACACTACCCCAGTTACCCAAGCTGGGGCAAGTGCAGTAAATAATCGCTCACTGGGATTCACCGATACCCAGTTAGAGAGACAACGAACGAGGCTCCCCCGCCAAACACTCGATGAAGTTAAAGCGTGGGCGGAAGCACGTCAAAAAGAATTCCAAGCTGAGTTGGATGAACGCTTACGTTCACTTCAACAGCCTGAGGAATTCGGAGAGTACTGGGACAACGATTCGGAGGAATCCGATAGTGACGCAAACCCTCGTCATAGGGCGAAAGGGAAGCGTAAGGAAACGGACTCCCAACCGAGAAGACGTTTTGGAGAAACCTTCAAACCAAAAAACGCAGGTGGAAACCCACGTGACTTCTCCAAAACATTTACACCAACTGCTGCAAAGGCGGGAACGTCCAAATTTGCAAGGGACATTGCGGAAGCAATCGTCCCGAAAAGTGCCAAACAGATGTCCAATATCGGCACTTACGATGGTATATCTGATCCAGACGATCATTTGAACAGGTTCATAGCGGGGGCAACCGTCAGTAGTTGGACGGAACCTACGTGGTGTTACATGTTCCAAATGACGCTTGTTGGGGCAGCTAGAGCGTGGTTCGATCGTCTACCGGTCCACCACATCTACGATTGGGAAGACTTCCAGCAGAAATTTAGCCAACACTTCAGCCAACAAAGAAAGTATACCGAAGAGCAATGGACAATCCTCAAATGCATTCGAGAGGAAGATGAATCTTTGCCAGACTTCATCACTCGCTTCAACTCAAAGAAACTAAGTCTGGGTAATATTAGCGAAGATCTTGTTTGCGCTGCTTTCATCCAGGACGCGAACGACCCAGAGCTCATCCGCACCTTAACGGGTAAAGATGGCATGCCATCCACATGGGATGCCATCATGACAGCAGCTAAACGCTTTGAGGAAACGGAGAAGCAACTGGGTAGAGATCTCCCCCAGAGCACAAACCTCTACACCCAGAAAACAAGAGAAGACAACGTCCTTACCGCCCGACTAAACAAAAAGCGGAAGCTAGGCATTTGGCAGTCAAGGGTAAACTTTGACACCTCATCCGGCTTGCAACATCGGTTAGGCGGAAGGGAAAACGTACAGTCGAACCAGAACTCCAGATGGACGCCACTCACCAAAAGCGTCACCGAGATATTCGCCACTGAGGAGCTCCCATGGCCAAAGGCTCCAATAATCCGACATCGTCACAATGCTGATCGGAGCAAATACTGTGACTTTCACAGGACAAAAGGCCACAACACTGAAGAATGCACAGACGTAAAGGACATCGTCGAAGCATTTGTCAGAGATGGGACGCTCGCACACCTCGTGGCGTAACGAACGCTGAGCAGGCTGATGCGTGTAGAACCCCAGCTGGGGAAAACACGAATAAAATTGCAGCTTCAATGCCGGAGACTACATACTGCGTAAACAACGAGATCCCGAACCAGGTGCATATCGGCTCGATGGCACTCCCATCCCAACAACATGGAATGGAGCTCAATTACACAGTTTGCATGTAGATCAATTCCAAATTTGTAAAGAAAAGGCCCAGAGCCACTTCTAATGGAAATGATTCTCCTTAGAACATCGACGCTGATGATTTTACATTTATACTTAAACTTTCCACACGGATATGCCGGTTTTCACCGCATAATTACGTGGAAAGTCGTTGCGTGGGGAAGGCGGCAAAACCCGCATAAACCCAAAAAACGGCAAACCTTCACGCAGGTCAGTTAAAGGTAAAGTTCAGTCATCCCACTAAATGAAAGTGCCGGTATATCCGCATGAATCATGATAGAGGAAACTGAACACTAACCTATTAACAACCGCGCGTCGATCGGTTAATTTATTCAACACTGATGCCGGTACTCACCGCATAATTACGTGGAAAGTCGTTGCGTGGGGAAGGCGGCAAAACCCGCATAAACCCAAAAAACGGTAAACCTTCACGCAGGTCAGTCATAGGTAAACTTTTGTCATCCCACTAAATGAAAGTGCCGGTCCTAACCGCACAAATCATGAGAGGAAACCGAACCTATTGACAACCGCGCGTCGAACGGTTAACTTATTCAAAATACTTTAGAAAATTTCTAACAGAAGGATGAGGAAAACCTCCACGCAGGTTAGATGTAGGTAAAGTTTAGCCATCCTACTAAGTGCAAGTGACGGTCTTACCCGCACAATCACGAACGAGGAAGCAAAACTTCAACCTATTATCTACCACGTTCAAAGGTTAGCTTATTCTAAACACTTAGAAAATTTCAAAGGAAAAGATGAGGAAAACTTCCACGCAGGTCAGATATAGGTAAAGTTTAGCCATCCTACTAAGTGCAAGTGACGGTCTTATCCGCACAATCATGAAAGAGGACGCAAAACTTTAACATATTATCTACCACGTTGAAAAGTTAAATTATCTAAGTACTAAAGAAATTGCTAAGTTAAATCAGAATATGCGTGAAATAAACAAGGCAAGGGATTGGCAAATAATCTTTATTCCATCGAAATTCAAATATTACAAAGATTGCTGGGTACATACCCGCATACAAAAGAAGCTATACAAAAATAAAAATCTACTCTAATGGTGGAAAGGGATCTTCAGGATCAAGCCTCAGGACCACTTCCACTTGGACCCGCACCATCAGTAGAGTGTGGCGGTTCAAGGAAAGCTTTAAGGATAGCTAGCCCATCATCAGCAGCGGCAACTTCGTTTACCTTCTCCACCACCGGATGCGGGAAGGCGGCATACTGATTCACTGCTTGGTCATATACAGCTTCAGTATCCACATCAAATAAAGGGAAGTTGGAAGGCGGGATGCATTTCTCAACGAACCCTAGACCAAGCAGGAAGCCGGCCTTTTCCCCATCCTCATGAGAAGCGTTGAGGGCTGCGCTCATAGCATCGTCATAAGACGTATTCGTGAAGACCCGATGCACAACCTACAAAAAGAAAAAATACAAGTATCAAAACCTTTTCTATTTACAAAGAAAAGCGTAAAGACATTATGAAGTTAAGCTTACCTGAGACAACGCTTCTCGAAGAAGCCATTCCTTGGCAACCAGAGCCTCTTGGAGGGCGGTTTGAGCTTGGTTACGGGCGCGTTCGGCTTCACTTTTATTGAGGTTGGCAAGCAACACTTCCTTTACAGCAGCCTCTTCAACGCCCTTTAGCTTCCGCTCAGTGTGGTCAAGCACGCCCCTCTGGTCCAAGATCTCTTGGAGCTTCTTGGCGTCTTCCATCGCCAAGGCATCATGAGCCTGTTGGAGCGCCTCTAGTTTGGCTTTAAGTTCCTTATTCTCGAGGCGTAGAGGCTCAGCAACAGCTTCAGCCTTGGTGGCCTTCTCGGTTGCGTTCCGTGCGGTTTCCTTAGCCAGCCGAAGTTGTTCGTTAACAGCTTGGGCAGCCTTGGAACGGGCCTCGAGACGGGCCTGAACATCAACCTCAAGGGCCTTGAAGGCCTTCTCCTTCTCCGCAGCCACTGCGGTAAGCCTCTTGTTCTCCTCCCGGACAGCCCGCGCCTGAGCTACTTCTTGAATACGAGCTGCTTTTAACTTGTCGTTTTCACGACAAAGCAGCTCGACGAGCGACTGCATTCGGGCCAGGAGAATCCGAAGCTCATTGGTTAGCCTACCCTCCTGGTAGCTAGCCATTGCTTCCCCCAACGCACCACTGGGAGCTGCGTGACAAGCCCACTCCACGCACTCCACAGGCGTGCGAAGGGTTGTTCCTCGGCGGATGTTCCATCGTGGAACATACACTTCATTGGAATCCGACACTGCAAAAAACAAAAAGCAGTTAGGAAAAGATGATATATAAAAAAAAAAAAAAAAAAAAAAAAAAAAGCCAAAAGAACCCTACGCACCTGTAGGGTCGACAACAGGCCGATAGCCGCCAAACCCATCACCTGAACCCAAGGGAAATCCATCCAAGAGGTCAGGCAGATGGGAAGGGGGCAGAGGATGGCGAGAAGCCCCAAGCATACCTGAAGGATCGGCCGTAGCTGCCGACGTCGGAGGAGGCATAGACGCCGCCGCGGTAGAAACCAACGGAGGTAACTCACCGGAGGTGAACTCACAACCGTGGTCGCCGCTGCGGAGGTACCCGCAGGAATAGTCACCGCCGGCTCAGTGAAAGATTCAGTAAATATGGCACTGACAGCCGGCGGTGATGTCATCACAGTTGGAACAGTTGGCTCAACTGGGTGAGCAACTGAACCAACTGAAGCAGGCGCAGCCGCCTGGGTCATCGCCTCAGGTAGGCTGACCAAGCCTACCGTCATGGGTCCGGAGGTGCTCCTCCCCGCTCCACCCTGGAATGCGGTAGCATCCACGCCTGCACAAAGAAGATATAAGTATATTGGCGGAAAGATATGAAGTTAAAAAATAAAGGAAGTTTGTACTTACGGGTTTTCTTGAGCCTAAAAGTGCGAACAGGCGGGGACGAACCCGATGGAGCCGGCCTCTTAACGCCGCTCACCGTCGTTGTCCTAGGCTGCTCGGAGGTGACGGTCGTCTCAGCCTCCGGAGCAGTGGTCTTAGCACCACCAGGGTTCCCCGCCACCTCCTCGCTTTCGGTCTCTGAATCAGACCGATGCACCGGATCGGCAGTGGAGGCAACCTTCGCCTTCCCCTTCCCGCCGGCAGCCTTCTTCTTCCGCACCAACGGAGGACCATCTGCGGATTCCTCATCAGAAGATGACAAAATTAGAGGAATTCCAGCAGAGGTTTCAGCATTGAGAGGTCGAGGGTTGAATAACGCCTTACCTGGCCGCGTGGCGCTCAGAATAGGGTGGCCTGGCGGGTAGACCTCCACAAACCGATCCCTCGTTTGCTCCAAGATGGGCAACTCGTTCTCATCGAGAGCACGAGTACCCATCCGAGCGGGACCATCACTCTCCCGCGGCTGCAGGAGAGACTGCAAATCGTTTCCCTCTGAAAATAAACAGGAAAGAAGTTATAAGAGATTCTAAATCAACAAAAAGAAATGAAGCATACCGTAAGGGACAGAGTTCAAACCGTATTCAAGGACGATCGGGATCTTTTGTGCCTCCGCATCCTTCCACACCCGGCTCATCCCGAGCATCACCATCCCGGACTCCGCAAAGCGGTAAACCGGAGATTGGACTCGGGAAATCTTTGAGAACCATTCCGCCTCCTGGTAGTTGGAGGCGTGAAGGCTGGGGAGTGCTTGCCCATTCTTGAACTTCATGGCAAGGGGGATGGCGCGAGCGGAGATATAAAAGAACTCCCGCTTCCATGAACGAAGACTGCGCTCGGTTGCGCAAATCTTCAAACCCTTGATCCGGGTTATCAGAGTATACCACCCCTGGATGCACCTCCAAGAGTAGAAGGTCATCAGGCGGTCGACGAAGGGCTCAACACCCAGAATCCGGCACACCCACTCGAAGTGGCGAATCTTCGCGATCGCCATCGGGTGTACCTCGGTCAGGTGTACACCGTGCCTCTCCAGAACACGGTACACAAACTTCGTCAGGGGGAACCTAAGATTCCCATAGACAAAGAATGCGGCATATACCCCGATCTTGCCTCTGGGGGCATCATACACCGTCTGGTGAGGTTCAGGAAACTCAGGCTCGAAAGACTCGAGCATGAACTTCCTGACGATGTACTGATATAGATCGACAGGCAGAGCACACTGGCACTCGCCAGCAGTACTCTTGTCATCCTTGTCGGACGTGGATGACGGGTTCTCGGCGTACACCCCAGCCTCCTCGGCTGTAGCCTCAAGATCGTGAGCAGAAGACATCTTGCAGGTATGAAAGAAGAGAACGATTTTAAGAGAATGCTCGACTGAAAAGGTGAGTATTCGCCGGAAATCGTTTTGAAGATGAAGAGAAAAGTGAGTGTGGATTACAAAGGACCCTCTCCCCCTTTATATACTAATCGCAATCAATGCGATGAATTTAATGCGGAAGAGAGAGAAATCGCAGGTGCAATGAAACTATGACACGTGGCAAAGAGCAAGCTGGCAACAGCTGTTGAAAGGACGCGTGCCATTAATTTCGCGGCCACGCGCCCGAAAAATCGCGCCCACGCGCCTGAAAAAGCGTCTGGAATGACCATGTACTGTCACGTCACCATAACTTCCTGCACGTCCTGACACAGTCAGAAGAAACCGTCGGACGACGTTTCAACAGTTTGGACTGTTCTTATCCTTTCACCAACTCTTCGAATTTCAAAATTTCAAAAAGATTCAAAAGTAAGCGGGAAAATACCCCTTACCTTGGCAACCAAGTAACTGTAAGACAGGTGTGGGTACAGTGTTAAGGCAAAAACCCTTCACATACTTAGCACCTGCAGGGAATTGAAGCCAAGAATACCTCGGCGACCAAGTAACTATAAGACGGGTGCGGGTACAGTGTTAAGGCAAAAACCCTTCACATACTTAGCACCCGCAGGGAATTGACGCCAGGAATACCTTGGAAGTAAAGTAACCGTAAGACGAGTGCGGGTACAGTGTCAAGGCAAAACCCTTCACATACCTAGCGCTCCGCAGGGAATTGAAACCAAGAAGGATTCTCTGGGCAATGCTTGCGGAAACGGGAATAACATCCCCGCATAGCTGGAACGTCGAGAACTACATTGTTTGAAGCTTCAAGATGGAATTAGTGGTTTTAACATAATTGATCACTATGTTCAAAACTACCAAAACCTCATGGAGAATCCACACAAGTGTGACTCAACGCTCCTGACTTGCGAGGAGGTTACAGACCTACCCGCATCATACCCAAAGATCAAGCAGGAAAGTCGGGAATTTCTGCAAGTGACATAAGGACTTCCGCGGGAAGAATCCCTATGGAAAACCTTAAAACTAAACCCTTTTCAAAAACCCTTTGCTTAAGTCCAAAAGTTCACCTCACTTATTAAAACACTCATGAGAAGAACATTGGACTGGGGGGACTTGAAGAGGTAGGTCCCAGCAGAGCCCAGTTGGACCCACATGACTCACCTTGAAAAGAGACGTTTGCGCAGAAACCAACTGGATCCGCAGGACCCACCATGCTCAGAGACGTGACGTCCTTACACGCAGTACGCAAGCTGTTCCCGCAGGAAATGCCTCCCAATGGTGAAGTACTCCGCCTGTTCCCGCAGCTGCGGATACAAGCCATCAGGGAAGGCCACCCGCGCAGCAAGGCTACACGCACAAGGCACTTAGCTCTCAATAATTCAGTAGTCACCTGAAGGAATGAGCAAAGCCGGGAACAATCCCGCACAAAGGCGGGAGGGGGAATACTCCCGCCCAAATGAGCCAGTCCGTACGATACTGGAAGATCTTTTGTACTGTACCTGACGAGGTATGGGCAAAAGATCTGACCAGAGATACGACAGCCCATTGACAACAGTATGGCGAGCAGCATGCTCTTGTACTGTATGTCACTATTAGCCGCTACCTACTCACCAACTCCTGTCATACCACGTGCATAGCCTGCAGTTGGTGGAAAAGGAATAGTACACAGCAGGCCTGGTCACTGTCAGCCGCTGCCTACCCACCAACTACCAGCATGGCACGTGTGTAGGCCACAGTTGGTAGAACAGGAATACTATTCAACCGGCTATACCCTCTTGGAAACCTACCTTCGGCTATAAATACCCCAAATGGTATGATCATCTCATCTTATCTTGTATCTTACATCTTATACCTGATATCTGCTCTAGCAATCTCTTAATATACACTTATATTCAAGAGCAATCTAGTCTGATTCTCACGCCGGAGGGTGGTCACAAGGAGGTACCCCCCCCCTTCTCAGTGGCGAGCTCACGGTGTCTGTTTTGCAGGTTATCAGAAGAACCATCTTTGCCGGGTCTAACCCCTCGTGGAAAACATCTATTTAACCCCCAGATTATCCGTAATCTGCTCGGGGTCGATTAGTGTTTCTTCAGATTTGGTGCATTTTCTCTTTGAGAATCTTTGATAATAATGGAAAATCAAACAAAAATTCCCTACATGTACTATTGTCTATCCATAGTAATTTACTAGGTTGTACAACTTTTCTTAAATCATTATTCTTTAATCCTAATCACAACAGTTAATATAATTGAATAAAATTTGTTTGTTTATAAGTTTTGTAAAACTAATACTACATGAAATTCATGGTAAAATCTAAGTGATAATATAATTGTTATACCTTTGTTTCATGATATGATTTGGCCGGTTTTAATAAAATATATAATGGAAAGCTAACTAGAATTTTCAGAAACGATAAACTAAACCGACTAGGTTGGGTTGGTGTGACGGCCCATTCAGTTTAGCGGTTTTTTCTCTTCTTTTTATCTAAATCATATGATTATATTAAAAAAAATTAAAAACATAAAAAAGATTCATGATTATAACTACATATACCAATAACAAAAAAAATGTGAATAAATAAAAAAGGCCAACCGGACAGTTTAATTCACACAACTAGTTCCAAGTTTCAAAAGTAACCAAACCGTTAAAACCATCAAATCATGAAAACCGAACCATTTAGATGTCAACCTGGCCAATTTGCTTCAGTTTAAGTGATTCAGACAGGTCCATAAAACTACTATTACTAAAAACTTAGTCAGTCAGCTGTCATGATAGCATACAGACCAGTATTGAACCGGGCAGGGATATGAATCTTTGTTGAAGGGGACTGAACCGGGCTGTGCACCGGACCGATCATTCAATTACACATCAAAGGAGTCACAGACTCACAACACAAGCCTAGAAGGAGAAAAGTCAGAATTTAGAAAGGAAGGTCCACAAATACAATGAATTATCAAGTGGGACCAACTAGAGAGGGAGAGTACAACAAAAAGAGGGAACCATAAGGACCGATGAAAAAGAGTGAACACTTAAAACACACATTGAGGTTTGGACCACTTTCTTTTTTCACTCCAATTTAAGGAACCCCGCCCCCACCCATTCTCTTCCCATACCTTCTCTGTTTACCGAATTTAATTTCTCTCTTTATTTAAACACTTTTTTATTTTTTATTTTAACTTTAGAAAGAAAAAAAAGATAGCTAAAAACGACATTGCTATGTATCCGGTTTGCGATGCGGAGGCAGAGTCGATTGATCGTATTTTTATTTCATGTGGGTTAGCGTAAACGATTATGATTTCTCAATGGTTTAAGGTTCCATCAATTTATGTTTTTTGTGTTCGGGATTTGGTGGAATTGTATAAGTACTCAGCATTCCCTAAACACAAAGCTAAAGTGTTTCATGCGGTATGCATGGTGTTAATGTGGTGTATTTGGAAGAAACAGAATGCATTAGTCCATAATGGAATCTCAATACACGTGACCGGTTTGGTGGAAGAAATTAAAGTGATATAGTATTTTTGGATAAATAATAGGTCTAAAAAGATTAGGTTTTTGTTGGAAGATTAACATAGTTTTCGAATATAATTCTTGTATTACAGATGGTAAGACAATTATGCAATTGTTTGGTCTTGTTTTTTGGTGGTTGTTTCTCATGGTTTTCTAGCCCCTTGCTAGAATTTTAATAAAATAATTTTATTGGTTGTTCCAAAAAAAAGTTAAGGATGGCCACACCAAAGACCAATTGGGCTAAAGGAACCTCAATGGCTTATGAGAGGCCGAGGGTTCGATTCTCATTCAAGATAAAATGTCATGCGCTAGCCACCAGCGTTGTTCGCGATCACAGGCGAGGGTGGCCTTTTACCAATGGATATACCTGGGTGGTCGGGCTTTGTTGGTCGTTCAAAAATAAAAATTGAAAATGACCACACCACAAATAGAAAGAAAACAATACAGTAGAAACCGAGAGCGCAAAACTTAGGCAATGTAACATTCGTTACTTTTCAAACCCGACCCATTTCGAATTTTCGGTTTTTGTTTTTATATATATATATATATATATATAATATCTCAAGTTTTGTTTAATGTATTTTACATTCGTCGATTTGTATTTATATTCATATTTGTATTTGAACTAGCAGAATTACCCGCGCGTTGCGGCGGGAGTCCGGTTGGTATTGACTCAGTTCAGTTCATTGGCATAGTATCAATATTCATATAGCAACCAAAAAAACCATGATGCATTGTGCTCTTATAACCGAAAGATGAAACAATGGATTTGGAATGTATGATAAATAAGATAGTTGAGACTTAATATGACCAAAACATAAATAGTGTAATCAAAACATAAGACGGGATCTCGGGGTGTTGGTAAAAGTTTATTCGAAATTTATTTAAACCATGGCATTAACTCTGTACTATATAATCTAAACTTTTACTTAGGAAAAGGCATACAAATAATTTCAGTTAATACAATAACTTAGAAATATAAAATAAAATATATAAAATAGATCAAAATCGTACAAATTAGATTAAATATTATATAATTAATCTAATTGTCAAGTAAAAAAAATAGATGCCGGTAAAAAAATGTAAAAATATAGATCATCCTTGTTTCTTTGTCTGACGAAGATGAAATTAAACTCATTCTCATTTTAAACACTTGAATTTATTATGTAGAATTACAGATTTCTACACATCACTTGCTAATTTGATATAAGCATGAGTACAATGCAACTCTTTAAAAAGTCTCCACATACAATCTATTGAGTCATCATGTCTATTAGCGTGTCCATCATCAATTTTAATAATAAATCCACACATTAGTGTTGGAGGGTTTGAAATACAAGTCGTCATGTCTTTATCATTTTTATTTTGTTTATTTAGGAATTACATTCAAATAAAAGAGCAAAATGTAGATGGTAATATAATGTGTTACATAGAATATTTAAATTTAAACATTGTTGTAACAATTCAAGAAATTAGTACTAAATTTCCTTAAAATATTGGTTAATATGTTTGTTACAGTTTTGGAAAAAAAACATCAAAGTGTATACACAATCATAATTAACAATAGCATATCCATACTATAATTAATATTTATGCAAAAACAAAATATAATTCCTACACAACTATAAACAAAATCATTTATCTGAAAAGAAAACTTTAGCTAGACAATAAAATAAAAAAACATCTAAAATTAAAAGTTATAGCACAATATGGTAAATGTTTTTATCCTCATCAATCAAATTTCATATTTTTTATCTTGACTTTGATCATTAATTTCCAAATGAACCACAAACAATTTATGAAGATAATTAAATTCAATCATCAATTTAATCATAAACGCATGATCTGTGGATTTATTTGAATTGCTTTTCACAAAACAACAAATTAAAATCAATCAAAATTTATTTATTTATTGGCTGTTAATGGTAAATTGTAAAACGATTAAGTGGCCATTATTTGAGGAACAAAATTAATCAAAACTCAACCTAAGGCCTTTATTTGTATCATTGTTTTTAAACATGTTTGTAAATTCCAAAGGTAGGTGGAGCATTATATGAAAAACACAATTTCTTCCACGTTCACCGTCGTCTTTTTGGCATAAGTATCCCGGCCACGTCCATCTTTTCCGGTGACGGCGACGCGTAAATCATTGAAATCAATCAACGAAAATTATGCCATTTCAAAATTGCAGACCGTGAATCACGAGTCAAACTTGCAGTACATTTTCATTCATGACAGATCGGATCGATCCGAAAGCGGAATTCTAAACGGGACTGTTTGTTTGATTCAGGATGTTCGTTCGCATCCACATGTTATCGAATGATAATGATATAGTGTATGTTGCAGTGGTATATATAGGGTATGAAACGGTGGGGGAAGTGGCGGTGACGGTTAAAGGAGACGCGCTAGAAGTTGGAAATTATGACGGTATTGATTAATTGTGACTTGTTACAGTACTAAAATATGATAACCGTCGATGTTTCGTTTAATGTTGCGCTTTTAATTTGGCTAAATATTATATATTGCTTTAACTTTAATTCTATTGTAAGAATTATAACAAAATAATAACCGTTGATATGTTATTTAATTTGTTAATAACAGTGGTGGTTCAAATCTAACTATTTAATAGAGAGAATTTGTGTAAAATAAGAAAAAAAAATATGCAACGGTTATTTGTTTTAATATATAGCAATTAAATAAATAAAAAATAAAAAGAAACTAAACATTTTGGAACTTTATGTAGCGGTTATATGTTTTATTCTATTAACAATTAAATAAATAAAAAATAAAAGGAAACTAAACATTTTGACATCAATTCTAAATGTAGTATAGATAATTCGTAAGCCGACCCGTTGGATCGTTTCGATGCATTGTTATTTATTAATTTTCATTAATGAAGCGTTTCTCGACATTTAAAGTTCATTATTCGTCGTTTTGTATTACTTTCGATCAATCGTCGAATCACCAGGATTCAAAGTTTTTTTAAATTTAATCGATTCAAAAACTATCGGGTATATTATGAAAATAATCCAAAAATATATTTACTTTTAACAAATTTATAACATTCAAAGTTCAAGGCTCTAATATGTAACTATATTTTAAATTCTATTTTAAAGTAAATTGAAAGTTGAGGGGTCAGAAGTATAAATAGGTTTAAATTATAATAACAAAATATAAAACTAATTCTTTCACCTTCATGGGTTACGTTTTTCCGAGGAGTAATTTCCGGCGAGCCTTAAATACCGTTAAAACGCGCGTAATATTTCAATTAAATCTCGTAACCACGTTAGACCATAACGACAAACTCATAATCATCCTTATTAACGTTTTATAAGCGACAAATCCGCATGTAATGATACCGTGAAATCCGTCGGCCGTTTTGTTAAAATCCATTAACGAGCATTAAACGATTAACTCTCCAATTGGCACTATAAAATGGACCTAGTCAGTCATCTAAACTCATCTCAACCTTCTTTCTCTTCTGATAAACTCTCTATAATCACTAAGTAATCCGTCAAAGTCGTTTTCCGGCGAATCTCTGTTCGACGTCAAACAACGTCTACAGGTTATAATTATATGTATTTGAATAGTTTTTACCTGATTAATAAAACCCCTTACATAATACAATCAAACATGGGACGGATTTAAGGAATTGAAACCTAGGGTTTATAACGGGGAAGATGAACATGATATTATATATACGGGTTGAGTTAAAATATGAAGTCAGATTAGTCCATTAATTTTATATTTGGATGGCTAAGATTAGCTTGGGGAAATATTGAAGATGAAATAAGGGGAAAGGTATAAATGAAATAATACATATTTGTTAATTTTCTCTCTCCACATGCAAAGCACATCCAATTCTCTCATCATTTTAAAATGCTCATAACTTATTTATATGACATCCGTTTTATAAAAAATATTCATCATAATAACGAGCGTTTTTTTATCTTTAATGTGAGTACCATATTGTTATATAAAAAAATAAAAAAAGTTAGTGGGTTTTTCTATACATTACGTTATATGCTATGGTTATTGTGTTTTGCAAATTATGTTTCATCAAATTGTGTTTTTTTGGGTTTTGCGATTCAAAAATGGTAGCGGCGCAACTTGTTGCCCGCTTGCCTTCTGTTTCGATGTAATCCAATAAACAATTTATAATAATCATTATGTAACAATTAAAAAAAAACTATGGCTTATGCAACTAAGTTGACCATATAAAATTGTGTTTTTTTCTTGTGTTTTATAAATTATGTTTCATCAAATTGTGTTTTTTTCATTGTGCTTTAGCATAAATTTTTTCATTGTGTTTTAGTATAAAGTTTTTATATTGTGTTTTAATATAGTTGTTTTCCCATTTATTTTAGCTTTTTAATTGTGTTTTCAAATCACAAATTTACATCTTCTACAATATAAGTATCTAAATGAACTTGTTTCATTATGTTTTAGCTTACTATTTGTTTTAGTGAAAAACACAATGAACATTTATAAAAAGCATAATCGGGTGAACAACACAATTGTTTTATAAATTCAATTTGGTGAAAATGAAAGCTAATTGAAAAACACAATTGTCTTGTAAATTCAATTTCGCGAAGCTCGGTCAAATGTGGCTAGTCAAACGGTGTCTTAAATTGTCGGTTTCGGTTCTTAATTTGGTTTAATGACACTCGCCGGAGAATGGTGGTGCGGCCGGAATACGCTGTCGGAAAACCTGAAAGAACAGAAGCGGTGTTTTGATTTGGATTGTTGGCTGATTTGTGGTCCGTGGAGCTGTGACGGTGATAGGGAAGACAGCCGACGCCGGAGAGGATGTCGGTGGTGGTGGGTGGAGGAGCAGTGGATAGTTGTGGATGGGTTTCTTTGAGATGCAGGAGATGAGTGAATTGTGATGGATGCAAGTGGGTTTTTATTTTTATGGACAAAATGCTTTCCTTCTTAGCCTTCCTACAAAAACATAACTTCCTATTTGAACCCAACCCTTATATATATAAATTGATTTCTATTCCTAAACTGACTATCAAGCTGGCTCAACTGGTAACTCGTGTGTTTGTGGTCAAAATGACCCGGGTTAGGCCGTTTCCCTTCTTATTAATTTAAAATCATTTTTTTCATTTATTATATACCTAACCAAATAAATTCATTAAAAAATTATTAAAATTCTTTTTAAATCAATTAAAATTATTTTTCAAAATAAATAAAATTTTATATATTATAAGTTATCGTTTCATCCAAAACCCAACTTTTTCTTAATTCGTATCGTTTCGTTAAACCCATTAAACATGATATTTTATTAATTATTCGTTCCGTTAAACTTTATATACGCTAATGTAACCATATTAGGAATAATATTAGACCAATACAATTCATAAATATTAAAGTTCTCTTAATAAAAATAAATTATTAATTAAATAGTATTAAAATAATTTAAACCGTTAAAAGTTAGTTTATAAATTAGTTAACATTAATTCGTTAGCCTTTAAACCGTTAACGTTTTTCCGTTAAACTATAAATCCGTAAGCTTAAAAATAATTTTATATTAAGCCATCAAATGCTAATAAAATAATACATTTCCCAAAGAACAATTCATATTATGCCGATTAGTTAGATTTCGTTTTTTTTCTTTGTTTTAAATATAGTTCTTGAAGTTCGGTTGCTTCGGTTTCGTTAAACGTGCTTTCGCTTTTTATTTCAAGGTGAGTTCTTCATAACCCCATTTTTAACGCTTTATAATGTTTTGGGGTGTAGCACGTCACAAGTTTTTCTTTCGTTAGTTATGCACTTGTTTACAAACCGATTCACTTATATCGTACATGTTAATATTATTCGTGCATATTGTTTATGATTATACGTGAACTTGCTTGCAGCATGTTTATTGTTTTTATGGTGGAAGTTACGCAAACGCAACGCATACACATAGTGGGAGGGTCCGACGGGACGTACCTGCGCCGTCTAACGTTACAATTTCGGTTGTTTACGTAAGGTGGTTCTCATTTCCCTGACTTCTACGGCTTCAGCTAAATGAACGGGAGGACAACACTATTTGTTTTCATTTACATTATGTTTGAATATATATTGCATAACGATCGTTGAATCGCGCATATATATATATATTCACAAAAACTTATGAAAACTCACCAACATGTATTGTTGACAAAATATATTACTTTCAACGTGTTGCAGGTTTATACGATGAAGTGCCAGGACAAGAAAACTAGTTATGCCTTAGGATTATTTCAATGAATAAGTATTTATTTCATTTAGATTTAATGTTATTTGTCTTATTATCAGACTATTTGTGTACTTGCAAAGTTATGGAATATAATAAATATATTGTCACTATTAATAGTGTTACGAGCTTATGAGTGATCTGTACGTTGCACCCGGGCGTATTCCGCTTAAAGCCGGGATGTTACAGACAAGTTGACAAGTTTGAGATCCAAATAGTTTGGTTTTAACAGTTTAATGGTTCTGTTCGGTCCGGAAGTAAAAAAAACCATGAATTAGTTTTTATTATACATTTTTTAATTTTGTTTATAGAAAGTTATGTATATGTATATGTATGAATGTATCCTAATTATAAAGTTATGAAACATCTTTATTCTTCTAAAACTTTGAATACAAACAAAAACATTATGGTAAAAGTAAACCAAATAGTCCAGACTCCAGATCGACCAATACAAGTCGACCGGTTTAAAATCCAAACAGTTCGGTTTTGACGGTTTGTTGTTAACAGTTCAGTTAGGCTTGGAACTTGTAACGAGGCGTTTAAGTTTTATTATTTATATATATATTTTTTCATTTCTGGAATTTATAGTTATGTACTTATGTATACGCATTTGAATCATTTGAAATCTTTATTGTTTAAAAACTAACAAAATAATGTTTTGAAGAAAAAGAAATTTAAAGAATCGGTTCAAACCGCCAAACCAGACGGTCACACCAACCCACCGAAACTCGATAGTTCGCAGTTCAGCCTAGCTTGAATTTCTGTCGGAACACCAGAACCGGCCAATATTTTTCTAACCATCATTTTTACACCATCTCATATATTCATATATATGATCATATCTATCCCCAACCCCAGAAAAATATTGTACCTGAAGCATTAAAGATTTTACGTAGTGTAAATAGGTAGATATAATATAATCGTTTGACTGTACGTACGAGTAAATGAAGGAATCCCATGAAAAAAACAATGCAGTGAACTGTGAAATAAGAACATTGCAGGATGTACTTTTATGTAAGTAGATAAAGATACCAAATAAAACTAGTTAAGACCAAACTTTCGTTATGTGAAATTACCATGTTACCCTTGTTGTAGACCAGCTGTTGACTCGCAAAGGCGTAACACGCCTGCTGAATGATGCAGATTAATATGGTCCGATTATCATCAGGTTGGTGGAGTCTCTTGTCAAGCATTTAAAGTTAAGACATAGGTTGTTTTTTTTAATACTAGTAATTCCAAATATCCTCAAACCTTATATAGGACCAACAAACAAATCTTAAATTTCTCAAATGTTGGATGTAAACCAAGCTAAATAGACACTAAACTAATGGAAACAGTGAGATCAGTTAAAAGGACTTCAGAATTTAATATCAAGAAGGATACTGACCTGGCAGTTACTCTATGTTTATCTTTTCCAGAACTATATCATTCTATCATTAAATTAATCAACCAATTAGTGAAAATTTTCATAACAATAGTAAGTAAGTTGCAGGCACATGCGTACCCGAAATTAATATTCATATACCGATCAGCAGTGTATAATAAGCAGCTATTCAATGTAGACAGATTTTCATGGTAACAGAGGTTCCCCTCTGGTGGACTTAGGGAGTATTGGTTTCACAGCCGGTCAAGCTACTTTGAAAGTTGCTTCAGGGAAGATGACCAAACATGAGAAGGCATCTCTTAACAACCAACATGTGTTTATTCTTTTTGCTTTTGACACTTTTGGTTTCCTCGCGCCTGAAGCTGTCAAGCTACTTAATCGTGTTCAACGGGTCATGCATAGTAATGTTATAACTCCAAGATCCGCAAATGTAGTTTTTAAAAGATTAGGTTTTGCAATTCAAAAAGGGATAGTGGGGCAGCTTGTTGCCCGCTTGCCTTTTGTTTCGATGTAATTTAATTTTCAACCTATTTTTAATCAAAATCAAAGATACAACTGCCAAAAAATAAAAATAAAAATGAAATTAGCACGCATCATTCTACATATGATTAAATATGGTTGTTTCAAACAAGTACTGGAAGCCTATATAATATGGTTATTGATTAATCACAGCTTCAGGGCTGGCTCAGGCATAGGGTGATGTGGGCGACCGGTCGGGGCACTTAATTTTCGGGGGCACAAAATTATATTTTATATATATATTTTTATGAAAAAGAAATATGTATATTTGATGTTATACTTTAATTTTACAATAACGAGCTTTGTCTAGTAGCATAGGTATGACTTCCAACCAAAAGGTTATAGATTATATTCTCACTTGAAACATTTTAATCTTATTTTTATACAAAAAAATTTTTACACAACCTAAATAATAACCAAGTAAGCCTATTTAAAAATTTAATTGTTTAAACCAAACAAAAAACCAATTACATAAGGCCTAAACTTTTTTTTGGCTTATATTATTTTGTTACTCACATAGTTATCAATAGCGATAATAGCGCTCGCTATAGCGCGCTATGTAGCGTAGCAGGATTTCATCATATCTCATATTTAGCGTGAAGAATAGCGACCTTTCAGGTTTATTTATTTTTTCCCTCTGTTTTAATTGAAATAGCGATGCTAAACCCTATATTTTAGCGGTTTTTTTGTTAATATACTGATAAAAACACTATTTTTGTCAAATTTATGTATAAAAATACATATAAAATATTTTTAATTTTTTTTTCTATTGTACCGCTAAACATAAAATTGCAACCGATATTTGGCCGCTATCGCTACGTAGTGTATAGGTAGCTTCGCTATTCACTATTAATAACTATGGTTACTTGTTGGAGTCTATAAGCCTTTTTATTTCGGCTCGGCCGAGGCATATAAATTCTCGAAGACGGCCCTGCGTAGCTTACACATGGCTGCACTAGTTTATGGTACACAAGCCCACTCAACTACTAATTTATGATTGGTCGATTTTCCGAAACATGTATGAATATAAACAGGCTGATATTTGATAGTCTTCCAAAAGCTACCGAAAACGTGCACGTGGCCCCTACCCATATGGAATTATTGTTTTCATGGTTCGTGAATTGACCGATTACATATTATGTATAACTTATTTTCTGAAATCCAGCTAATATTAATCTTAAGGTAACACTTTTGTCACATGTTACAAGAAGCAACTTGCACATCAATTTACACAATTCTAACATCAACAATCTATTAATTGCTAATGTCCATAAAATCAACTCACTTAACAATTATAGAAATCCGTTGCGGAACAATGATAGGTGACTTCGGAACGAAACTGACTGCTCACTAATTTAGATAGAAGGTAGAACTGAAAGCTTCTTATTGGGTTTCAATATATCTTCCTAGAACCATAGAATATTAGACATATAAACATAATAAACAGTGTGCTAAAAGTTTACAAGGGCAAGACTAAAAAATACAATGTATTAGACAATCCTTATCATCCGGTGATATTTGTTGTGTCCAAGTGAACTTACATGGTTAATAGTCAAGACTTAGAAGTTACGGGTAGTTCTGTAAATACTAATCGATTGAATGGTATGAGAATCAAGCTATGTGTTTGAGTGAGATTTAGTCCGGCCTCTGATATTTTTGGTTCACTCATAAATTAAAACGAGGAATAATTTTATTATATTCTTTGAAAACTGCCAAATTTATATATATATATATATATATATATGTCTAAATTTCATGTCATATTTATTCTACCAAAGCACCAACAAAAAGAGATATACCAGTTTCATAGTAAACAAAATAACGTACTTAGTACAGTGTGTTTCACTATATAAACAAAGAAGAAAACAACACTATTACTAGGCATTATTACATTACGTAATATTTTCTTTGTTTATAAAGTGAAACACGTTAGAAGTACTTTCAATTTATTTACCATAGAATAGATAAACATGATACTTTTAGTGTTAATCTTAAGATTTAGAAGGGTGATTTGAACTTGTATAAGAACATCCCCTATAAAGTATAAGCAAATATTGATGATAAGTTGAGATTGTTCACATTCAGTTGTGAAAGGTACTATCAACAGACAACAGTTGAGCTGAATTTGAGTGCTATTAATTTATATGTTCTACTCAAAATAAATATTAATACGACAAAACTTACATCAATATTAAATATCGAAGCCTTTGTTTCTAACTGTTTCACAATAAAAATGCCTTAAGAGTCCAAAGTCATTATTGCAAATGTCATCTTCATTCCAAATCAAAAGTACTTAAGCGATTTAATTGAGCATGTTGCAATTAGACATCACCAGAAAATAGAATCTTTTTGCAGTCCCTAATATGAGTTAAACATGTGTGGCCCTTGATCGTTGGCAGATAGCCTTGATGAGCTAATTATAAAGAATAGAGAATAATAATATTACTATGATAGCGGCTAAATTATATAATTCCACGCGTGCATTTGCAGCTAGCAGAAAACATAAGCAGTGAATATATGGTATTCCTGAAATGAACTTGTCATTCCAGTACCTTAACCGCAGCTTGTCTATTTAAAAACAAGAAAACAAACTAGATTGGTCATTAATTTGATAAAATGAAAGCCATAGTTATACTCTTGTAATCAAAGGAACTAAGATTATAACCAACTAATTATCTCAATCGATCCTTAATAAAATAGCAAAATTAGACCCATAACGCACTATCATAATTAGAGGCCACTCCCTCACTCGCCTAATAAACGCAACAAATTCATCAAAAAAACAATATATACACTGTACGTATGAGTAGTAGAAGATCTAAAACCACCATTACAATACATATTAATTACAATAATCATCAATCATGTTAATTTCTACTACAATGTAAATACGGGACCATTCAAACTGGTTAGTGGTTATAAACTTGATGGTATGACACACCATACACGTCGTAAAAGAGTATTCGAGCTGTTCTTCACACTTTATAGAATTATGTTTGATGAACCCTAGGTTCACATCACTAAAATGCAAATCAACTACAAGTATAAACACTCTAGGGTTTGGCCTAGAGGGCAACACTTATATATTTAATGTTCAAATCATGCACGGGTATGGGCTCTTAAAGGACCACATATGATATGAAACAACTACCACCTAATATTCTAATAATGCACAATCCACAAACACTAAGACGGTACAATTAATACAAACGCATTTGGTAGATATATATATATATACACCACCTATATGTCAACAAGATTTCAATCAAATTTGAACCTAGAACTGAAATAAAACCTTACTGTAATGGTTTTCAGTTCCACGTATATTGTATGTAACATCAATTACAATTAAAATCAGTATTAAATTTGAACTATGTACTCTACCAGCTTAGTCTGATCGAATCAGTATTCACTTTCAACTCATTATCATAATGCATGATCACATATCACATATATATATATATATATATCAAAACCTAGAATCATAAAAGTTGAATGATTCAACAAATGAACAAGCAACGTACCGAGTTTGATTTCAATGGAGAGACAATTTAAGGACATCTATAAGGGAGCCAAAGCCAGGTTTAATGATGGGATCATGATACTAACATACACGTACAATGCTCGTTCTGTAGTTCGCCATAAGAATGTTCTAAATGTGAGAATGAAATTCTCTATATTGATTTTGAGAGATGTGAGATTACATCCTATTAATTTACGAAACAAGAAAATAGGAAAGTCAATAACAAAAATAACTACTCTTGAATACACCTATGTAGCACTGAAACGGCAGATTGATTGAGTCCCCGTCCCGGGGACGGCGGGGGGACGGGTACGCCGGAGAAACGCCGTCTGGGACGTTTCGCCGCCGCTTCAGAAAAACAGAGACGTCGTTGTGCTGTTTCAGAAGCGTATCCCTACAAAATATAAGGTTTTTTTATTAATATTTCAAATTCCAAAAATAGTTTTGTAACTAATTATAATATGTATATAATAACTATGACGGTGACGGCTATTCCGTTATCTTACTCTTCTAATAAAGTAAAATACTGTGAGACACGTGTCATTGTTATATTCATTGTTGGTGGTGTTTTCCCGCTCAAACCTTAATACCCAAAAAACATGCGGATCTCCTATTGACCCATACCCGATTTCTATCATACGCTCCTAACCCAACTTTGAACATCTAAACCCTAATCCCTCCCTTTTCATTCTCTTTCGATTGTAATCCTCTGCACTATCATGAAATCAAAACCCTAATCTAATCGATTCAGTCTCTACTGTGTAATTATAATCCTCCACCAATCGACTTCCAGACTAGTTCTGACGATTACTCGCATCATCCTCTTATAACAAAACTCGAATTAACAATTTTGAATTGACAAGGTGTGTTTTTTGTATCAATCGATTTCATTGTATAAATATGATCAAATACTCTGGATTAATATGTGAACTGTTGATATTCAGTATTTAATATGATCCAAGGTTTGATTCAAATTAAAGCTTCTAATGTTGCAAGGGTCCTCAACGAATTGTGCAAATTAGAATTGTCAACGGTTCATGTCACTAATTTCTTAGTTAACCAATGTATGAAATATTTATTGAAGCTACTTTGATTAGTCTATTGAACCTATTGCTGGTTAGAGCAAACCTCATTCAACTAATATAATAAAATGAAACAAATATTATTTCTTGATTTAATATACTACTAAATTTTTGGTAGTAAACATGGATTTTGGTTGCTAATTATCTGAGACTTTGAATTGGTGTTTGTTTTATCAAAAAGGAGAATGGTGGCTGGGTAAATCAAATAGGAATAGAATAACAAATGATTGTGCTTTGGTGTGTTAATTTAGTTTGAGTGGGTGCAACTAGAATTGGTCAATAGGGAAGAAAACAATAGAATCTAAACCAACAAATAAATCTCATAATGTCCATTGATCGGTATCTTTTTATAACTTTAATATTAGTTTTAGTGAACTAATTTTTAAAAACAACAGATGCTGCAGAAACAGAAGTTGCAGGAATCATTCAGAAAAGAGCCATCGGCTCTCTAAGTTGAGTTCAATGGGTTGCCTTCTGGCCAGGTTTTACATTTTCATTAACAATGGCAGGCTTACCTATTTCATAAACATTTTACTCATTTTTGGACATAGTTTGCTAGAGTCGTCAAGCACGGATGTTGCAGACCACTAACATGAACGGGTTAAACACATGAATTTGTGGAACTCAAAGCTATTCAGAATGCTATGCTTTTGAATAAATCAGAGATACACATTTGTCAACTCAAGGTCCCAACATTGTTACTTTATTCACCTTGCAATATAACATTCAGGCTCAAATTCTTATTAGTGAATTCTCGGGCAATGCAGGTTTGTGCCCACAAACCCATTTCTCCGGAAAGCAGTAGTTTAGAAGGAGGCGGCCCGACCCATATTTTAGGTCTCTTTAGAACTTGGGGATTTTAAATGCAGTACTTTCGATTTTAAGTTCTACTCTAAGTCTAAAAATGTGTTTTCTTTAATTATGTTTTTTGTGTCCTTTAAGGTGAAAGGGAATATATTGGTTTTACCACAATTTATTTATTGTTTATGGATCCTTGCACTCGGGTAGTTTGAAATTATGAATGGAAGCAGCAAAATTTTTTTACAACTGAACAAGAGAGAGAGAGAGATGATTAAAGAGATGATGCAGTTAGTGATTTAAGTCTATGGAAGTTGTAGAAAATGTTGATCAGCTAGATAGATGAGTTAATGTCTCATGAATAAACTTGCCTTTTATAGTTTAGTTCTTGAATTCAAGTGTTTGAATCTTGCTTATTGATCTCTGTTATCCGATTTGTCCAAACAAATGCTATCGTATGGTCATTTCGTGCAGGTATCATGTGTGTATTAATCATTGGTTTTGCTTATGAGATTAATCATTTGGTTTTATTATTTGTGGTTTATTCTCACTTTTGACCCGTGGGCGTGGGATTTCTTAACCAAAAGATGGGTATATTAATTTCATTTATGAAAAGTATCAACAGATTTGTAAATTAAATTGTTTTTACTATTAACCGGTGTAAGACTAAGACATGTGTTTTTAACATAGAGTTAAAAGTAGAGATGGACTCAAGCTACTATTTTTTTATAAAGAATGTTAAGTGACCTATACCACGTCAAATGTTGTATACAAATAATAATTTTTTATATTTGTAAATGATCTTTGAAATGTTTCATTTCACATGCAAATTAATACATAAACGAGTTATTAACTGTATTCAAGAGGGTTTCAAATTCGTGAATTGTAAATGTAAAGTTTAATTTATTATTATATCTAATACAATTTTTTCATATACCATATGCACACATTGATTAAATAATTTTTATTTTTTATCATTTGTCTAATACCGTGTAATACACGGGTTCTAAATCTAGTTATATAATATATTATTATCTCTTTTGTTTTTCAAATTGCAATTCTCAAAATTATGAATTAGCAAGACATTGTTATTTGTTAATCACGACTTCACGATCAGAAGCCATATTCCATAATCTTCTCAATTCTCATTATCAATTTATCAATTCTCAAGCAATTCTTTGTTTATCAATATTCATCACTTCATCACTTAATATATTTATATTGTTTTTATATATTATTTTTTCCGTACCTGTATCTTGGTTTTTTGAGTTTTGCCGTTTCCCGTACCCGTACCGTCCTCGTATCCTGGTACCGTACCCGTTTCCGTGCTACTTAGGAATACACATAAATACAGCAACTAATTTAGGAGAAATTGTTGAAGTTTGTTGAAGTTTTCATATTATCTTTTACTAAAACAGTTGAAAGTTGAAACCGTAGGTCTAATGTAGCCAACTTAATTGCAAGGCGGACTTAGATTATAATCAGGGGTAGCATCCGCTACCTCTCAACTTTCCGTCAGTAGTGCAAATTGTTTTTTTATTTAGTCGGTTTTCGTATTTCGTTACCCCCTGAAAAATATAACGTTACCCCCTAATTGTTTAAAGCACAACCAAATTAAAAGCCCAACCAAATTAAAGCCTAAACCAAATAAAAGCATTGTTCATTGTTCCCTTATGCTTAGACACTTGGACAAATCGGGCATCCACATTCAACAAAACAAAGTTTCATTCAGCCTCTGTCCACCCCACGCTGCCCCGACCGCTTGTTGCCCTCCTCCGGTCACCAGACCTCCATGTTGCAGCCGAGTAGCCGATGGTCAGTGTTCCGTTAGTCCCTCTTCCACGGTTCGACTTCTACTTGCGCAGTTTATGTGTTCTTCTATTTATCTAAAATTATAATTGTTAAATTGTTTATATAAATTGTTAATTTGGATTTTAATTATGGGCAATTAAATATTTGAATGATTGATTATGGTTTGTTGAATATTTGGATAATGTAAATCAAAATTGATTAGGGATTTAGGCTTAAATTTTGTTTCTTCTCAAATTAAGGAACTTGGAAAATGAAATTGCAAAATCTTATTAGCAATCTTTTTTTTTAATTATAGATTAAAGAATATATTCCAAACAACATGATGTTTTTTTATTACATTGAATTAGAAGGCAAGCGGGCAACAAGCTATGCCGCTACCCCGTTTTGAATTCCAATAAATTGATGATATCGGTCCAACAACAAGTTAAAAAAATTATTATATTAAATACGCTAAAATAATTATGTTATAATATGAAATACGCAAAAAAAAAATATTTTGTTTTTAAATTCGGTAACAAAATTCGTTTAGATTGTATAAAATACGGCAAAAAAGAAAAATTATACGTAACCCCTGAGATTTTCGTCTCGATCCGCCACTACTTAATTGGCTCGTTCAACCAAGTTATTGAGAAACCGTACCCGTTGGGATAAGGAGAATCCGTTCAGTTAACTTTGTTTTATGGTTCGGTTTACGGTTTGAAAGTAGTTGGTTTTACATACCGACTATGATATTAATAAAGTATTATTTTTCTATCCTATATAATTAAAAGATATAAAAATAAAATGCTTTTTCATTTAAAAAAATCTAAAAGTTATAATATTACAATACGTATAACTATTTTAATTAGAATACATATAGTTTATTAACTGCGGTTTTGAACCAATGCGTTGCCCCGGGTAGGTGATAAAAAAAAGTTACGTGTATGTGACAAAGAAAAAAAAACCCGTAATGTCGCCGCTCAAAACATGAAGGAAAATAATTTAATGTCCGAGACGTTAACGCCACTTAAAAATTTAAATTCAGCACTTGCACCACGTATGTAACAAAATCCATACTAAGATAGGAACATTAATGTCATGTTAGCATACTTGAGAGAACAAAAACCTAAACACGAATGATAGCAAAAAGATATACAAATCACCAAACACCAAAAGAGGTCTACTAATTAAAAGGAATTGTCAATCCTAATAATGCATACCTCACCAATGACGATGATTATTTAATGTTAGTTGAAAATGTACAACACTCAAAGCCAGGAGTACAATATAGTGAAGAAAGTTAGAAAATCAAATATGTATACAACTAGTTAATTGCCCACGTTATGCACGGAGAAATCTATCGGTAAAACCCGGGCGTTGCATTGGCGAGTTAACACGAATTCGGCTGGTATTGGTTACGTTCGTTACATTACTGGAACTAAACTTAAAAAAGAAATTCATCATATTAACATGTTTATAATAAAAACCAGGAAAAATAGCAGCACTCGTATAGCGTATGATAAATAAATTAGCATATTCATTCGGTCGGTAAGCTCGGCTGTTGGTAAAACCCAAGTGTTACGACGGTGAATCAACGCGAATTTGGTCAGTATCGTTTACATTTGTTACGGTATAAACAACGTTGGTTAAACCCGAGCGTTAAAACTAAAAAAATAAATTCATCAAATTAACATATAAAAAGAGTAACATATGAAAAAAGAAAAATTTTTAAAATGACATTTATTTGGTCAGTAAAATCCCGGACTGTGATAAAACCCAGGCGTTATTCCCGAGCGTTGAGGTGATAAGTTGACGTGAATTCGGTTAGTGTAGGTTACGTTCGTTACTATACCGGAACTAAAACAAAAAACAAAATATAAAATTTGAGGTGGACCAATGGGGTGGCGCGCTTCGGTAAAACTCAGCGAGTCTATGCGAATTCGATATGTTTCTGTCACATTCATTATGGTATCACAACTAAAAAAATTGGTGTTCTATCTATTTCAGACACGCTCATTATAATACCGGAACTAAAACTTAAAAAAAAAACAAAAACAAAAACACACACCTTCACGGACCAATATGGTGCCGCCAAGTGGTCCAATAGGGACCCCTTACGGCACCAAAGTTCTAATTTATACTATAGTAATGATGTGACATATTTTGTGCTTATTTTTATTTTTTTCATTTTTTTTATAAACTTATTTAACTTTTGAGCATCTAATCATGCAAATCGTGCTAAAGTAAACCAGCCAATAAAAGGGAAACCGGCAATATCAAACTATTTTGACCGGTCCTCCCATCCCAGCCAACCCATTTGGTTTGCAGGACCGGCCCAATATTTTTGGAGGTCTAAAGCTAAATAAAAAACTGGGACCTCCTTTTTAGATAGTTTCGTTATTTCCCTGCTCGCAAAAGATTATTATTTTTTGTACCCTATAAGCTTGTGTGTAAATAGAAAAAAATAATTGGATCCTTAACTATTTAAAATTGCTAATAGATTACAAAATTACCAATCATGATATGTCATAACTCATAATAAAAGTTTCCATATGCAAGTATAATAGTTTGAAAATCAAAGTTATTATATACCGGAGATTCGTTCAATATATATATAGGAATACAAGGGCTAAGGCTTATTTATGGTGTGGTACAGCTACAAATGTGCATTTACAATTAAGGTGAAAACAAACTCCTAAAATAGAAACGATGATTATGCATATTGATTGTGAGAGAATATATTCAAATACTTAGAAATATAATTTGCATTTATTCTTATCCGTTGATAGAAACGATAATTTGCATTTATTCTTATTCACATCCCAAAAATGAGGAGCATATAATTTCCAATGAAAGTACATTGTTATTATTTCATCTATATGGGCCAAACACATATGCTAATTCACAGCCCAAAAAGACTCTTAGTTGACTATCTTTTAAAATTTTGGGGCCTTAGAAAACTGGTGGCCCAAAGCTCTTGCTTGGGTTGTGTACACTGTTGGGCCGCCCCTGTCGGTTTGGTCTAGTTTCTTCAAAAGCCATAACTGTTGGTTCGACCCAGAATTTTCATTAAAACATGCCGAACAGGACCGTGAAGTCCCTAACTCGTGCACAATCGAGTAATAAGCAAAAACAGGCTGAATTGATTGAGCCTGTTGTATCACATATACATGGGCCTAATATTTGTTGGGCCTTTGTTTGGGAAATACGATAGCATTGTCGATATGGTTTAACCATGATCCAACAAGCATGGCCCGAGGGACCTAGAATTAATTAAATTAAGGTAAAACTAAATAAACCACAAAGGCTTTTGATTTGGTCAAATTAGATATCCTCACCCTCTTGTTATAGTCGTCAATGGGCCCGGTTCCTTTTCTACGCTTCTCACTTCTTAAATATCTTTTATATTTTAATTTGTCAATCAAAAATTCCATTTAATTTAATATAATTTGAAAATGCTTTTTTACACATGTAACACCCTAGACAAGTTTTATATTTGTTGTATGTAAGAATATACAAGACTTCATAAGAAATACTCATCTCGAATACTATCAATGTATTTGTTAAGAAAAGTTGAATGGCTAAACAAGATTAAATGTGAGTAATTCATAGATGGATGAGGATGACCATGTTAATTTAAGGTTAAGGTCATAATGTCATATAATACAATCCACTTTCTAAAATATTCAAAAATGATATGTGTTGTTTAAATGTCAATATGGCATTAGAACTTTTGAGTTACGAGCAATTATTAACACAACGCGTTTTTCTACTGCGATCGATCGCGTGGTTTGTGATTACGAATGTGGCACACATGTGACGTGGTAAAAAAAAGTAAAAAGAAACTAACAAACTAAAAGAAAAAAAAATCATGTAGAACTATATAAAAAACTGAAAATCAATGCATATATAGTCTCTAAATCATGTGTATAAACAAGTCTGGAAATTAAATTTTATTATTAAAAACAATATCAAAACTTAAATATACGAAAAATAATACATTAAAAAAAACACCGTTAATTAGTAATGAAGAACATAAAGATTAAACTCCACAACAGCATCACCATTGCTCATATTAAAAGTATGAGTTCTTGCCTCTGCATACCCACGTGCAAATCGAAACAACCCACTTCCTCCTATGATCGGCATCTCTCTCACCGAGGACATCACCGGATTCCGACCCAAAATACTCAATGTGCTATCATTATACTTCCCTTCTACAAAAACATAATTCATAACCATCAACAATCCCATTTCGTTCAAACTTGCTGATGTATACATCCCTTGCGCTCTACCCACTAGCCTCGAGGTCTGTTCTGGGCCCACGGTTAACGGGTTGTCAATCATGGAGATGTCACCAAAACCAGTGGCGGCAGTGCGGTTAGTCCTGGTGGCTTCAACGATCCTGATGGCGGTGGCATTAGGGCCGCTAACTATGTCGTGAAAGTAGAAATGAAAATGACTTAGTTTTAGCTTTCTCAAGCCTAAAGATTGTTGTGACAACTTTCTTGAAAATTGTTGGGATTCAACGGTAGCAAGAAGAGATACAAGAAGAATAGTGAAAATGATAGTAGCAATTTTTGATACTTGCTTGGCCATTGTGGAAGAATATAGGATAATTTGTGAGTTATGCTTCTTGTGGTTCTTGCTTTTATAGAATGTCAAAAGTTTTTGGAAGACTATTCTGGTCCAAAGTCATTTAACTTTTTTATTATATAAAAAATATAAACGGAATGTGTTACTAAGGGCATCTGTAATGGTCTATTGAGTGTAAGTAAAAAGTGCCGTCACCTAAATAAGGCTTGTAATCATACTCATATTTAGACAGGGATTAGAACGTGACCATTTTTAATTAAAAAATTGAAAAAAAAAACCCCACAAAGGCTTCCTCCCACGCTTGTGACTCACGATGGGTTGCTCAAGCCCCCTCTCACGGAGGAGCAGCATGGTGTTCACCACACCTCACACCAGGTGCAGGGTCACATCTTTCTTCACCAGGGTATTACGGATAACCTAAAAGGTAGTGATTTTTTTATTCAGAACTTTGTGTAATAATAAAATATAACATGTTTAACTAGATAGTATTAATGTCGTGACCTAATTACTAGCTAGCTAACGGATGGAAACGGTACGCGTTTAGTGGACCAAACAAAACAGGTGAAATACAATGCATATTGCCTTCTTTTCTCTTGCCAATCAAATTTTGAGACTAAAAGTTAACGGGTAAACCATGAGGGTATCATCTCATACATAAAGATAATTTTAGCAATTATTTTTTCACCTACACAATATATATCGACTTAGATACAATATTACATTGATTATACTTTATTTAAAACTCAAAGCTTGTTTAGCACAATATATAAATCTTAGAATTCTAATAGCATAAACATTTAATTTTTTAAATATCGGTTGAGTAGTTCAAAAATGTGCTTAGAACTAAGTTTTATCATTGTTTTTGTCAAACTATGACAATGAATGGAAGGTTCCTTGACCGCGTTGAGAGATGGAATACTAAATTGTATTTAGAGTAGGGATGAGCTCGGTACCGTACCGGTAGTCGGTACCGAAAATCCCGATCCCAAAAATCGCAAATTTTCGGTACCGGTACCGGTACCGAAATGTTCGGTTCAGTACCGGTACAGGTACGGTACCGGTATTTAAGGTAAAATTCGGAAAATACCGGTACCGTACCGGTCCCGAAAACTCAAAACCTTGGTACCGATTTTTGCTCATCCCTAATCCAGAGGTCCGGTATGTTTGTTTAGTATTTTTGTTAGAGTTGATTAAATTTTATGGTTTAGGTCATGCCTCTCCTGTTATTAAAATGTTAGTAATGGTTTAACTAAAAAAAAAAAGCTAGTTAAAGTGTTACATTGTTAGTGGGGTTTTAACTAGCCCGCCATTTAACTAGCTCGCTGTTGTGTTGTAGGTGAATTAGGTTTAACTAGAAAAACAAACAAAAAAGATATGATTGGTTGTTAGTAAGGATAGACCCCATCTTTTAAACTCTGACGCCAACAAACAATTGGAAGGAGAAAGGAGGGGTGACACACCCTCTTTTGGCACCCCTTTGCTTTGAATGGCATGGTTTAACACTACCTTATGTGGTGATATGGCAATTTCACGCCTTGAGAGTTAGACCATAACAAATGGTCTAAGTATTGGATTATATGGTTTTTGTTTTTTTTTTTTAAACAAATTTAGGGTCTGGTACAAATTATATGGACCATATGTAAATAGCTTTATTCTTTTTTTCATTTTCGAAATCTCGCAAGAAGCAATCTTATTTTCATAACTAGATGTTAATTTTTAGTCTTTTTTAATGATAAATCCACATGAGATAGGGCCATAGGGGTGTTAAAACCAAGCCAAGCGCATTTTTCCTTAATTTTTTCTATTAACTGTGTCCATTTCTAGGGGTGTTCGGACCATTTCCTTTGCCTAATAAAATTGGAATGCTTTGGTCCCATTGGTGTTTGTTTTAGGTAGCGTTTGGTATGCATGAATGATAGGGGGAATAGAATGATTCATTACGTATGAATGAAAAAAGTAGTGTTTGGTTGCTCAATAGAATGGAATCATCCATTACACATGGAATCCCATTTCATCAAAACCATTCCTTCCTACCCCCCCTTTTTTTTTTCATTCAATTCCTCCTTCACCCTACTTTCTCAACAACACCATCACCACCTAACAACAACTACCACTACCATCGCCATCACCGCCACCATCACCGCCACCACAGCCTCCGCCACCGCTGTTGCTGCTATCGTCGCTGTAACCATCGAAAACTTTATCACTGCCGTCGTCTGACCATCACCGCCACCCTACCATCACTGCCCATGCTACCACCGCTTGACCACTGCCACCCCCACTTCCACCGTCGCCACTGCCACCATCATTTTCGTCGTTGGAGCTAACACCACCACTATCGCCATTGCGCTTTTTTTTTGTAAAAAAAATTATTTTGAGATAGGAGTGTTTTTATTATTTCTATTTCAATCATACAATTTTTTAGGATACCAAACAACATAAAGTAATAATTTATTTCATTCCCATAAGTTAACCAAACAAGACAAAGGAATGAAATGATCAATTTCATTCCCTTGTCCATTCCATTCATTCTTCCATTTCATTCCCCCTTCATTCCATTACCTCCAACCAAACATACCCTTATTTTTTATTATTTTTAACGACGAGATAACCTATTTCTAAATACTTCGTAATCCACGTATATCCACCACATATAGTGTGAACATTCCATCTTTAAAATAGATGGAAGACAACTTACCACGACATCATGTCTCTCTGGGACCCATTAATATTAGTTTTCCTTTGTGAATCTACGGAAGCAGTTTCGATCCCCCAACGACCCAACCCATGCCCGTGTCTACCATGTCCCTTTTCCCTTTCGTTTCTTCCTTTATGTTGTCTCCCTCTCTGGTTTAAATAAACTACTTTAGAGTTCTTTTTTTTTCGTTTTTGTTTTTAGCAATGCCTAAGAATGGCAGTTCACCTAATTAAACCATACGTAACACTACAATCAAAGGTCCTAATTAAAAAAAAAAAGTGTTTGAATCGAACACGATTTGAACCCAAACCAAAACCGTACGGTCGAAACAGGTTCGTAACCAATACTTCAAAACGAGTTTGACGCAGTTAAACTTAACCCGAACCAAACCTTTTAAGAAACTCAATTTGACCATCTCTAACCGCACCATAACCCGATTACGCACGTCTAGTTAGAGGTGTACAAAACCGGTTTTAAACCCAAACCGAATCGGTTTGGTCAACGGCTGGTTAAAACCGGTTTAGCTCAAACCAGTTCGGTTTATAAACTGGTTTAGAAGCAAGATAGGCCGGCCTGGTCACGTCAATTCGGTACGGTTTATAAACCGGTTTTCTCAATTGGTTTTAAAACTGGTTTGGTGGATCTTAAGGGAATCGGTCCTGAAACTGGCGGTTTGGGTCGGTTTGGAGACAGTTTGGGTGAAACTGGTTTTAAACTCAACCCAGTTCGGTTCAGTTTGCCTAAAACCGGTCCCAAACCGTTTTTTTTACACCTCTACCTCTCTAGTCAATACCAAAACCTTGTGATTAGCCCATTAGGCCCGATCAAAGCAGGCTTCCAGAAACTCAAAACAGCCCAACATCACAGGGGCCTAAAAATAATAATAACAATAATCCGAAACCCTAATTAAATACCAGCAGCCCCTCTTTTATATACACACCTGGGGTTTGAGCAGCCACAGCGGACGGCCAGTTTACGATCAAGAACCAGAGAAGATGCCGGCCGGACATGGATTGAGGTCCCGAACCCGAGACTTGTTCGCGAGAGGGTTTAGGAAGAAGGGTACGATTCATCTATCAACATACCTCAGAACCTATCACGTTGGCGATTATGTGGATGTTAAGGTCAACGGAGCCGTGCAAAAAGGTATGCCTCATAAGTTCTACCATGGACGTACCGGTCAGGTCTGGAACGTTACCAAGCGTGCCATTGGTGTTGAAATGAACAAGCAGGTCAGTTTCTTAATGTATCTGTTTATTAGATCTGTAAGCTCATTAGCTGCTGAAGATATTTATATGAGGCTTTTAGTTGTGATATTTGATTGGATTAACAGTTGGTGTTTTGTTAATTTAATATGTTGTGGAATTTTGACATAAAAATGCTGTATGAAATTAGTTTTTTTTTTTGGTAGAATTTTGGATTTAAGAGTTTGAGGTTTTTTAATTTTATGTAAAACCGAACTAGGGCGGTCCGCTAGTCGAGTCAAGCCAGGGTGGGCTGACCTGCTTTGGCTCAGGTTGTTTCGAATCATTTTTTTAGTTAGTTTTATTTGAGTTTTTATCGAGCGAGAGATGAGTTGCGAGCATTTTGAACAGCCCTATGTGAAACTTGTTGAATTTAGTTATAAGAAAATTAAATGGCATTCGGTTTATTTACAAGTGATTGAATTGGCAGTAGGTGTTTTATTTGCTGGATTGTGTTTTAAGTTACATATCTTGTAAATCATTTAATTTGTTAGGGTGTGTGTAATGGGCGGCAAAACAGACGACAAGTGGGCTACAAGTCGGAAGAACACCGCCCCCCGGCGATAAGAGGGGCGACCCGGGAGCGGGGGGAGCGAACGTATATTTGTCATCGGTGATGTGTGGGTTTATGTTCTTATTTTATTATTGTCTGTGTGATATATATATATTATGTGTGTGTGTGTGTATATATATTAAGGTACAACACCACTACACCCTTAAAACAAAAATTCTCCCTTTGCTGACTGGGTGCCACATGGCAAAAATCGCCCCATTTTGTAGCCCTTCCACTACACATAGCCTTAGAGAAGCGACTGTAGGGGTGTAAACAAGCCTAGATGTCTCGCTAGAGGTTCTCATAGAGGGGTGATTTAGGATGAAACTTTAAAAAAAATATTTGTAACAGAAAGGCCGAAGCAAAATAGCACATCGGTTAACAAAAAGATTTAGGATCAAATTTTATTATGCTGGGCCAAAAAAATTTCGAATTCCAAAAGTTTGAAACTTGACAGTGAAACCTTAGAACTAAAGTTAAACTGAAAACCAAAATGAATGGATTTTCAAAAGCTAAGTTCATGGTTTTTTTAATGTTAATATCAACCCATGTACGCCCTTGTATGTTATTTTTCTTGAATATGCAGCATTTGATTTTTGAGAATTTTTGGTGTTTCTGTAAAGTGATTTTGACGCGGACTTATTTTGGCTTAGGTTACTTAATATTGTATTGGTTTATGCAGGTTGGTAACAGAATCATCAAGAAGAGGATCCATGTGCGAATTGAGCACGTGATGCCATCAAGGTGCACTGAGGAGTTCAAGCAACGGGTTAAGAAGAACGACCAATTGAAAGCTGAGGCCAAGGCTAACGGTGTGGTGATTAGTACCAAAAGACAACCTTTGGGTCCTAAGCCTGGGTTTATGGTTGAGGGTACAACCTTGGAGACCGTTACTCCCATTCCATATGATGTTGTCAATGATCTCAAAGGTGGATACTAGTTTAAAAAAGTTTGTCTGTGGTCATGTTTATTTTGTTTTTAATACATTTGGAGACATCAGAACCAGTTTTTGTTTTTTGCTTATTATTTTTAGTTTAGACCGGGCTTGTTTTGTTTTAAATTTTCATGAAGTCGATTGTTTGGAATGAGTTATATTTTGCCAAGCTTCACTTTGCATTTATCTATTGTTTATGAAGGGGAAATATGTAAATGCCCCTATACCGAACCGAACAGATAGGTAGATCTACTGGATCAGACGGTTTATAATTTTAGCATTATATTTTGACAAATCAAACTGGTTTTCTTATTTAATATTTTTATTTCTCTTTTAAGTATTAGTTTGCATAAAAAATTCTAAACAAAGTAAAATAATAATAACACATTCAAATAACTACACTGTTTGAAACAAAAATCTGCATCTATATCTATACCCTCTAATAAAACCTATAATAGTGTGTCATATGTTAATTGCACATTTATCCTTAGGCCATGTGTTATCACCGCGCTATATGGTGCCAGAGGTAGCCACGTCGGAGGGCGCCAAGGTGAAACACCACTACACACGGGCGCAGGTGGGGGCGGTGGCCGGAGGGCGAGTCGCGGGCGTGGGGCAGGGAGAGAGATGATGATTTTCCTTTTATATAATATTAATGCATATACATCAAATCACCTTTGATCCGTTTTCAAATTAACCGGCAGGCTAGGGCGATTTCTAGTTAAAAGGCGGACGGTTAGCGGCGGCTCAATTGGCGGACCTTCGTTCTACATTCAAAATTCGAACAATTGAAACCTGTAACTAATATAGGGAAGAAAAAATAAAGCTTGTAAAATATGATTTACAAAGAAGAATAATGCATAAGCATAAACTTTGCAAGCTTCAGGGGGATGGCTGATTGAAGAAAGAGAGAGGAGAATGTAGGGTTTAAAAGATAAATCAAAATATATATATATATATATATATTACTAGATTTTATACCCCGTGTTACGGGGGTTGTTTTACATTCTTCATTTTTAGTATTAAATATGTATATTTGGATTTTAATTTTATTTATTGTAAGAAAGTTAATAATTAGTATACCTGAGGCTTGATGATAAAATGGTTTTACAAATAAATGACATGTTATAATCCGGTTTTAAAGCTATCTGGGTTTGGTGATACCCATTACCCGTTTATTTTTTTATTATAAAACTGTTTCTTAATTATAAATAAGTATCTTTTTTAAATAAAATAGGATATCAATTTTTAGTATATCCATATTTTATAGGATTTTTATATCAAATATTTTATGAGATTAATTTTTAATATAATGAGATGTTATAGCCCATTTAAGAGCTATCTGGGTTTGGTGAGACCTTTAGCCGTGAATTCGGGTCAAATGTGTGAGAAACCTTCATTTACAAATAAAGCAATCTGATGGATTGAGAGAATGGTTGTTTTACATTTTTCGTTTTTTAATTTTTTTTTTTTGGATTTTAATTTTCTTTATTATAATAAAGTTAATAATATACTTAGGGTTTGATGATGAAAGGGTTTCATAAATAAATGACATGTTATAACCCGTTTAAAAGATATCTGGATTTAGTGACCCATGACTCACTTATGTTTTTTACTATAAAATTGTTTATTAGTGATAAGTAATATCTTTTTTTTAATTGGATATTAAATTTTAGAATATCTCTGTTTTATAGGATTTTCATATCAAATAATTGGTAAGATTAATTTTTAATTTAATGAGATGTTATAACTCGTTTAAGAGCCATCTGGTTTTGGTAAAACCCATACCCATGAACTTGGGTTAAATCAATGAGAGACCTCCATTTAACAATCTAGCAGTCTGGTGGCTTTCATAAAAGAGGAAAGCAACACATCGCAATAGTAGGATTTTAGGAGTTTCGTTTATATATATTATAGATTAAAGTATAAAATTAGTATTTCAAGCAATATTAAAAAACGAAAATGGGCTGGTCGAATTAAAATGCCTTACATAAAATTAGGCTGTGGACTTATACTAAAAATTAGAAATAAGACTATATTTAGAGGTGCACAAAATACATAAATAGTAACTAAATCATGATTAATTAATCATCAATCAAGCCCTTAATCAAGCCCCTTCTATTATAGCCTTTTTTTGGTATCATGAGCGAAAAAAATGTGTCTATGTGTCGCCTACATGACAACACTTTTTCTCACTAAAGTCCCCCAACAAAGGCCCCCATAACACATAGTCTTATAATTAAAAACCAACTTAATTTATTGCATTTTGTTTATTAACCAATCATTATTAAACATAACTTTAAGAAAGAAAATTCAAATATTATTTTTTACCCATCAATTACACGTAGACTGTATGTAGTACACGGGCTTCAAAATAGTTAACAAATAAAAACCGGTTCCACCAAATTATATATTTTTGAGTATTCGGAGAAGTCCCAAAATAGCCATTTTTTCCCCAAAATCTTTTATAATTTGGACTGTCAAGACTTATTGAAAAAAAATAAAAATAAAAATAAAAATGAGATTTCGAAAGAAAGTCAGGTAAAAGACGAGATTTGGGGAAATAATGTCGGTAAAGTCCAAATTATTTGTAATCTTGGAACAAAAGTTCAAATTTTTCAAAAACTTTTTTATACAATACAACCGTCTTGAGAGACTGTATTTTTATGTTTCCTACCTTTCCCGTCCATATTTTCAAATTATTGAAAAAATATATTTTTTACCATTATACCCTTGAACCACCACCACCACCACCACCTTAAACCACCATCATCACCGACGCCGTCAGCCCCACCCCATCACCACCACCACCACCACCACCGTTACTACCACCATAGCCGCCTCCACCATTCGGTAAGACCGAAGCTATGCAGTTAATTAACAAGATTTAACAGATAAATCTTGTTAATTGTCACTGAATTTTGATGAAATTAAGTTACGAAGCTATGCAGTCGATATCACAGATATATCACCGATATATCAGTGATATATCGGTTATCGGTCCCTTGGCGATATATAAGGCAGAATATCAGTACCGATAATATCAACGATATTGACCGATATTGGACTAATATTTGACTGATATATCACCGATATTTCCGATATCAGTGTTTTAAGTCTTAATTATCACTTTTAGTCTTCAATGTTATTGTTTTAAGTCTTAATTAATTCTTGCTTGCTACGATTATTAGTATTTTGCAATTTGCAAAAGGTTAATTTGTTAATGGTAGGAGACTTTACTGAATTATTAGTGTTAAATTGCTATATATATGAATTTTACATGATATTAAAATTACCGATATCTCACTGCGATAACCGATATCTCAGGTATCGGTCCTTGGTTGATATCCGATAACTTTTCGCATTAACTGCTTAGTTACGAAGAGAAGTTTTAGTTAGATACATGTTGTGCATATGTGAATTTTAAATTAGAACCTACGCCCAAGTTCAGAAAAGTTGCTTTACAACTATCTCATGAAAGTAGGGCTGGCGATTCGTGACCTGTTTCAGGCGCGATTAAACCTGTTTAATAAATAACTGCAGTATGTAATATTATGTTTTTTTTTTAAATTATTGAAATTTGTAGGCTGGGCTCTACGGTTTCTCTTTCTTGGTACATGAGACATACAACTGTGCTGTTATGGAGATGAGATATATAGTAGTTAAACGGCTCGTATTCATGTTTGATACTTGTGTTAATCGCATCGTCATGATGAAAGGTGTTTTTTTTTGTGTGTGTAAAATGTATTTGAGTTTCTTTTCTTATTTGTTTCTTCTTTTGTTTCTCAGAGTCGCAGGGATGTTGAAGGGTCTCTCTTTGTGGTTAAGAGGTTGTAGTTAATTTGTATTTCTTGTATGTGAAATGCAAATATTTGTAATTTACGAGCTTATAAATCCATTTTGGCTAATAATTTCTGATTATGCATTATAAGTCAATGACGCCAAGTATTGAACTTTTTTAATGGTCATATTAAAATATAGAAATAGGAACAAGTTTTTAAATTGATTGCTTTTGTGTGAAGAATGAGAATTAATCTATCTAATATATCAACTTCTTTGTTGTAATTTCAGGAACACTCAACCGAGGTTCCAGTTTATTGTAATGAATCGACGAAGTACAGGCAAGCTTCCACTAATTTTGTTATTAATTGTGCATCTTTATTACATTGAATGACACTGACTTAAAATTAAACCAGAAGCATGAAGAACTTTACACTATTCATCTTTAAGTATGTTAAATGCCAACAAATGTGTGCATTACTACATATTAGCATTTTAATTTTGTGATTTTTGGCATGCTTTATTAACATGTAACAGAAAACCTTGTGGAGAATCTGTTAGGAGATTTTGAGTTTGAACTTCAAGTTCCTTATTTGCTTTACCGAAATGCTTCTCAAGAAGTGAATGGTATATGGTTCTATAATACACGTGAGTGTGAAGATGTTGCAAACCTCTTTACTAGGTAATTATTATTATTATTATTATTATTATTATTATTATTATTATTATTATTATTATTATTATTTTCAGTTTTTTATGCTACTGTTTCCAATTATTAATAATTAGCTGCATGATATATGTTACTTGAGTCTGACCATATTGACATCTGCTACAGTGCAAACAATCTTTTATGTAAGTGAACCAAATAGGTTTTTAAAAACACCGAAAGAACATGAGCGGGCGTGTGGGTGTTTGTTTAACTTTAACCGAACAAACGATTGAACACGAACAGATAATCGATTGGGGTTTTCGTATTTGTGTTGGTTCATTAAGAAAAGGAATGTATTCAAGTTCGTTTGTTTAACAGTATAAACGAATGGTTTGTGAAGGTAAACAACCGAACATTACGGAACATAGAAGAACAAACATAACTGAATGAAACTCAGTTAAAAGTAAACGTGAATATTAATCTGTTGTGCCCAGAAAGTTAATAAAACTAGACTAAATTGTATTGGGTGATGTTTTAACCACATAAAATAGACTAAATTGTAATGGAAATAAATTTAGAAAAAATATATAAAATTGAAGGGACTTAAAACAAATACAAACTAACAAACACATATGAATGTAATCAGATGAACATAAACGAATTTCAATTAATGGATGTAAACGAACAGACATATAAACTAATATAAATGAACGAATGTAAACCAATAAACATAAATGAATCTAAATGGACAAACGAATTATGTGTTCATGTTCGTTCGTTTTTAATTAAATGAGCAAACATTGTTATTCGTGTTCGTTCATATACAAAAAGAAACGAACTTCTTGCCTAACGCTGGTTCACTGAACGTTCAGTTTGTTTACAAGCCTACAACCAAAGCGTGATCACGAAGCATGAAAGTTTTAGCAGCTGTAGATATTAACTTTAGATATATTTAGCTAAATTTCTGTCATATTTGTCAATGGTTTATTAGTAGGTCATAATTCACACTTGATACATGTGTTTAATGACATGTTAAAATTCAATTGGCATAAAATATTTTTTTTCATTATCATTCTTTAATTTTCCAGGATACTTGGTGCATATTCAAAGGTTCCCCCAAAGCAGAAAGTGAACAAAAGGTAGCTAGATTTATCATTATGTATAATTTAAATATTTGAGTTTTAAAATTTAATAGCAAGTTGAAGTTGATCATTAAAGTTGTGAGGTTTTGTGCATCTGTTTGACTCGTTTCCTTTTAATGAAAATTTTGAGCCATTAGAGAAAAAATGTTACTTGAATCACCCAATTTATAAGTCAGCTGTCAAAACAAGTCAAAATCACCACCTCTAATTCTAAAATTTTTTAAATCATGTTTTGTTGTGTAGTGAGTTTGAGGAACTTGAAGCAGTACCTACCTCTGCTGTAATTGAAGGACCACTGGAACCAGGGTTGACCTCCTCTCGGTCAACAGACATACCTGAGGATTCTTCATTCGTCAACTTTTTTAACGTACGTGTCCATCAACACACATCTTTTATTTCTATTTTCTGCATGTGATTATTCTAATCTACATTCAATTTTACCAATGCAGACTTCTATGAATTTGGGACATAATAACAATATTCAAAATCCCGTTAATCCCATACAACCTTACCTTAATTCAACAACACCGCCACCTGTGGTCAACAATCCATCCGCCCCACCAATGCCGCAACGTGACAGTGTTGAGCAGGTCAACACCAGCAACCATCTAACCAATCTTATTAAACCGCTTTCTTTCTTCACACCATCTTCTTCTCCCGCCCCATTGGTCAGACAACCGTCAACATCTGTGCCAGCTGGTGCCCTTCAGCCACCACTGAATGTTCAAACAAGTGTCGGTATTCCATTGCTTCAGCCGTTTCCACCACCTGCACCACCGTCATCACTCACTCCTGGTACTTCTGGTCCGTTTTATGGACCGTTGACCCGAGAAAAAGTCAGAGATGCTGTTGTAATGCTTTCACAGGTATTGAAATCTGTTCCTTTTTTTTCTGTGAAGTGGTTGACTTTCTGAACCATACTTGGAAGCGGGTCATATGAGTTTGACCAGGGATGACCTTGTTATTTTCTTGATATGTTAAATGCTATTTTCAAATTGTAAACAAACCAAACAAACACGAATGGGCATGTTTGTGTTCATTCATTTAACTTAAACGAACAAACGAATGAACGATCGAACACAAACAGTTAAGACGAACGGGGTTTTGTTGTTATTCGTTAAGAAAATGAACTTGCTCGTGCTCGTTTATTTTTGTGAACAGTATAAACGAATGGTTCATGTATTCAAACTAACGGACATAGATGGACAAACATAATTGAGCTAAAACGAGTTAAAAGTAATGTGAAGAACAATGTGTTGGGCCTATAAGGTATTAAAACTATACTAACCTGTAATGGGCCAAAAAAATATAAATGACTATAATAAAGAACGTAAACTAGCGAACGCAAAACATAAATGAACGAAGGAACTTAAGTAAACGTAAACTAACGAACGCAAAACATAAATGAACGTAGGAACTTATATAAATGTAAATTAACGAACACAAATGAACGAATGTAAGCAAACTTCCCACCAAACGGTTCAGTGACTTTTCACTGAACGTTTGGTTCGTTTACTGGCCTAATTATTTACTAGTTTTTACTACACCTGGAGCATTAAAATATGAATGTTTTGATAGTTTAGTTTTGTAATCATGTTTAATTATTCAATTATATATATATATATATATATATATATATATATATATATATTAAAAGAACAAAAATTGATGGGTGAAAGCGAACCGTTAACCGACTTGGGGAGCTCTTAACACGTACTGTTTCAAAGTTTTTTGTAATCAATTTCTGTCAAAACACCGTTTTTATTTTATTTATTTATTTATTTATTTTGTTTTTGCAGGATAACCAATTCATTGACATGTTTTATCAAGCTTTATTGAAAGTACATCAGTCATAACTTGAAGAACTATCTAAAACACTGTGTGTAGATTTTGAGGACTTTTTATGTTTGTTTTGAACACTGAAGGTTTCTTATGCATGTATTGTCGTCCTTTGTTTATTAATGATGATTTGTAATGTTTCATACTTCTGGTTGATAGCAACTAACTTATCTGATAGCACCTAACTGTAGGTAGATTGACCATTTAGCCCCTTGTGTTCCACCAAAAATTATCGATACTTTGCTGTTAGACTGGCTCTAAGTTTTGCAAATCAAGTATTAGCACCCAAAATCAACTGGGCGGCTCAACCATTCTGGGTTCAAAGCGAAGTAAAAATCCAAGCTATTTTTCAACTTCTTGAGTTAGTACCTAATCAAACTATAAACTATCGAAAGCGTAATCAACTATCGGCTAAGCTTTTGTTGGGAGGGAATTCTTGTAACAGTTTATTTGGAGAAAATTCGGATAACCTTAACCTGTACCGAGTTAAAGCCCTCAAATAATTAGCCACCAAAGGCAGGTTGATTGAATACAATGTCAATATGTTATATTGTTAATTAGTTATAAAGTAACTAGGGATATTAGATATAGATTAGTAAATGGGCGGTCAAAGAATTTTAATATATGTTTCTTATTCTACTATGATAGTACTATGGTAAGGTTCTTGTTAATTCTAATAAAGGTTATGTGTTAATTCTACTACGGTGGGTACAATTTTTGTTGTTTGCAACTTAGAAGAAAAGAAAAAAAAAGGGACTTTTTTACTAATCATTACTAATCAGACTATCAGGCCCTCAAACCCTATAGTCTAATTACATTGAAAACTTAGTAAATCTTATATGTATATTTACGATTTCTTTTCTTTCTTTTTTTTCTTTTTCTTTTTTAATTCAGGCTCTATTCTGGTGGGACCAAAGGCGATTGCTTGGTTCGCTCCCCCTTGGTCGGCCGTGGTAATCAAACACACATGTTAATAATTTATAATTGCGTATAACCATAATTATGGCATGGTTATCACCCGATAATTATAAGAATCCGAAACTAATGTTCTTCTATTATGATCTTAATTGTGAGAGTACCTAATCTTTGGGGACACATACATGAAGCTATCGAGTTTGGTCGGTGTGTGAAACTGTCAACCTTTTCTTTTTGTATTAATTGTGATATTAATCATGTGGCCGACATTCTGTATAGTGAATTAGTGATAGTGATATCACGTCAACTGAAGTACCTACTTACCAGTATGAACGTATGAATTTAAGGTTAAGATTCTTTAATATGGTTGCTATGCTTGGGGTGGGATTGTCTTGGAGGTTAAATGGTGTGGATGCATGTTGGCTCGAATCTGAAGAAATTGATCATCTGTTCCGCTGAAGACAATCAAGATGGTGTCAACGAAATTCGAATTGGAAAAATTTGATGGGAAGAATGATTTCTCTCTCTGGAGGGTAAAGATGAGGGCTCTACTGGTTCATCAAGGTATCTCTGATGCCTTGTTAGGAGAGCCAAATATGCCAGAGGGGTTTACGGATAAAGAGAAGAAAGATATCTTAGAGAAGGCGCATTCAGCAATCATTTTAAGCCTCGGTGATCATGTTCTTCGTGAAGTCTCAAAAGAACTCATGGCTGCTGGAGTTTGGGCGAAACTTGAAACTCTGTACATGACCAAGTCATTAGCAAATCGGCTATATTTAAAGAAAAGACTCTACACTTTTCAAATGACTCCTGGTAAATCATTAGAAAGTCATACTGACGAATTCAACAAAATAATTCTTGATTTAGAGAATATTGAAGTTGCATTAGAAGATGAAGATCAGGCAATAATTTTTCTCTCATCTTTGCCTTTATCTTATGAACATTTTGTGGATACTCTCATGTATGGGAGAGATACATTATCCATGGAAGATGTTCTTGCAGCCCTGAATTCAAAAGAATTGAATAAAAGGGTGGATATTCAAGAGGATTTGGGTGATGGTCTACTTGTGAGAGGGAGGTCAGATCAGAGGGGTCAAAGACCAAAAGAGATCTAAGTCTAAAACAAAGAGAGTTATGAGGTGTTATATCTGTAACTCAGACAAACATTTGAAAAGGGACTGTCCTGAAAAGATGAAGAAGAAAAAGTTAGAAAGTTCTTCTAAATTTCAAGGTAATAATTCTGTAGATGACTCTTTAGATGGATATGATAGTGCGGATATCTGTGTAGTATCAAAGGATAGTTGTATTAGTGGTTGGATAATGGATTTAGGTTGTTCATACCACATGACCCCTAATAAGGAATGTTAAAATTAGAGGATCTTGGTGTAGTAAAGCTAGGTGATGACATGCCATGCACCATTAAGGGACATGGCTCAGTAGCATTAAGTTTGGATAATGGAACTGAGGTTGAATTGACTAATGTTAGGTTTATTCCAGCACTAACCAAGAATCTTATTTCTTTGGGAACATTTGAAAGACAAGGATATGTTGTTAGTTTGAAGAATGGTAAGGCCAAGGTTATTAAGGGATCTATGGTAATGATGTCAAGGTCAAAGGGTGAGAATAACATCTATGTGTTAGATGGAAGGACAGTAGTAGGATCTGTTTCTGTGGTAAAGGGTAAAACGGGCAATACTGCAAAGTTATGGCATAATAGACTTGGTCACATGAGTGAAATAGGCTTAATGGAATTAAAGAAGCAAGGAGTAATTAAAGAACTTGTTAGTTGTGATGTAGGTTCTTGTGAAAACTGTATCTTAGGCAAGTCTAAGAAGGTAAGTTTTAATAAAGGAATACATAAGTCTAATGACTTGTTTGGTTGGAGGATTTCAAGGGATTTTAAGGGAATTGGAATTTGAATTCCATTGCTTGACCTGTTTGGTTGGGTATGAGAAGGAATTGGAATTGGATTTAATTTCCAATCAAATTCATCATTTAATGGAATCTGAATTCCTTTCATATTCCAAAGGATTTCAAGGGATTTTAAAAAATGTTCATGATTTACTCAAATAACCTTATTGAGAAGCAATCATAGTCACCATCATTTTCATCAACTACCACCACCATTTTTTCCGGCCACCGCCACCACCACCATTTTCTCCGGCCACCACCACCACCAACGCGATTCCGGCCAGACAAGAACCATGTTTTTCTGATCTGGAAACGACTAAGTAGCGCGTTTTTCGGCCAGATCTAAACCTGCATTTTCCGGCCAGATCTAAACCCGCGTTTTCCGGCTAGGTCTAAACCAACGCAACCCTTTTTTTCCTTAATTAGTTTTGATTGCTAGCGGTGGTTGGAGACGGTAGTTGACAGTCCGACCGTCGGTGGTGAGTAACACTGTAACAGAGGGGCAGTGGCTATATTTGTTAATTTGAAAGGGGTAGTGGAGAGTAACCAGTTTTGTTGGCTGGTCATTTATTCAAAGGGGTAGGGTTGGTTATATTTGTTAATTTGAAAGGACATTAGTGTCTTTTTTAAATGTCTTTGCATTCCAATTCCTTTTAACAAATGTATAACCAAAAAACATATAGATTTTAATGGAATTCATAAATTCCATTTCCCATACAAATTCCAATTCCAATAAAATCCACGAACCAAACGCACCCTAAAGGAATTCTAGATTATGTTCATGCTGATTGTTGGGGACCTACAAAACACAAGTCTTTAGGTGGAGCCTCTTATTTCTTGTCTATTATAGTTCTAGAAGAGTGTGGGTATACATTTTAAAGAATAAGGCTGATGCATTTAATATGTTCAAAGAGTGGGTAATTTTAGTTGAAACTCAGACTGAGAAGAGAGTTAAGAAGCTAAGAACTGATAATGGGCTAGAGTTCTGCAGTAGAGAGTTTAAAAACTATTGCAAAACTAAAGGAATAGCAAGACATTTAACCAAGGGACACCTCAGCAGAATGGTCTTGTAGAAAGAATGAATAGGACTTTATTAGAAAAGGTGAGGTGTATGCTGATATCTGCAAGAATGCCTAAGGGGTTTTGGGCAAAAGCTGTAAAAACTACAGCATATCTGCTTAATGGATCACCATCAAGTGCAATTGATATGTTGGTACCTATGGAGAAATGGTCAGGTATAAAGACATATTATGATAACTTGAGAACTTTTGGTTGTTTGGCTTATTCACATGTTAGCCAAGGTAAACTAGAACCAAGAGCCATAAAGTGTATAATGCTTGGTTATCCTGATGGGGTTAAAGGGTATAAACTTTGGAGACTTGATGATGGGAAACCTAGAATTATAATCAGTAGAAGTGTGGTGTTTCAGGAAGATGTCATGTATAAAGATGCACTATGATGCTAGACTGTCGCTATCTAGTTAAAAACAATATAAATCAATGTCCAAATCACCTCAAACTAGTCAGGGTAAGTAGGGTGTCGAACCACGAGGAGTATGTGGTCAGTGTAAAGTGTAAACGATTCCTATCATTATGAAGTAATTCAATTAAAGTGCTGATCACACTAGCAAACAGTTTGTGTTTCATAATAAACGAACAATTAATCAAGTATTCAATCAATCAAACAAAGCAAATCACACCCGGGAATTCAAGTAAGCAAACTAACAGCAAACTCATGCACATAACAGATAAACTATCCTGTGTCAACTACAGACTGACTAACCGGTTAAACCTTAGGCATCCACGCTCGCTAACACACGGCACTGGTTATCAAACGGTCCCTGCCAGTGTGACTCAACTAAGGGCAAACGTATGCTTTCTCACAATTAACAGGTCAAAACAATCCTATAATCATAGCAACTGGCACACTAATCGTTCTGATCGAAATAAACCTAAACTGACGTTGTGCACAATAATACTAGACATCAATACTCATAGATTAACATCAAAATAATTACAATCAATTGTTCTAGTACATGAGAAAATAACTGAAAGATTACAAACTATACATCTCGGGTATGACTCGAAGGATCTAGCCGCGTCTCGGCATCTCTCGGTCTTTGATTACGATGTTATGGAGTATATCTATGGCCTTGAGATGATTGGAAGTGATGGTAGGCTGCTCTTCTTCTCTAAAAGTGCTCTGGAAATTGAATTCTGGCCTCTAGGGTCGTCAAAACGAATATAACATAAAAACCCTAACTTTCTCGTCTGTGCGGACCATCGCGTAGCGCGATGGTCATATGACCATCCCATCACGCTACGCGATGGTAGGTAACCTCATTTTTGGATTCCTCTTGTCGAGAAACCCAAAATTCATATATTATGGGTTCCGTAACTCATTTTCTAGCTCAGGATATGCTCGTTTTACTTCCTGGTCTCTTTTTGTGAACCCATCTTGTTCTGTTTTAGCATCGGCTTTGGGTTTCTCATCCAAACTCCTCCCGAATCCTTCTAACACTTCCTAAGACTTCAATTTATGCTCCGGTATTCCCGAGATATCATTTCATGCTCGTACAAGTCTCCAATTTAGCATCTTTAACGATCAATGGCCTGAAATACAAAAGCACGTATGAAGTACCAAAGTTCTAACAATATACTAAACAAAACTACATAATTAACACACTAATATATATACAAAATACCCGAACATCACACTAAAAGGGTCAACTAGTGAAATAGGAGTTGATCATGGGGTTCAAGTTGAGGTGGAGCCTGTATATAGTGTTTATGAGCATGGAAGCACAAGTGATTTTACTGAAAGAGAAGACAGGGGTAATTCTGGTATTTCAGGAAACAGTGATCAAGCAGGTTATAGTCTGGCAAGAAATAGACAAAGAAGGAATGTTGGTCCTCCTTTGAGATATAGAGATGTTGATGATATATCAACATTTGTTTTTAAGTGTTACAGAAGAAAAAAGTTCTTCTGAACCATTGTCTTATGATGAAGCAATTAAGTCAAAAAATAAAGACAAGTGGTTGCAGGCAATGAATGAAGAAATGGATTCTTTAAATAAGAATGACACATGGAAACTGGTTAATAAACTAGAAAAGCAAAAATTGGTTGCTTGCAAATGGATTTATAAAATTAAGGAAGGAATGTAGGGGAAAAACCTAGGTATAAAGCTAGGTTGGTGGCTAAAGGATTCACACAAAAGGCTGGTATAGATTATAATGAAATCCATTCACCTGTTGTGAGACATGCTTCTATTAGAATAACTTTGGCATTAACAGCTCAAGAAGAGTATGAGCTAGAACAACTTGATGTAAAGAAGCTTTTCTTCATGGGAATTTGGAAGAAAAGATTTACATGTAGCAGCCACAAGGTTATGAGATTGAAGGGCAAAATGGGAAGGTTTGTCTTTTGTTAAGATCTTTATATGGACTAAAACAGTCACCTAGACAATGGTATTTGAGGTTTGATCAATACATTGTGTCAAGTGGTTTTAGTATAAGTAAATTTGATAGTTGTGTTTACTTCAGAGAATATGAAAAGGGGCAGTATGTTTATCTACTGCTTTATGTAGATGACATGTTGGTAGCTTGTAAAGACAAACAGATCATACAAGATACTAAAGATTTGTTAATGAAGGAATTTGATATGAAGGAGCTTGGTGAGGCAAGAAGGATTTTAGGAATGGAGATTACCCGAGATAGAAGTCAAGGTTTGTTATACTTGACTCAGACTTGTTACACTAAGAAGATATTGTCAAATTATGCTATGGAGAATTGTAAAGCTGTAACTACTCCATTGGCTGTTCATTTTAAGCTTTCTGATAAAGATTATCCTGTGTCAAAAGTATCGTATATGAATAGTGTGCCATATGCAAATGTGGTGGGAAGTCTAATGTATCTAATGGTATGTACTAGGCCTGATTTGGGGTTTGCAGTTAGTTTAGTCAGTAGATACATTGTAAATCCTGGTAAGAATCATTGGGAGGCTGTAAAGTGGATACTGAGGTATTTGCAGGGTTCCAAAGGTGTTGGTTTAGTCTTTGGGAAGGGTTTTATTGATTAAGGGATTATTGGTTATGCTGACTCAGATTTTGCAAAAGATTTAGATGATGGTAAGTCAATGACTGGTTATGCATTTACAGTTTGGGGGTCTTTAGTTAGTTGGAAAGCCTCATTGCAACACATTGTGAATTTTGCTACTACAGAAGCAGAGTATGTGGCTCTTACAGAAGCTGTTAAGGAAGCATTAAGGCTTAAAGGTTTCATTTCTGAACTCAGGGGTATTTTGGTCCAACCGGTTGTCTTTTGTGATAATCAGGATGCAGTACAGTTAACCAAGAATGCTATTTATCATGAAAGAACAAAACATATAAATGTTAAATTTCATTCTATAAGGGATGTTGTTAAAGCAAAGGAAGTAACTGTTGAATCTGTTGATACAATGGAAAAAGGTGCAGACATGTTTACAAAGGTGTTGCCAGGTTCAAAGTTTCAGTTATGTTTAGATCTTCTAAACATTGGAGAACATTAATGACAAGGTGGAGATTGTTAAGTATAAAGTGTCATAAATGTCAATACACAAAGTTGAAAGGTTGTGGCAGTTTGTGTAACTTCTCTATAGTTCAGGGACTTGTTTTGTTAATATGGTGGTTAGGTTGTTAATAGCCGTTAGGAGTTAATAAAAGGGGGATAATCACTTAGTTAGGGTTTACTTTTCATTTTCTTGATTTCTCTGTAATACATTCTCAATATTCTGTAATCTTTCAATTCCAGTTAATAATAGTTTCGTTTGTTCTTGATCGATTGATTCTTGATCCAATTTCATAACAGCTAGTGACTTAGTACGTTTTTGTAAATATATGTAACCATAACCGAACTAAAAAAGTTGGTAATCAAAAAAAGAATCAGTTGAACCACCGTTTAACTGCTTTCTTAAGTTCTTTTTTGTTTGGTTATGTCGTTTTTAGTTTTTTTTATTTGTTATAACCGTGTGCATTTTAGACAAGTGTGTGAGCTTTAATATATCAAAACTCGGTTGAGTTTTTTGTGTTTTTGCTAAAGTGTAGGGACGTCAGTATGTTAAAATTATATTTAGTGATATTTTCATAAAATGAGAAAGTATGTTGGCTTTTATAATATCAATCCAGTTTAGATACGTATACCTACTTAATCTCAAAAAGTGAAGGTCGGACTAGTTTATTAAACGCTCATATTTTAAGCTCAATCTTGTTCTCAAACTAAAATTCGAATTTCGATTTCGAGTGGTCCACAAACGGCTTAACTTGTTTACACATACATTACAGAGCCTTTATAGTGGTTGGGGTTGGGGAATATTACTAAATCCAAATTTGTCAGTTTATTTTCCTTAGATAACCAAACGATGTATAAATTTTCATTTAAACTAATCCTAGTCCATCGTATTCCGATTTCTTTTACACATTTTCACTTTCAAGGCATTTTGTGGACTAAACGTTAAATATATGGTGTTAATATCATGAATATGTCTTTTTATATTTCATGAGGGTTGTCCCTCACATCATAATAATGGGTACATGTCGTAGTATCATATTAATTGCGACAATAAGGTAATCAATAATCGTCATACTTTTACAAATAAACATCTTACTTATTGTTTTTTTTTTAATTGCACCCCTCAGTGTAAAAACTGAAAAGTCTTTCTGTTTATGTAACGGTAACATGAAAATACTCCTTTCATTCACTTAGTAAGACCATAACATTCTAGTTTCTCATGCATGTTTTCATTAGATAACCCAATTCATCAAATAGTTTTCAAAAAATAACACTTAGGTAAAGGATACCGATTAAATCAAAATTATTTGATGTAGTGGTGTTGTCTAGCGCATTAAAAGTAAAAGACTTAGATTGTCAGATTTTCCTATAAAAACAACCAATGTTGGTACGTATTTTTGAAACAAGTCATTTTGATAAATAACTTTTTTAACATTTGTTTGAGAAAGAAAAAAAAATACTCTTTAAATACGTACTATATAATCTTTGTTTTTAGGTTTTTGTTAAAATATGTTATGTTTATTTAAGAAACACAAGCAGACATTTCTTTCATATAGTATAGTGTTCATGTGTGATAAGATTTTACCTCTATGGCTGAAAAAATAAGCGAACAAATTATGTGTATTCATTTTGAGTATGGCAATGGGTCGGGTTTGGGCCGGGTATTGATAATCCCATGTCCATATTTGTTTGTAAAATCGTGTCTCATACCCGGCCCATTACCCGTCGGATATTTGTCGGCTAATTACCCGTCAGGTATTGGGCATACCCGTGGGTATCAGGTTTACCCGTTGAGATTTTCAAATACATTTTTTTTATCATTATAATTCTTTTATGCCTTTTATTCATACGGCAACTATTACAAATTAAAATAAATGCACTCTAGAATATAAACATTACAATAAATAAATAATATCATAATATATATATATATAGAGAGAGAGAGAGAGAGACACACACACACATACACACACACTTCACTAGTTCATAACCTATACAATACAAAGAATTTTTCGGGTATATGATTCGGGTAAACGGGTATGCGTTTTCGGGTAATCGGGCTGGGTATAATCTAATTCCATACCCGACCCATACTCGTAAAAGTTTTTAAATCTTAATCCCATACCCGGCGGGTGTCAGGTATATCCATCCCATGTGTTTCGGGTTTCGGGCATACCAGTCAGGATCGGGCTTCTTTGCCATCTCTAAATTTCATTTATGTTCACGTATCATCATAAATTAAATGTTTTGAAATCTACAAAATTAACTCACTTTTTTACAAAACAAAAACATAGTGACTATGTCAAGGAAAACAATAGACACGTCATGAGTCATAATTTTTTAGTGTTTTACTCTTTTAGTCTTTTAAATGGTTCGTTGGTACATTTCAAGAGAAGTTCGATAATAATCGAGAAAAGGTAGATAATTAAATAATTGCATATATTTTTTTTAATATGAAAACTTTGAACGAGTGAACATTGTTCTATAAATATATTTGTATAATTTTATGTCTTGTGTCTTAGAAAGGAGAAGATTTTAAGTTTAAGTCTTATCTGTGACAAAATTAAGGTTTCAGATTATGTCAAAGAGTTTTCTAGCTTTCTTACCTATAGTTTGTTTCCTCCTGAGCATGTTCTCCAGGTCAGGACTAATGTACAAGCTTTCCATATATTAAGTTAGTGATCGGTCAGTGATTCAATTGTTATTAAATAACATAATAGAATATATATATATATACCTATTATAATAAAGTAAAATAAATGTAGACACTTATCATGTTTTGGTTAATTCTTATAATTTTTTTTCTCTAAAATTAATATACCCTAATATATGTAATAAATCAATAATTATTCACTTTCCTTTTACACTATATTTATATAATATCTATATATTTTTATAAATATAAATATTAACATATTATTTTATTATATATTTTAAAATACTTGGTGAATTCCAAAAATAAACAACTAATCATGTTTCTCAAATGAAAATTGTTTCGGGTTTTTTGTAGAACTTAAATTTGATTTTATGGGTCAAAAATTGTAAATAGATTGTTTGGTACAAGTTAACTACATTTAAGTCAAAATTTGTTACGAGTCAAAAATGAAAATTTTGAGTATTTTTAAAAGTTTGAGAATGCAAAATAGATTTATCGTCAAATTTGTTATGGGTTCAAAGTGTTGACTTTAAAATATCAAAAGTATGAAAGTTAGAATTTTAAACATGATTTGGGTTTCAAATTTATTTTTAAAGCATTTTTTGAAAATAATAAAAGGTTCGGGATTTGACAAATTTACTATTTTTCACTCAATTATTAAAATTTAAGAAAAGATTGCGAACACTTTCGACATGTCATCCCCATGCCTATCAATGCTTCTAGCTTTTATCAAATTTGAAATATTTATATCAACATTAACTTTTCCTTCAATGATGATCAGAACGTTGTATGGGAAACACGTCATGCAAAACTATGCTCAAATGAAACAAAATATTCACAAAATTGAATGGGTTAACATGCTATTTTTTATATTGTCATTATGACAAAGTCAAGAAACCCTCTGAAACTTATCAAAAAAATTTTTATGGTGTAGCTTATAAAAGCATAGTTCTTGAAGAACATCTATTGTTACAATCTAATGTTCTACTTTCCTTTGATGGGTGGTAAATTGATAAATATATCAATAAAGCTAACGCTCCTTTTGTATATAGGCTGAGTAGTTAGAACTACTATCGTATGAAAAGTCTTATTTTCGAAATTGGTTCATAACTAAAATTCTTTCAATTATACATATATGACACAGAAAATAAATTTTTCAATAGAAAGAAGCATTCTCGGGTACGTTTTTACACAGACATTTTTTTTATTAAGTTCATTTAAAAAAATCATTTTATGATATAAATAAAATCAATTTATGTACACATTGTATAGATACAAGCATAGATGTAATACATTTTTTTCATATACGCTACGTAATTATTTGTTTTACTTATAATTTTATAATTTGAATTATCCTGTGTGTGATCCGGGCTCTAAAACTAGTGTATATATATATATATATATATATATATATATATATATATAGGGAGATTTCAAATGAGAACCCCTTTGAGTTTTAAGAACTCTAAAGAACTCAGTGTAACGATTTTTTTTTTCGAATTTTTTTACACATGTGTAATATATGTAAGTTACATACACGTAAAAAAATTACAGGTTTTTTTACGCGCTGAGTCGACTTGTTACACATGTGTAACGGACGTAAAAATTAGTGTAATCACTTACAACTTTATTCTCTCTCATACTTTAACTTTTTAGTCAGATTTAATCTCAACCACACAATCCAATCCATTTAATAAAATATGTGACTAAGAATTGAATTCTTAATATATATATATATATATATCTTGAGTCTTGCAGATAAGGCAATAACCCATTGCAACAAGTTTTTATTGATTTGAGCCATACATCAGTCGCAACATCACACAAACTCATGCATGAGCAATTAATACACTGCAACCTCATGAGTCATGATCCCTGCAAATATTGGGCATGGGCTGTTTATTTTAATACTGCTTTTAACCGTCACCATTTAATAAGTAAGGTAATGTTTCAATTAAGGACAAATATAATAAAAATAATTATTATAATTAATATTAAAATAATAGTAATAGGTAGAAAGTCAAGAACATATATTGTGTATCCTCTTTCTTTTATTAACATGATATGGATATATATAAGCTTCATGACACGAGTTTTCTTTCTTACATGTTGCTATTTGTCACAAAATTTCATATATTTTATTTAAGTTTTGGGTTGACTCATATCACAATGGAAAAAAAAAAGGTAATATTAAATTCATTAGAAAATATACAATAGAAATATTTAAAACACAATTCTCTACGAGCTTTCATCTATGCAAGCATCCGAAAGCAACTTCTTTCGATGCAACAAAAATTCTTATATAATAAAATTAAAGTTGTATGTCCAAATTTATATGATTCTCGTAGTTCTGGTATAATTTTGGTATTGAAAAAAAATGTTTGCTCTATGTATGCATAATTAATTTTATCTAAAGCACAGGTAATTTCAGCAAGTATAATAGAAATTAACTTACTAATTTATTTTACGTACCTTTAAAATTAAAACACTCACATTTGTGTCGCTATCTTACGTGGATAAAGTTCGATACAACTTCATTTATTGCAAAATTACTTTACATTCTTAGAAAAAGGGAGTAGGTATGTTTCCCGTATCCATAAGGTGACGAGTAAATGATATCTCTATAAAACTTTAATTAATTTTCTTTTAAACGGCAGTCGACATGAATTCAATTAGTTATGAAAAACCCTACTCTTCTTAAGATATCATAGGTAATTTTAAGGTATTATTAGACTAAGTTTAACGACTTGAACCAAAATACAAAATAATTTTAAGTGTGTCTAGAATCTAGATTAGAATCGACTTCTTTAACACAAAAAGTACATGGTTGATTGGTTTCTATTTGGCTTATTTATTCAATTCATCAACCCACAAACAAAAACAAAAGAGAAAAAAAAACTTGTCATTGACGATATTTTCATCAAAGGTAGATAAGTGCTAATCTCGTATAAAGAGTGTGTGGGTTTGCAATTGTAAATAAATAAAAAGAAAATTCTATTTTATGTTTATGACTTCTTTACTATTTTTGAAAAGTTCCAAGTCAATAAAATTTTAAAATAAGACATCGTTCTCAAATTAATTACATAAAAGTAGGAAATGGTATTTGATGACGTTAACTATTTTCAACATAATGTTAAAAGGGACACAAAGCCAACTTTGATGTATATATTCTGTTTTATGGCTAATTAAATTTAATTAAAAATTAGCTTTTTTAACATTTAAATAAATAACAATATACTCAATTTACATAAATCTTCATCAATTAATTACCTTTCGACATTGTTTTTACTTATAATAATAATATTTATTCAACAAAAAATAAACAATAAAGCAGCAAAAATTGATAACCCAAAAACCACAGACAAAGTGTCTAATGTCTCTTCTACCCTCACCTTTCTTTCTCTTCTCTCTCTCTTCATTTCCTCGAACTTATTGTATCTATTCTTTGCTTCTTTCTCTCTCTTCACTCCATTTCCTCTTTTACCCTCCATCACCTTTTGTAAAATTACCAAACTATCCCTCCCATTTAAATGTTTTCCATCCATGTCCTCTATTTGCATACTCAATTCCCGCACTTGCATCTCCCCTCCCTCGGACCAGCCGCAGTCGACAACCACCGCGCACTGCACCAACCCCGAGTGCGGGTGGTTGCCACCCGCAAGTACGGATGCGAAACGCATCTTTACATCGCCGGTCAACCAATGGCGTTGGACTGAGACCGGTTTGTGGGAGGAGAGGTTGACAGCATGTTTGGAGTTGGGGTCGATTATTATCCAGCTTAGTGTCATGTCATCGGTTAGAGCCGTGCATGTGGCGTCTTGGTCCTGGTGTGGTATCTCGGTTGGAACCATGTCTTTTGGGTCTAGTAAGTCGATTCGGAATGGTGAGCATTGGAACCATCCGGAGACGGTTTCGGTTTCTTCGGTTTTTGTGAAAATTAGTTTGTTACGATGGTAAACGTCCACTGCTGATATTAATCGTGTCGACGTCACTACAACATATATAAATATTACAAATTAGTTATATAATTATCATATCTAAAAAGGGATTCAAATGTAGTATTATTCTCTTTATGCACTACTACAAATATTAAAGTTAAAAATTAGTTCTACAATTCTATAATTGTATCAAGAAAGGAATCCAAGTGTGCTCCTAACAAATATTAAGATGAGAAACTAGTTATATCATTGTCATATATGAAGGATTTTTTTTGAAAGGGGGTCATGTTACAAGATCTAATCACAAGGGGAGCTGGAAATTTTTTTTTTTCAAAAGAGGGGTTACCTCCCTTTGTAACGGCGGCGAGTTTGATATGTAATAGGGGTGTCAGTCAATAGCATGTGGGTTTGATTACGAGGTTCTCCCCTCTCTTAGAAATGACGGTGGGTTTGAAAAAGTGGTCTCCCCTCCATTCTCAATGGCGAGGACTGCAAAATGATACTCCTCTCCCTTTGTAATGGCGGGGAGTCTGAAAAAGGTATCTCCCCTCCATTTGTAACGAAGGGGAGTCTGAAAAAAATGAAATGGCTTTTCAAACGTTGGGCAAACTTTAAAAGGGAGGGGAGATACCTTTTTTAGACTCTCCGCCATTACAAGAGGAGGGGAGTATCATTTTGCAGTCCTAGCCATTGAGAATGGAGGGGATACCACTTTTTCAAACCCACCGCCATTTCTAAGAGAGGAGAGAACCTCGTACATATCAAACCCACCTGCCATTGACTGACACCCCTATTACATATCAAACTCGTCGCCGTTACAAAGGAAGGTAACCCCTCTTTTGAAAAAAAAAAAAATTCCAACCCCTCTTGTGATTAGATCTTGTAACATGGCCCCCTTTCAAAAGAAAATCTATATGAAGTTATACAACTCTAGTGTTATTATTTATTATATAGAAATACTATACGCCAGGGTCTTAATAGTTGCACTAACTGATTTCACTTTTTTTAGTATATATTTTTGTTTTTCTTTTATAATATTCTATAAAAGGAAAACTGAATATGATCTTGTGTTGTATCAAAAGGGGTTGCGATGCAACTTGTTGCCCGCTTACCTGTCACTTTATTATAATCGTTTTTGAGTTTAATGAAATTTTAATATAAAAAAAAAAATTGATCTACATTTCAGTATAAACTTTATAAAAATGGAGTTATATCGATATATTGTTCGATATAAATACTTTATAAAAACTGTTTTCAATAAAACTTATGTCGATAGGCAGATAAAAATAAAAATATTGCAATGTCATATTTGCCTTTTTTTTTTATAAAACATGTTAAAATTTATAAAATATATATATTAACAAAAGTTAATTAATAAAAATAATAAAAGAAAACTGCTATTTAGACACCCAGTATCAAAATACAATACAATTCTCTATATTTATATATTTAAGTGTGATTAGTTATGTCATAAAGCTGCTTACGATTGATTAATTTATTGCCTCTTGTTGGTGACGATGGCGGGATTACTACAACGGTGGGGTCCGGTGAAGGTAAAGGAAACGCCTGAGAGTAAAACTCCCGGTGTCCGTTGCCGGAGAAACCAGAAATGATTCCGGTCACAAGCTCGCCGGAAGTTGACGGCCACGTGGAGTGGCATACATCCGACCACAGCCGGTGGTTTGTTTCCGACATGGAGTGTACGGCGGCGGAGGCACAGCTGACGGCGGCTAACGATTGTCCATCGAGTCTAGTAAGAACATGGGACTCGATTATGTCGGCCGGTAAAGAAGTGATTCCGGTGACGGTAGACATGTTGGTTGTGATGTTTTTCCGGTGGTTTAACGTTTCGTGTGGTTTGAGGTTTTGCAGTTTGGAGTATAAATAGTTGGTTTGGGTAGTGAAATGACGAAATTGCCCTTTGGAGTTTTAGAAGAGTGAAAGTTGACTGATGACCAAAGGTGTTGACAACAATATTATTAAAATCGACTGGGACATTATACAAGTCATTAGATTAGATCATTAGACTGACTAATGTCTCATGGTATAGATCATTAGTCAAAAGTCAACAGGATGTTTTATTGGATAATAGTAATTTATCCTATTTGGTCATTTTGTGTTAATATTTGATAAGGTAAGACAAAAACATCTTTATACCATTATACACCATTGCTCATACAAAAATACTAGTTAATTTAGAAAATTAATTTAAAAGCTATATTTACAACAATAACCATACTCAATAAATTCTCACACGTAACAAAGGTATTGATAGAGTCTGGGATAGTGAGAAAAGTGGGATGTAAATAAATCATACATCTATTACATGAGATGGAAAGAATGTTTTCAGGGAGACCACCGACTCCAAGCATGTAATTTAAAAACCATATTTACCAACTTTAAATATATATGTATGGCTATGCGAGAATGTTTATGTATAAAATGATCTTAACATTAGTACGCATGAAACAATACCAGCTTACCAAAAATGAGAACGTAGGAAACAACACCAACCACAATACCAATCTGTATAAGCAATATTTTATAATAACAAAAAAAACTAATAATAACAACAAAATAATCAAAATCATCAACAAAATAATAACAGCTAAAAAATCTAATAATAACAACAAAATATAAATCAACAAATATACTTATAACATCTCATAATCAGAAATCGGCATATACAAGCAAAAAATAACAGCAAACAAACCTAATAGTGACAGCAAATTGGTTCTTACTATTTTCATGCTAACAATGATTTGTATTTGATCCTAAAACTGTATATAGTGTGTGTGTGTGTATAATTGAAAGTTTATGATTTTACGTTTTTTATTTAGAGTTTTAAAATTAGACATGTCCAAAACATAATTAGAATGTGATATGGATAAACATACTATGCTTGAATGCCATCTTATTTGGTATTTTGATGCATGAATATAACCATACAAGTAAGATATGTTAAAACGTAAATAATATTTGCTTGGTATTCAAGAGTGGTTTTGAAGAGGTATGTACCCGCCTCAACACCGAGCAAGGCGGGTCAACCCACAAGATAAAGACATTATGAAGGCACAAAGCCAAAACCTATGCGCATGGCGCATACAAAACATGCTCAGGCATCATATGCCCAGGCACACATATGCTCGCGCATCACATACGCGCGCGGCGCATATCACATGCTCGTGCATATCACATCTGCCCAGACACACATGCTCGCGCATCACATATGCGCGCAGCGCATCAGCGCGCGGCGCATATCACATGCTCGTGCATATCACATCTGCGCATGAAATATCTGCGCGTGAGAATAAAGAGAAGACCTCGCGCATCCTCATGATGGGCGCATATCACACGTGCGCATAATCAACCTCGTCCTTATCCAAATCAGGATTAGGGCAACCTTGATTGTGCACGTCAGACAACCTTCCAGAAGGCATCTTTTTAAGGAGTAAGAATATGCTGATGTTGACAGCTGCCAAATGGAAGGTCGACAACTCAGCATGACACATGTGTTACCACGTGATTACAACCAACGAGAAAGCGCCAGGTGTCCCAGAGGACACGTGGCGCAGTGCGATTGGAGGAAGCCAACGAGGTTGAGCCCAACCGGTGGTAACCTTAGCACTATAAATACAGCATCAACTCCACTTTGATGACATATTCATACTCAATCATTGACAGTTACAAGCAGTGATAACACATTCAATCATATTGAATCACATTCATTCACAGTCAGTTACATACAATCACACAGTCTCACAACCAAAGGGTATTGAGCAATTAAGCAATACTCTTGAGATTCTCTGACACACATTATTATCTTCTCCACAGATATACTGATTCTCACGCCGGAGGGTTACCCCAAAGAGGACCCCTCTGTCCCTTTCTGAGGGGTAAGTAACGGCGCTGTTCATTTTGTAGGTGGAAGAACACAGACCCAGAAGAACCATCGGTGAAATAGTATAATCACACCCGAGGAAAGTAGATCTGCTACCAGTGCGTAGATCCACGTTTCTTCATTGGCGCCATCCACTGTTACAAACGGCAATCAGATCTCATCAGATCTATAAAAAAAAAAATCAATCACCATGGTTTCTGGAGTTCGTAACGTTGATCAAGCTCTGGAGGATATTGAACGTGAGGGTGTTAACGACGGACAGCAGGTTCTGAGGGTTCCGCGTGATTCTACGCGTACCACCAGCAACCGTCCCTTCGTCACAACCCCTCACGGCCAGACTGAAACTCCTCCAGACGATCTCACGTTACAAAATATGGCCGGCGCGAAACTGAAAGGACCAATGGGTCCAGAAGAAGAAACAAATGATCCAAATGAATGGCTCATAAACGAGCAGCGGCGTCTGATGGAAAAATACAATGAAATGGTCAAGCAGAAAAAGCTAGCCGACCAAACACAAAGGCAAGCTTTTGATAAGCAGACTACAAAAAGGCCGCGCGCGCCGGAAGAAGGACATTCTGTTCACACTGCACACACTGAGTTCAGTGATGAAGAAGTGCATAGCATGAGGAAGACACGGGATACTCATGCAGGAGGCTCGCAGCTCCGCGCGCCTGTGAACATGGCGCCTGGAGCCAGAGCAGATCTGGATCTGCACATGCCATACAGCCCACCGGTCAGAGGGCAAGTGGACGTAACCACGCCCTACAGACCAGCCATCCTGGTAAAACACTCAAAGTTTACTGCGCGCATCGCGCAGGCTCCCATCCAGCACAAGACAAAGATGCCAAGTGGTCTGGGCAAATATGATGGCACAACAGATCCAGATGACTTTTTGCAAGGTTTCTATAACACGGGAAACCTAGAGAGCTGGACGATGCCAACATGGTGTCATATGTTTGCTCGCTGCCTCACGGGCGCAGCGCGGGTATGGTTCGAGAGCTTGCCGACAGGGCAAATTGATGGGTTCGAGGAACTATTAGAAAAGTTCCAAGCCCACTTCGTACAGCAGCGCAGGCACACGCGCGATCCTGATGACATCATGCACTGCATACGCAGGAATGATGAAACGATTGAAGATTACATCACTCGTTTCAATCAGGAATCCCTGGCAATCGGGGGTATAACTGAGCAGCTCCTGCGCGTGGCCTTTATACAAGGCGCGCGCAGTGATCAACTCCGCCGGGCTCTCGTAAGCAAAGATGGTATGCCCACCACGTGGGCCAAGTTAATGGAGGCATCGCGAGTTTTCGCGAGAAATGAGAAACAGATTGCCCAAGATAGGGCAAGAGAAAGAGCGCATCAGGCAGAATCACCGCGCAGCAAAGAGAAGAGGGCCAAACAGAACTCTGTATGGTCCAGGTTGCAGCCAACAAGTTTTTCTTCCGTGGAAAAACAAGCGCAACCAACCTCACCCCAGCCCCAAAAAGAAGTTCGTAATCGCGGGGAGGGTGACAAGAGGGAGGGTGGCAGAGATCCTAGCAGACCTCTGCCAAGAATATGGACACCCCTCACTAAAACACCTTCGCAGGTGTTAAGTACTGAGAATGTCCAATTCAAGCCCCCCAAGCAACTACACTATAAGGGACCGCAAAACAGTGGCAAATATTGTGAATTTCACAAGTCCCCGGGCCACAACACCGACGCATGCTATCATTTAAAGGATGCGATCGAGAAGGATGTAAAGTCAGGCAGGCTGGCTCACTTGGTGAAAAACCAAAGAATAGAAGATGAGCAACCGGAAGGAGCCTCTGCCAGCAAGAAATATAAAAGAATCTATGTGGCTGAGGGGGGACGACAAGGGCAGACGTCAAAAAAGAGAAGCGCGCAAATCCACGGAGATTGGCGCGAGCAGCAAGTCATCTTCCCAAGAATCAGGGGAGGCCCTTCAATAAGCAGTCCTCTTGTCATCACCACACACATCGCTCATTACGAAGTGTCGAAAGTCCTGGTGGACACTGGAAGCGAATCTGACATTATGTATGAGCAGTGTTTCAGAAAGTTAGACCCGGCAGACCAAGCGCGGCTCGAAATTGTGAACGCACCAATCTGTGGTGTTTCAAACGAAATCATCCATCCACTGGGCCAGATTCAGTTTGAATTGATTATGGGGGATGATGACCACAAGCGAGCAGAAGTTGTCAACTTCTTGGTCTTGCCTACCACGTCATGCCACAATATGATCCTGGGTAGGGGAACGATCGCCCAATTTAATGCTGTACCGTCGCCAGCGCACGGCGCTTTGGGGTTTCCTACACCAACGGGCGTAACATTTGTTTATCGCGATCATTTGTGCGCAGTGACAAGTACGCCGCGGGAGGGGAGAATGAAACTTCAAATGGCGGAAAATGCACCAGAGAAGTGGATTTTAAACCCAAAATTCCCCGAGCAAACGGTCACAATTGGCGCTACTGTTTCAGATGAAACGAGATTGAGAATGAAAAGGTTGCTCACAAAATACACGTCGGTCTTCGCGTGGCAACACTCCGATATGACTGGGGTCCCGCGAGACTTGGCGCAACATTCTCTTAACACGTTCAAGTCGGTGGAGCCAATTGCTCAGAAAAAGAGAATCATGGGGGATGAAAAGGCGAAGGCCATGAATGAGCAAGTTGAGGACCTGTTGCGCGCAAACATCATCCGCCCGATCCGATACCAGACGTGGGTAGCCAATCCTGTGATGGTAAAGAAAAGCAACGGGTCATGGAGGATGTGTATTGACTTCAAGGACCTCAACAAAGCATGTCCGAAAGACTGTTACCCCCTCCCAAACATCGACGCAAAGGTGGACTCCGTGGCGCCATTCAAGCTCAAGTGTTTCCTGGATGCCTACAAAGGCTATCACCAGATTCAAATGGCACCACAAGACGAAGACAAGACGGCCTTCAGGACCGACAAGGGTGTTTTTTGTTACACAAAAATGCCCTTTGGTTTAAAGAATGCGGGCGCCACCTATCAGAGACTTATGGATTCGGTTTTCAGTAAACAAATCGGAAGAAATCTAGAAGTCTACGTTGATGATTTGGTGATCAAGAGCAGGGAGGAGAGACAAATGCTCAAAGACATCGAGGAAACTCTTCAGCGCCTAACGGAAGTTAACATGAAGCTCAACCCGAGCAAATGTACTTTCGGCGCAGAAGAAGGGAAATTTCTTGGTGTAATGGTCACTAAGGATGGTTTCAAGGTGAACCCTGAAAAGGTGGAAGCCATCCTTGACATGCCTTCACCATCCACCATGAAAGAGGTTCAGAAGCTGAATGGTAGATTGGTGTCAATCAACAGGTTCCTAGCGAACCACGCCAGCAAATCTACTCCATTCGTTAACACCTTGAGGAACTGCTTGAAGAAGAGCCAATTCAAGTGGACGCCTGAGGCTGAGCAAGCTTTCACTGAGATAAAAGAATGTCTCATAAAGTTGCCAGCGCTCACAGCTCCACTTCCTGGCGAAACCCTTACATTGTACCTGTCAGCTGGAGACCGCGCGATCGGCGCAGTATTATTGGTGGATCGCAAGGGGATCCAAACGCCAATATACTATGTGAGTCGGGTGCTCACAGACCCTGAGACGCGCTATTCCATCATGGAAAAGTTAGTTTTGTCACTAACACACGCGTCGCGCAAGCTCCATAGATACTTCAATGGTCATCCTATTGAAGTTCTGACTGGTTACAACATCCAGCAAGTCTTGCGACGCCCCGCGCTCTCCGGAAGGCTGGCAAAGTGGGCGCTGGAATTAGGTGAACACACGATCACCTATAAGCCTCGTCCAGCAATAAAGGGTCAAGTTTTAGCGGATTTCATCACAGAAATCCCAGATGGAAAGATTGAAGAAGCTCAGCGCGAGGTAGACCCTCCGCGAGCAAACGATGAACAAGATGTTTGGAGGCTATTCACTGATGGAGCCTCCAACAGCGAAGGGTCCGGCGCAGGCCTCAAACTGGTGGACCCTGATAATCATGAATATACTTATGCTATTAGGTTGGACTTCAAGAGTACCAACAATGAGGCTGAGTATGAAGCCCTGCTGGCTGGCCTGCGCATTGCGCGCAAGTTTGGAGTTAAAAGGCTAGAGGCCCATGTTGATTCTTACTTGGTAGCTGCTCAGGTCAACGGCCTATATGACGCCAAGGAGAACACAATGCCTCTATATCTAGAGCAGGCAAAAAAGCTCGTCGAGCAGTTTGACTTCTTCAGAATCATACACATCTCGCGCAGCGAAAATAAGTCTGCTGACGCGTTGAGTAAGATGGCTTCAACGAATTTTGATCACTTTGGCAAAGATGTCAGGGTGGAAGTGATGAGCAACCCGTCAGTGCAAACGCAATCTGTTCTTGTAATTCATACAACCCCTTCATCCTGGATAACTCCAATAATGGAATTCCTGAAGGAGGGGAAGTTACCGGACGATCGCGCACAGGCGAGAAAGATAAGACACAAGGCGCAGAATTATGAACTACTTGATGGTACAGTATATCGGCGCTCTTATCTTGGACCGCTCATGAAATGCCTGGATGCTGAAGAAGCAAGCTATGTGATTAGGGAGATTCATGAAGGAATCTGTGGAATACACGCTGGTCCGCGCATGGTGGTTGCCAAGGCAATGAGCTCAGGCTACTATTGGCCAGGCATGTACTTGGATGCGCTAAAAGAAATCCAAAAATGCAAGGCATGTCAGAGCTACGCGCCAAACACCATGCGTCCAAAGAACAACTTGATTCCAGTGACCTCCGCATGGCCTTTCCATAAATGGGCCATTGATATTGTGGGGCCCCTGCCGCAAGCGCAAGGGCGAGTGAAATTTTTGGTAGTGGCGATAGACTATTTCACAAAATGGGTTGAGGCCAAGCCACTAGCAAAAATCACAGCTGAGGCGATGAAGCAATTTATCTGGAGCCACATCATTTGCCGTTTTGGCCTTCCTATGGAAATTGTGAGCGACAATGGCAAACAATTCACTGACAGGAAGATATCCAGCTGGCTCAAAGAACTGCACATCAACCAAATCTTCACTTCGGTCTACCACCCTCAAGGGAATGGCCAAGTGGAGCGCGCGAATCAAAGTTTGTTAAATGGGCTGAAGAAAAGATTGGAGGGAGAATCCCATTCTTGGGTCGAAGAGTTACCTAATGTCCTGTGGGCGCACAGGACATTAAGAAAAACTAGCAATGGCGAATCCCCGTTCAGCCTAACCTATGGGACTGAGGCTATGATCCCAGCAGAAATTGGATGCCCATCCCATAGGGTACTCATGATGAGCAAGACTGATAACGAGCGCGAAAGAAGATTGGACCTCAACTTGCTTGAAGGGCGCAGAGAAGCGGCTATCATCAATGAAGCCAAATACAAGAAAAAGCTGGAAAAATATTATAATCAGCGCGTTAAAGAATGCCACTTCAAGAAAAATGATTTTGTCCTTCGAAACAATGAAGCTAGCCGCGCGATACCCCCAGGAAAAATGTCCCCCAATTGGGAGGGACCTTATCAAATTTCAGAAGATTTGGGGAAAGGCGCGTACACTTTAAAAGATTTGAATGGCAAAAAGATACCGCGCGCGTGGAACGCAGCACAGCTTAGAAAATGCTTCATGTAAATGTTCAAATATGTAATCAAGGCTTTTAAGCCATCATGAATGATGATTCGCGCTATCTTTCAATATTTGTTCTATTACCTTTGCATACATGTTTCACACTTCCTTTATTAATTTGGAACAATATGACAACACTATATTGACTTCAAAGCAAAATAAAGCGAAGTAAAACATACATGCGCGAGCCTTAGCTCAAACGCGTTAACGAGTCTTAACTCTAAAACGCCAGGGCCTTAGCCCAAACTTACGAGCCTTAGCTCAACACGTTAATGAGTCTTAACTCTAAAAACGTCAGGGCCTTAGCCCAAAACAAAGAGCCTTAGCTCAAAACACTCACAAACATCCATCTTACATCCCGCGCAGCCTGATCATAAAAATCCTTAAACACAACTAAGGCAAAGTACATGCCATATCATGTTAAGGTCTAAGGTCGTGGTCGCGCGCGGAATCATAGTGGATATCTGAGTAACACACGCTGACATGTAATGGTTAAACTCATACTTCCATATAAATACCGCGCGACAACGACGCACAAAAAAGAAATAATGAAAAGTTAGCGCGCATGTCAGCATAAACAAGATACTGCGAAACCACAAACAAAATAGAACAGAGGTTAAGTGAATAATTTCCTTACAACCTTGTTCTTATTTTAACGTGCAAGCATATCTTATATCTATACAAGCAAACATGAAGAGATGAATGGAAATGCGCAAGATGTGAAAAAGAGAAAACAAGTTTCATTCCATTGGATTGAAATTTACAAGTATGATGAGTTACAAATTACAAGTATAAAAAATTAAATATGTAAAATTTGATGAAGGGCTTATCAAGTCTCCACGTCGACGTCAGCCACTTCATCACCTTCATCATCTCCCGCAGCATCTGACGCGGCCTGCTCCTCATCTCCGAACTGACCATAGTCAAGTTCTTCCTCCTCATTGGAGTCTTCTATCACGACGGTGTCAGGAGCACATTTATTCGCAGCGCCAGAGCCGCTGGCAGGGGCAACATCCCCCGCGCCACTATCATCGCCACCAGCCCTCTCGCATTCATCGAGCAACTTCTTTAGCGCGCCGAGGTCGGGCTGGTCAGCAAGCGCAGCTATCTGCAAAATCATTAGAAAAGTATTGAGTACAAAACACTTGGAAAAATTAGTCAAGTAAAACTCATTAAGGTCAAGGTACCTGCATAAGGATGGGGATGGGAGTATTCATGTACTTTTCCCCCACCGCGGCCATGTCCGCGCAGGCCGCGTCGCTCTTGTAAGGGTACTCGGATGGGTTCTTCTTCAACATGCCATAGTCATACCCATCCGTAAACCCTTCAGCTCGGCCCACCAAGCGCGCGGCGGCATTGCAGTCCATCACAAGGGCCTGAAACTCGGCGGAATATTTCATCGCCAAAGCGCAGCGAGTTATGCCCTGTGACACCAGCCATTGGCGATCCTGCGCTAGGCCAGTAACAGACGTCTCGAGGACAGGAACCTGGGAGTTTAATAACTCAACAGTTTCCTTAGTCTTTTTTAGCTCCTCCTTATCAGACGCTGCTGCCGCCAAGATTTTTTCTTTCTCCGCCTGCGCAGCACCAAGTGCTTCCTGGCTGGACGCCGCCGTCGCCAAGGCCTCATCTCTATCGGCCTGCGCGGCCGCCAACTCCCTCTTCAGGCGCGCAACCTCGCTCTCCAGTGATGATTTTTCAGTGATACTCTGGACGATAGCTTGGTCACGCGCCTCAGCCTGCTGTTCCAAGACACGCACTCTACGCGCGTACTTGGAAACTTCGGCCTCCGCCAACTGCTGCTTCTCCCGCGCAGCTTGGAGCTCATGCCCGCGCTTAATATAGGCGGTGTTGGCACTTGCTCGGTTTTCGCTGAGCTCCGCCTGGAGTTTCTCAGCTCGTGCGCGAGCATCAGAAAGGTTCCAGGCGGCCACCTTAGCCTCTTGCTGGGCTGCCACAAGAGCATCGCGTACTTTAATATAATCGCGATGAAGCTCTTGGGAGGCAGCAAAGAAAGCTGACCCAGCGAAAATGTGATCGTTGAGCAAGTCAGCGCGGGTGCGCTCCTCCTGATACCTCCTTTCAGTAGGAGGCACGGCATGAGCCCTGAAGTCCTCGCATACGCCCATGGATTGGAAGGAACTGTCTTCATTAATATTCCATCTCGGGCGATAAACGTGGTCACCTTCCTACAAAACACAAGAAATGTTCTAAGTCATAAACATACTTATATGGAGGTACGCGCAGCGGAGCAACAAATTAAAACATACCTGCGGGGATGAAGCAGAAAAGTCAGCGCCAGCCCCACCAGAAGTATGCGCTGCGAAGACTTGTGGCATCGCAGGGCTGGCGCGGTCTCCCAAGGAGTCCTCAGCTTGAGCCCCCTCATCCTCCTCATCTTCTTGAATAGGCCTCTTCTCCTGCGACCTGGGGGGCTCCAAACCAGCCTCGCAGAGAGGGCTGCGCGTAGGAGGAGGCGAGGGAGGTCTCGACGCCGCCAGTTCGGCGCGCAATACGGCTTCCTGCTCCTTTGTAACCCCAATAAGGGGAGAATCAGCACTAGCAGGAGCAGGACCAGAACCAGCGGCGCCGCCAACGGCGCCAGGAGTGTCGCCAGCAACTTGTACGCCAGCTACAACTCCTATGAACAAATCAACAAGGAAAAATGGTTTATGACTGAATCCAAAAGAAAAATAAAGAAGACAAGTGTGCAAAACATACCTTGGCGCAATTCTGTTCGCGCGGCGAACATCGCCATAAAGTTCATTCTACCCTTTTCAGAGGGTAGAACAGGGGACTCCGAAGCAGTCCCCGGCGCAGCCTCAGCACCTTGTGGCGCCTGTGGCTGATCTGCTACCGTCGCCGGTTCTGCAAACATTCAAAGGAGCAAAGGTTTAATAACAATTCAGCCAGATGAAGATAAACAAAGTATACCTGTTGCAGGCGCGGCACTGCTTCTCTCTTCAGCCGCGCGAACGGAGGAGGTGACGCCACCATACCTCAAGTGGACAGGAGGTCTGCCCACTTTCACAGGCAGGGAAGCTAAAGAAACCTTGGTGGTAAACACCTGGGTTTCCTTAGGTCCCTTCGTTTGAGCATGGGGATGAGCAACAGGGGTGTCATTTTTCTTCTGTTTCTTACTGGCCCCTGCGCCAGATTTCCCCTTAGCTTTGCGCTTTAGTAGGGGCGCCTCCTCTTCCTCCTCCTCCTCTTCCGCGAGCTCCAGCTCGTAGTTTTCAAGCGCATCTGCAAAAACAACCAACAGAACTGTTAATAAACTTGGGTATTCTAAAGGAATGAGCATAAGTGCGAAGGCTTACCAGGCGCGTCACTGTCAAAGTCAAATTCCAGATCCACTGGGATGAACATGTCATCGAAGCGATCTGGGAAACCAACTTCCCCAGCGCCAAGCGCGACGGAGCCACCCTCCACTTGTTCATCATAAGCGGCAAGGACATAATCCTTGGTGACTGCGCAAAAACAAGTCAAGTGATATCAGCAAAAGAATTATGTTCGCGCAGAAAAAATAAATAAAGCAATGAAATAAACTTACACAACCCGTCGACTTGGATAACGGGCTCAAGCGCGCTGTCGGCCCATAGCTTACTCATGCCGACCCCCACCAGCGCCTCCTCGCAAATTTTCTTCGCGGGGGATGGTTCGGCGGTCAGTTTCTTAACCCAGGCGCCAGTTGGGTTCTTGAGGACACCCTCATCCGCAGGCGCAGAAGAGATAGAGCGCATGGTCATACGGATGGGGATCACACCAGCCCTTATGTAAAAGAACCTCTCAGACCAGTCATGAAGGCTCTTGAATGAAACAGTGTAGCACTTCACCTTCTGACTGCGAGGAATGAAAGAGATCCAATTGTCCTGGATCTTGGGCTTGTAAAAATATTGAAAGCGCCGAGGAGTGGGTTCCTCGCGCTGGGATTTGCACATGAACTCAAAGTGAGTCACGCGCACGAGTCCAAACGGATGGACTTGGGATATATGAATCCCATAGAACTTCAGCAGTGCACCCACAAACCTTGTCATCGGGAGACGAAGGTTGCAGTGGGTGAAAAAGTGGCTATATAGGGATATATAGCCGGCAGGCGGGTCCGCCGCCGTTTGCCCGGACCTAGGCAACATGCAGCCAAACAGGGTGGGAAAGCCCTGAGAGGCGATGAGGTTGTCGAGATCGGCCTGCTTCAATTTGCAGAGGATTTCATTCCACCTTTTGGTGGCCTTGGTCCTCCCTACTTCCTCCGATGTGGTCTCAACAACCCTCTTCCCTTTCCCCTTTTGCTTCAATGTCGACATCACCACAGACTTCACACGGCGTCTTCGAGAGGCAACAGAGGTGATTGAGGGGCTAGACGAGTCTGAACTATCAGACATACAACTGCACCAGCAGATAATCGAAAAATCGAAAAGATGAATATACTCAATTCAGAATATGAAAGGCAGAAAATAGAAAACTTGAAACAATGAAGATGAAGATAAAAATTTCCTAAGGGCCTGCTTTTATAGGCCCAGGAGAGAGAAAAGTGGTAACTGATGGGATTTCACGCGCACCCACTCGCAGGTGTAAGCCAACGAGGGCGCGGCACGTGTCCCTAACACTGTTGAGGGGACATAAAAACGTAACGGACCTGCCACGGAGCAGAGACGCGCCCCCACTCGCAGGTGCTAACCAATGCGAGCGCGACACATGTTCAAGACAGCTGTGTGAGGGGACGTGAAAGGCAACTGTAGCACCTCGAGCACACTAAACGTCTGACATGTTTACGGCGCACGTCACCACCAACTAACCACGTGTTCGACCCTTCGTTTTCGACCCTTCGTTTTCAACCCTTCGTTTTCAACCAAATGGATAGAACTTCGCGCAACGATGGAAACAACCAATAAAACGACAAAACCCCTTTAAAGACCAAATCAGTAAGTCTAATATCCATCTTACCGCGCTCGCACGAAATAAGACACACATTAGACTGGGGGGGCTTGAAGAGGTATGTACCCGCCTCAACACCGAGCAAGGCGGGTCAACCCACAAGATAAAGACATTATGAAGGCACAAAGCCAAAACCTATGCGCATGGCGCATACAAAACATGCTCAGGCATCATATGCCCAGGCACACATATGCTCGCGCATCACATACGCGCGCGGCGCATCAGCGCGCGGCGCATATCACATGCTCGTGCATATCACATCTGCCCAGACACACATGCTCGCGCATCACATATGCGCGCAGCGCATCAGCGCGCGGCGCATATCACATGCTCGTGCATATCACATCTGCGCATGAAATATCTGCGCGTGAGAATAAAGAGAAGACCTCGCGCATCCTCAGGATGGGCGCATATCACACGTGCGCATAATCAACCTCGTCCTTATCCAAATCAGGATTAGGGCAACCTTGATTGTGCACGTCAGACAACCTTCCAGAAGGCATCTTTTTAAGGAGTAAGAATATGCTGATGTTGACAGCTGCCAAATGGAAGGTCGACAACTCAGCATGACACATGTGTTTCCACGTGATTACAACCAACGAGAAAGCGCCAGGTGTCCCAGAGGACACGTGGCGCAGTGCGATTGGAGGAAGCCAACGAGGTTGAGCCCAACCGGTGGTAACCTTAGCACTATAAATACAGCATCAACTCCACTTTGATGACATATTCATACTCAATCATTGACAGTTACAAGCAGTGATAACACATTCAATCTTATTGAATCACATTCATTCACAGTCAGTTACATACAATCACACAGTCTCACAACCAAAGGGTATTGAGCAATTAAGCAATACTCTTGAGATTCTCTGACACACATTATTATCTTCTCCACAAATATACTGATTCTCACGCCGGAGGGTTACCCCAAAGAGGACCCCTCTGTCCCTTTCTGAGGGGTAAGTAACGGCGCTGTTCATTTTGTAGGTGGAAGAACACAGACCCAGAAGAACCATCGGTGAAATAGTATAATCACACCCGAGGAAAGTAGATCTGCTACCAGTGCGTAGATCCACGTTTCTTCAGGTTTGATTTTGATCTCATGAGGTGGCTTAGAGATAATCAAGATATTAATTAAAAATAATTGTTTTTAGGTTGTTATTAATATCTTGAAAGATTTGGTTTATCTTTTATGTTTGTTTTATTTGAAGTTAAGTTAGTTTGTTATTCAAATTACTACTATGTATTCTATTAGGAGTCTTCTGTATGGGTATTATATAAACCCATATAGGTTTTTTATTTGTTATGTTCCTTTTGGTTTTTTTCTTTTGTGTATTCGTGAGCCAAAGTAATAAAAGAAGAAAAGAGTCGCTTGAGTTAAGCAAAACCTACTGTTTCTATTTGTTTGTGATTAGTTACCCCTCGGACTCCGTGTGGCACCCGAAGACTAGCCAATCGGTCCGCTCATGACCAGGGTTTGCTGGTTTCGTCCTGCCTTTTTTTTTATCAAACTATTTGATGTTATAATTGTAGCCTCGAACAGTTTAGTCTTGATTGTTGCATATGATCATTTAGCAAATTTACAGATGTATCTTGTAATTGTTAGTATAATTTATTGCTCATAATGTTTGAGAATGAAAGCATGCTCTAATTTTTGTAACTCCAGGCCTGAGGCCTGATTTGATTAATGGGTAGTGATAAACTTTTAAAGTGGAGATGTGCCAATGCTTATCAAATACTGAATTTTGGTCATGAACAACACTTCTAAAGTGGGGGTCATGGTAAAAGATAGTCAATGTTAACAGCAGCTATGCGGGGTTGATTAGCATTTATCCCAGAGCAATATCCATAATTGATTTTGGGCTAGTGATAATTGCAAGAGAAGGAGCAGAATCTGTTATACCGGGTACATGTATAATGAACAGATGGAAATTTATTGTTAATTTTGGTATATTGGTTAGGGGTGAGCATTTCATGGGTTGTACCCATCAAACCCGTGTACCCAACCCACCAAACCCGTCTAACCGACCCCGATTAAAAACCATGTCCGGGTTCCCGTTCTGTATTTTATGGCTAAACGGGTTCCCGTCTGGTCCGGTTCTGAACCCGTCGAAAAAGATGAAACCCGTGAAACCGTGAAGTAATAACAACCAGCCCACTTTTAAAGTACCTTAAATAGTTATACCTCCATGATTTTCATTGTTATAAATAGTCGTTCATAAATCGATATTTATTTTATAATTATACGATGAATTGGAATATGAAACATTGAAATTTACTGAATTCTTCAAAAATTATATATGCCTTAACATTCAGCTTTCCTTTGTAGAGGGCTTGTACTAGTATTATTGCACTATATGGGCTGCATTCAAATTAGCAAAAAACTAATATCTAAAACAAAGATTTGTAGAATAATATTAGGGATGGTAATGAGTCGGGTTTAGGTCGGGTTTAGCCATTCCGAAACCCATACCCGATTATTAAAGCTTGTTCCAAACCCGTCGGATTTTAATCGGGTAATTACCCATTGGGTTTCGGGTTTCCAATCGGGTTTTTGTCAAAATACCCATTGGGTATACCCGGCTCAAAACTCATTGGGTTTCTATTGAATTTTGACAAAATATAACTAATCGATTACAAATAATGATTACCATAAAATAAAATGTCTCAAATAATTGCTATACAAGTTTCAACAAATATTATATTTAAAATATTTAAAGTATGCTATATTATAAATATAAAAAAAGTTATGTTGGGTACATCCGGTATATAATCGGGTAAATGGGTTAAATGTTATCGGGTAATCGGGTATATTGCAAATCCCAAATCCGTCCCAAACTCACGAAAAATTTCAAAATTAACCCCAAACCCGTCCCAAACCCTAATGAGTCGGGTATTACCCGTCCCATTTATGTCAGATTTCGGGTTTTCCCATCGGGTGGTTTCATTACCATCCCTAAATAATATGAAAATTAGCCGATATAATACTTGATGAATAAGTTTTTTATTTGATGCCTTGGTAGAAAAGATACACAACTTACCTTGTAACCAGTTTGATCTTCAAAAAGTCAAAATTTTCATGCAAACCGGGTTCACGGGAAACCTGTTTAAAACCGGTTTAAGAACCCGCTTTAAACTCGAACCGGCCCGTATAAAAACGGTCCGGTTCGGGTTTGAAAATCTTGTCTAAACGGTTCCGGTTCCGGTTCCGGTCCGGGTTGGTCCGGGTCGTACCCGTTGCACACCCCTAATTGGTTTTTAATACTCCCAACAAGTTTTACCCGTTGGATGATAACTCTTAAATTTTGATTTGTTACCCACCACTCACAACTTTTACCCTGTTTTCCTATACCACTCTCCGTCTAACGGAACACTAGCCTCGTTAGTGCTTTGGACAAAAAACGTCACTCAAATTAGTTGAGGGGGTGAAAAAGAAATTTAATTTGTTTAACACATACCAAAATTTGACACCACGAGACGAGTATAAAACTAACAAAGCTAGAAACAAATGCATACTAATGGACTTAATGTTCCTCACGACCTTAGTATCTCATCCAGACATGCCTTTTGTTAATTCATGTTACCGAATTAATGTAATCGTGACATTCCGGCTCTAGTGTTCTCGTCCACCAAACGAGTAAAGTAATAGTTTAAGTAGATGCTATATAAGATGGAATAGCTGAAAGTGAAGGTATTGCAGTAGGATGAGCTAGAAGACATACCAGATGAAGAAACCAAGAAAATAATCTCATGAAAAATGAAAACACTAGAACATACTGTTGGTTATTTTAGTGCTATTGGATTAACTTGTCGATTGAAGAAATAACATTAGAGATTAAACGAGTTAGGTGACGCGGGTGTGCGGGCTCAATTTAATACTAATGTTATACAGAAGAGAGGAGACGGCTACTGGTTCTCTCTGGATCTTCATCAAGAACAATCAAATTCAATTCCATCTACAGAAAATCTCTGTCTTATCCGATAAATCATTGCGTGTAACCCGCAAATAGATTTATCTTAAAGTGATTCACGATTCAGAGATTAATCCAGGCAATTGTTCAAGAAACCAAGATTGAAATCAAGATTACAGGTTTGCAACATTGATCGAATTCACCATCCAGGTATGCAATTAATACAACAAAGATAAACCTATTATAGGGTTCAATTTGAGATTCACCCCTAATTCACAAGTGGTAATTATTGATAATAAATATTTATATTATCTTTAAGTTTAAGAAATTGAATAACAAGTATGATGGCTAGTGAATGAATTATAAAGAGACGTTGGTTTAAAGTGGATAGTCAATTATTCTACAAAAGTATATCAACGATTAATATTAATTCGAAGTATGAGAAGTTTTGTTGTTTATTCAATTGGTTTGATTTGAATTTTATCAACTCATGATTTCAAAACATCGATAAGTGGATGAATTAATTTCATATCTTGAACAGTGGGTTAATATTTTGAATATGGTGATTAATTCTTGATTTAATCAGAATAATTTGAATTATTAAAATGGTGAAACCTAGTTTGCATATGTTGTATCTAATACATGTAGTTTAGTGGTTTGATTGGAATTGGTAATTTTTATTACTTAATTGGTTAATTCCTGTCAGTCTTTGAAATTGCGTCATTATTTCAATATAAGGGAATTAATAATTTCAAAAATCATGATAATGCTTAGTATGGGAAACTTTAGATTTTGGCGGATTGAATATAAGGATTCAATCAGATTTCTGTTGCTTATCACGAATATAATTTTTTTTTTTATATAAAACCAAGTACAAAGGAAAATTGCTTTATTTTGTTTGTTACTCTTGGTCAAAACAAAAAAGAATGATAGAGTTCTTGTTATATTAGAGGCTTGATATTTATGTTTTAATTTTGAATTTGGAATAAATTGTTCGTATGAACAAGATGAAATAAATTGTTTATAATGGAATAAGCCAAATGAAATCTTATGTCCTTGCTAATGTTAATACATTTGTTTTGGTTTCCATTGATTAAAATAATGAACGAGTAAATGAATTTGTTTTGGCTTTCATTGAAATTTGTTTTGAATTGTTATCAACGGACCAGTCACTTTCATTTATAGTTACTTAGGGTTACAATTCGTTCTGGGCCAAGAGTGTATTAATTTTGGTTGTTTTTTTTTGAACGGCGACTTTCTCAGTTAAGTGATAACGCGATCGCATTCACGGCCCTATCACCCTCGGTCCATACTATGTTGAGATTATCGGGACCCACGCTGGAACCTAAGGATCATTTGGCATTCCCGGTAAAACCCCCGCTCACCCCGCCCGAAGGCACGACAGGTTTTATGCATCAGGGAAAACCGGTCGGCATCAGGGATCGAACTCGGGTCTCCCCATGTCTTCCCATCCTTTGCCTGGCCACAGTTTTTACTAATATTTTAAAATCAAGTAATAAATTAAGGCAACCAGAAATAAACAAAAGTTTAACCGGGCCAAAGATTATATATCCAAAAAGAAGTCTAAGTTGTTTTGTTGGAGATGTGAAAAACCGGGACACCTAAAGAAAGATTACAAGGTGAAGGTTATGGGTGGAAAGATGCCTAATAAGGCGGGTCAAAATGAGTCGAAAGACCCGATTGCTTCAAAAGGCATGTTACTAACTCTACTTTAAATTTAACAAAACCTATGAGGTTATAGTTGATTCAATGAATCAATCGGGATATGTTAATGTTTTGTAAAACACAAAAACTGAATTTGAGTTGAAGAAACAATGTTTATTTTATAGTTTGAATGAAATAGAAATATTGTTAAAATATTTGTCTGTATGGTACACACATGGGTTAATGGGCTACGAGCCCATTAGAGGTATACAAGTCAGGAAACCCTTCGGGGCATGAAATAAAAAAACCCGGGTTTCGGGTTAGTTATTGGACTTAAAAAGGTTCAATGGTTTTAAAAGTAATTCGGTGAAGAATTATATGTGGTTTATTTCTTATTCCTATTATGTACAGGAGGACATATTTGCATGGTGGATAGACTCGAGCGATACGAGTCATGTATGCAAGGATCCGAAATGGTTTGAAGAATTTGAACCTACTGAAGACTTGTATTTACTTGTGGAAAACATTTGTTTTGGATTATGTGTTGCTTTAGGGATTAAAAGGAACCTCTTGTCTGGGGTGTTTTAAATAATTTATGGTTTTAAGTAGGTTATTGGGTTAGATAAATTTATTTTATCGACATGGAACCTTTGTTGGATTCGGATATTTATGTAATACAATATTTAAACTAAATATTAATGTCCTATTCTCTATTAAATCTGTTTGTATGTCATTATCATTTCAAAGCAGGGTAGATTATATGTATACATTGTGACATGCCAGGTTAGGTCATATGAATTATTTTAGAATGAACGGAAAAATAGAATCTTAAAGGAAATGGTCAATTACTTGATATATAATGATTAATAAGACAAATTCTAATTTTGATATAAAGGATCTGAGGGAGGTTGATGTAATCCTAGATATAATAATAAAAGGACTAACAATGGTAGAACCATAACACGGTTTCATTACATAGTATTGACGAAATTTAATTATTTCAATTTTTCTCATGTAAGTACTCCCATAGATCCAATTTCCAGGCTTATGGACGCTTAATGTGTGTTATGATTAGCACAAGGACTGACATATTTTATGTTGTGGGTAAGTTGAGCAGATATGCTAGTAATTAGTAGTGCTCAACATTGACAAGCAGTAAACAGACTGCTTAAATACCTGAAAGAAACCATGAACTATGGTTTGTGTTATTCAGGATTTCCTTCAGTTTTAGAAGGGTATTCTGATACAGTTATATAACTAAGTGATGTCTATTCTCTCTTAAGGGGAGGTTTCATTTAGGTAATTAAGAAATGAATTTGCATCACTTGATAATGAAATATGAGTTTCTAGCATTTGCAACAACTTATAAAAGTGGTAGAATGACTAAGAAACTGTTACTATTAAATTCCATTGAGTTCAAACCGATATCACCAAAATCTATCAGGTGGGATAGTGCTGACTAAGGGTAATAGTTAGATGTATAATGGAAAGTCTAGACGGTTATATATTATATGTAGCATGATTCATGAGCTCATCATGCAAGATGTGATATCTGTTGAGTTTGTAATTTATGAGTATAATTTGGCTGATGATCTAACTAAAGAGTTAGAAAGAGATCTCGTGAACATATCAGTCATGAGGATGGGTTTAAAGTCCATACGTTAATATCATATGTCAAGACACCCAATTCCCATCTAATACAATGTTAGATGCTGAATTCAATGCGGAAAACTTGTCATATAGATATTGGAACACAATATAATAAGCATCCCAATGTTTGTGTTCGGACCGCGAGATAAAGTAGGTTGAAGTATAGCTTCTTAATAGTTCATTGATAAATTGCAGTGTGAGTGCGAGAATAATGACCTACCTATAAGAATATGAAGTTTAGTCGCTTTAAAAAGCTTTGGACTTGAGCTTGGATATATTCTTTGAAGGATTAGAACACATGCTAGTAAAATATTGTGTCAAGTGGAATTTGGATTTATAAATGTATGTGTATTTTACATTCAAGTATTCAAATGAATAGCAAGGGTTCAATCCATAGGACACCGCGATATTCGAATATTTGGATCGTGTAATTTGCTAAGATGAAATTCAATCCGTAGGACATTTTCATTTATGCATACGTTTGCGTTTATGTGATGACAGTTAAGTTAATCATGGATATCACTAAAATGGGGGTGGATTGTCGGTTATTTTAGTGATATGGGATTAACTTGTTGATTGAAGAAATAACATTAGAGATTAAATGAGTTAGGTGACGCGGGAGTGCGGGCTCAATTTAATACTAATGTTATTTGGCTTAAGTAATTATTTACTTAAACTTAAATGTAAAGTTAAATGAGCTTGTAATGGATTATTACTTGGGCTCCTGTAATTGGTTTTAATAAACCGATGGTTTTCATAGCCATACTTATCTCAATCAAATATATAGAAGAGAGGAGACGGTTATTGGTTCTCTCTGGATCTTCATCAAGAACAATCAAATTCAATTCCATCTACAGAAAATCCCCGTCTTATTCGATAAATCAGTGCGTGTAACTCGCAAATGGGTTTATCTGAAAGTGATTCACGACTCAGAGATTAATCCAGGTTTCTATTTCATCATCATACAATCGCATACAAGGTTACCCGATTTGTTTGTTTGTTAAACTGATTGATTTCCTGGTTATGTACCACATACATATACAACACATACCGACGAAGAAAATAATCAACGTAATGGTTGTTGTAATTTGCATGTATATACATCAACTGTATTAAAAGGGAACAATGCTCGTGACTATATGCATTGAGTAATCGACACTTACAAATATAATAAGACAAGGTATGAGACCAATTTTATTAGGCAAATTGGAAATAAATAATCCCAACTTTTGTGTATTGGCCGATAATAATTCCAATTTTAAAAATCACTATTAGTGGTCCCAACTTTCAATTATTTTTGTCTCAATGGATCTCCGTTAAAAAACACTTAACGCCGTTAAGTGTTCTTTAACGGAGGTCCATCGAAACAAAAACAGTTGAAAGCTGGGACCGCTAGTAACGATTTTTAAAGTTGGGATTATCATCGGCCAATACACAAAAGTTGGGAGCGCATAAGATTGATTGAGATATCCAAACGCTTGTCCGAGCCGACACATTGCCGTTGTTGTGCAAAAATATATATATAACTAATAAAACGATTCGCAACTTAAGCTTTAAAAACCAAACAACCTAACCTAGTTCACACAATCGGCAAGTGTACTGGTCGCGTGTAGCAAAGAGAAAGGAAGTCCGGGTATCGAACTCAAGGACACTAGAGGTGGCTCGGATACTAAACCCTAACTATGTCATGCCCTAAAACAATATTTGATTAATTATTATTATTTTTTTTATTTTATTTTAATTAATATAAACTAATTTAACTAACTTACTTGACTTAACGAAACTAACGGAGCTCTCAAATATGATGAAGGGGAACCACCTAGGTAAGGAATCTTAACGACTATCAACGACGCTCGGGTGACAACGAACACAGAAACCGGGTTCTAAAGATAATCTAACTAAACAATAATAAGGGAATAGGTCCCTACGGTCAGTTTTACTAAAAACCCCAAAAATCGTCTAGAAAGATAGGTAAAGCAGGGTTGATTTTCTCAGTACCCTAATGATTTATTACTTGGTCCGTATCAAAATCACAAATTCCTCTAAGGCTCGTAATCCTAACAAACCTAGGGAATAAGGGGTAATTATATATTAAAGATTAAATAATTCAGCTTGCAAATTAACCTAATCAACGGCTTGAAAACCGAACGTGGTCTCGGAACGGCTAACTAAATCAACTAGACCAAAGAGATAAACCGACTCCTAATGTCTTGGTCCGACTAAAAGGAGATGAACCACTGAGATAAACAACTCTAACCAATGAAACCCTATGGTGACGTCTACCACAAATGACCAAAAACACCAAGTAATCAGTCTAGCATGCAATCCTAAACAAAACACGAAACAAATTCATGTAAAGATAAAATCACACGGGGTTTAATTAATAAAATATTGACAAACTCAATAGAAATCATAGAATAAAACCATAATAATATGAACTTGACAATAGAAAATCAATTATATGTTCGTTAGCCAACCCAAAACAATCGCTAAAACATCGTCAATCAACCAAACCTAGGTAGTTATAAGATTTTAGCTACTCATAATAGTAATAAACAAGTCAAAATAAGTAGCAACATCCATGATAACAGTAACTGAAAATAAATGATAAAGAGTTGTTTTATAAAGAGTAAATGGTTAGCAAACCAAAGAAATATGCTTCCAATGCTCTAACTCCAACTTACGAAGAAAGAAAATAATACGTGACTCTTTGTTGTGGTACTCCTCACCCAAAAACAAAACTTTTTTTTTCTTTTGTTGCGGCCTCCAAAACAATTCCGCCGTCCCCCTTCTCACAATCTCATAGGATAATAATATGTTGCGAAGTTGCCCTACCTTCCTTTTTTTATTTAATTTGAGTCGGCCTAAAGCCCAAAGTCCAATTGGTGAAACCTGCATTCAAATTATATCACAAGTAAATAAATGCATTTGACTTTTACGTGTAATTCAACTTCTAGTAAGTAAATAAATACCTTTTAGTTCATATGATATGCATTTATGTTTATTAAGATAACTATTGTTTGAACCATTACGTAAGACACACTTAACTTTTGTGGTTGATAAATATTATATAAAATATTTTCATTGATCAATTTAGTTCGTTGTCTTTTTAAAACTTTTAAATAAGAATCAATTCGGAGTAGTTTTCAATAAAAACCTATTCAAAATTTAATAAAAGTGTACAAAATATTTAAATAAAATGTATATAGTTTAAACCACATCAGCCGTACCTAATCGGAAGGGGCAAAATTGTAATTTATCCTCTCCGCGACGACCCACCCGACAAAATTGAACCGGAAACGATCCATCAGCCGACCCGATGTTTGCTATCTCAAATCAATCACTCACTCTCATCTTCTTAATAAATCGTTAATAACATAACAGACGTGGCCGTTCTGCGAATCACTCCGTCCTCCTTATCCTGTCACCGGTCTACGGCGAAAGATAAGATTAAGATAAGATAGATTCTTACATGAGCAGCTCTCAACCTCCTCCTCACCTTCTTCCCACCGTTTGCCGCCAACGTTCTATTGCTAGAACCACGTATTTATTCATTCTCTCTCTTTTTCATTCCAATTAGTTGATTATACGCTTACGCAACTGTATTTGCTTGTTTCTGTCTTCCTATTCCGTTTATTTTAACCAACTGTTTTAACCGAAATTCGATAACCGTTTATTAGCTTGAATTGTGAATGTCATCGATTGCAGCTTCATTAATAGAATCATCTGTTATTAGGTATTATTCTTATAACTTAAGTAATGATGCTTGTATTGTATTAAACCCTACCCTAGCATATTGCCTGAGGCTAGACTCACACACGCCTTGATCATGTTCGTGCACTAAGCTTTTATAGGACAAGAGAACGGTTCACGAGCACGGAATTTCTTGTTTGTATAACGAACGTTACATAAATGAACACAAGCGATGTTTTATTTGATTTGGCTAACCGAGAATGGTCAGTGTCAATGGTTCTGTCCGCCTACCAAGTTTTTGTGTGTAGTTTTTTAACATTCGTATAATATTTTAGATTTACATTAAGTTATCACATAATACTCATATATTGTTGTTTTATGGTTATTAATGTTGCTTAAATCTATATATATAAGATTAGAAAAGTCATTAAATAGTATTAGAAACCTTTAATGAACACGTTATCAAGCATTCACAAACACAATTGAGCGAACATGCCCTCGGTTCGTGTTCGTTCATTTAGTTAATTGAATGAAATTCATTGTTCATGTATTGAATGAACGAACAGTCAAACATAAGTGAACTCCCTGCCGAACATCGGTTCTTTTAAAGCTATTGAATCATGCTATTTCTACTTTCAAACTTTAGCTCGCTAACTTAGCATACATGATGCAGATATCTGAATCCATGGAACTCATGTAAACATTTCAAAACCTGTTTATTCCACAAGAAGTTAGCTGATGTGGACTGTCTGGTGTTTCGTAAGGTTTATTCTAGGAAACGGTTTCGGATAAATCTTTGTTTATTTGAAGACGGGACTCCCGGTCTTTGTTCCTCACCAGTAGATCCTCAGTTATCCTGCTTGAGCTATAACAAGTCAAGAAGAACGCGATACTTGTTTCCATTTGCTTCTGCTGATGATGGGGCAACAGTAAATGGTAGTTCTCAAGCAAGTACTAGTGGGAATCTAAAGGGAATGAGCATGTTGGAAAATGAAGAATATAATGGTGCACTTGTCCGATTATTGCATGATGCTGCAAGGGCATGTGAGCTGGCAATCAAAGAGCGGAGCTCTAAGTACAATTTATCATGGTTTCCAACCGCCTGGCTTGGTATAGACCAAAACGCTTGGGTGAAGGCTTTATCTTATCAGGTTTGTTCCAAATATGTGTGTGATCTTTGTACATTATCTTCATGGTAGACATATAAGGCCTACATGAGTGGATGTGTATGCATATACCCCAGTAAGCATAGTTTGTGTTTTCAGATCTGCATATGTTACTTGTATCAGTTTTTTCTTATGCTGACTCTCTTTTCCCATTATCCGAATTGATGTTGATGAAGTACTGATTTGTTGATTTTAAGCTTAGGTGTCATGTTGAAATAGAATATTTTAAATGGATACTGTTTTTGAACATAACCTATTAGATATCAATGGATAATCTATATTTCTTTGTACTATGTAAAAAATGTAGATATCATAGTTGTAATCAATGGTGATGACTAATGGATGGTTAATTGGAGTTAGCGTTGCCAATTTAATATGAAACTGAAAGTTGAATTCCACAGCTTTGGTTGGTTGTTCTTTCAGATTGCTCAACCTATTACGTAACAACATTTTCTCTAAGAACCAATCTTACCTTTTGAATATTTCTTGTTAAAATCTTAAACTCATTCTTGAACCATCATTACAATTACTAGCTCTTCATTTTTCCAGCTTTATTTCCTATTTCGATGATATATACCTCAAATACACGACTTGTTTTAAAAAAATTATCTTTAGGATTGAACCCCAAAATTTGATTCATTAAAATAAACAAGAACAAAGATAGTTTGCCCGATTCGAGATGGGCTAGTCTCCGGTTAGCCGATTCGAGATGGCAATTCTCCAGATACAAGGTTGACGAACCCAAATATTTTTAATATATAAACATTCATACTGTAGAACCTAAAACAGATCCTATAAATAGACACATTTTTATAATAATTGTTGCGGTTACTTAGACCGTTCATTGCCCTCACCCATTTGTCTCCTTTGGACCCTTCAGCTTAAGAAGGGTTTGTATCAGTTGTGTACTAGACTATGCTTTCTAGTTGGAAGAAAATCAATGTGGATATTTGTATCAGTTGACAGATAGAACTTTGGTGACTTTTATGTAGTGAACCAACCAGTCACTACCAAGATTAGTTTTAGATACTAGTATTTTAGTTCAATGTGTTAATGGGTTCTACATGTATTCAGGTGCAGCCACTTTTAACATTAAGTGGCTATAACCAAATATTTGACACCGTTTGCTCATTAATTACATGGAAATGGTGCTGAATGACAGGGTTTTACAAATTTTGGATCAGTTGACTTTTCTGGGGTTAACATGGATTGTGTAAGCTACTAGACCGAGGTTGAAATTCTTGATCCAAACCCTTAGGAGCTATGGTGTATGGGGCCACTCTTTATTGTTAATTTTGAGTTAGAAGTATTCCACATGCTTTATACATTGACTTTCATTGTTTCTGTAAACACTTGTTTATCAAGTTCATCAGAAAATCTACTATATCCATCTTAATGGACACATCACCACCACTACAATCAATATCCATGATAATGAAAACCTGCTTTGAACTTCTAGAGTGGGGATTATATATCTTCTAAATACACAGTTGTGCTCTTTTGACTGTACTGCTTGATTCTGACAGAAAGCTAATAACTGATTGACTTCTAATGACTTCAGGCCTCAGTGTATTCGTTACTGTCAGCAGCATGTGAATTATCATCTCGTGGAGACAGAAGAGACCAAGACGTCAATGTTTTTGTTCACAGGAGGTAAGGATTTTGAGTAATTTTCTACTAATCCATTAGATATCTCAAGTCTGCATGAGGAAACACAAGATATAACCATTTATATTTTGTTGCGTTTAAAGTCGATCCATATATCTTTGTGCCGAAACACAATTTTTAGAGTCTGCATTCATCAAACAATGGAAGTTACAAATACAGGGCAATATGGAATAAATCTCAAAAGTCTTTTGTCGATGCATATCTCAATCTGTTAAAAAATGTGTTTTGACAGTTTGACTTAGGTTGGTTTTGTTTTGTTTCACTTTAAGCTCCAACTATATTCATCATCTTTTTTTTCCTTTTTTTCTGTTCATCATTAATATTTCCAAAAGCAAATGACTGAGTATAGATCGATCATTTCATAATGTAATCTGCCACATTGCCTTTACTTAATCTAAATTTAACTTTTATGCAGTTTATCGCAGCTTTCTGCTCCCTTGGAAAGTATAATACGGGATACACTATCTGACAAGCAACCCGAACTCTATGACTGGTTTTGGTCTGAGCAAGTGCCTTCGATGGTGTCCAATTTTGTCAGTTATTTTGAAAAAGATCAACGATTTGCTGCTGCTACTGGAGTGTAAGTAGTTACCTTTTATATGCAGTTCAACCTTTTGCTTTTTCAGTCAGATGTGGCAAAATAGACAGGGTGGGCAACGGGCTGAAACGGGTACTTTCTCAGTATTGCTCAAAACAGGCCAGTTGGGATCAACATGCATCAGATCGACACACCCGCTTTATTTTTTTGTGTGTGTCAAGGTTACAAAAAAATTTATATTATTGTGATATAAAACTGTTTTAAGAAATTATGCGCGTTAAATAATAAACTTTTTGTCAAATTTTAACCCGTTTGGCCCCATTCCCTTTTGACATAAAACTTTTGATTTGACCCATAACCCATCCAACCCGTCCAAGATGACATAGCCATTATAAGCAAATATGTCAAAGTTGCCACCTCATCATGCTAACTTGCTCCTTCATCCAGTTTTAAGACAGGCACTTCCTTGAATTCAGGGGATGCATGTGACAGATCTTTGCTCCTGTTAGCCTTGAGTTGCATTGCTGCAGTAACAAAACTGGGCCCCACAAAAGTTTCTTGCACACAATTTTTCTCTGTTCTTCCTGATTTAACTGGTAGACTGATGGGCATGCTGGTTGAAGTAGTTGTTCCTATACGCAAAGCTTATAGCTTCATTAAAGAAATTGGTCTACACAGAGAATTTTTGGTCTGCTTTGGACCTCGAGCTGCAGCATGTAGAGTGAAAGATGATCAAGGCACTGAAGTGCTCTTTTGGGTGGGACTTGTACAGAAGCAGTTACAATGGGCGGTTGATAGAGAGAGAATATGGTCGAGACTCACGACCTCTGAAAGTATTGAGGTAGGGAAATAAAATTATATAAGCTCTTATCTTTAGTAAATGACTATTGGAACTAGAGGTGAGCACAAATCCAAATAACGGAACCAATTGAGAAACAGATATAGTTTGGTTATGATTTTTTCATAACCTACTTTATGGTCTTATTTATATAAAAACCAATTAAACCAAATCGACGTTAACCAACCTTTATAATTTTGTTTTTCTATATATAGTATGCCGGAAAAGTTCTGTTATAGCTTTTTTTAGAAATAATTTATTAGTTATCGCTTACTTTACTTTCTAAGTTATAAACCTTGGTAATATTTTATTTGACCCTAGGTATAAATTGGATATAATAATTGAAATTAACCTTAATCTACTCAGGTCCAAAGCTGGGGGTTAGCTGATGGTTAACCGAACCATTGTTTCCAATAACTGAATTAACCAACCGTTTATAACCGAAACCAATTGGTTACAAAAATCTGAAAACTGAAGGTTTTAGCTCATAACCGAAATGAACCGGTCCATGCTTTCCCCTAATTGGGATCACTCTTTCAGTGTCATATAATTTGTGGTAATAATGTGTAAATTGGGCTTTCTTATTTTGGTCACAGTTTTACATGCTCCTTTTGTTTCAAGCAATCTTCTAGAATCATATCAACATTAGTCATGTTGCGTAGTTTAACTTAATTATTGCACCTGCAGGTTTTAGATAAAGATTTGGCTATTTTTGGATTTTTCATTGCTTTGGGAAGGAGGACTCAGTCATTCTTATCCGCAAACAACTTCGACGCGCTACCTAAACCCATAGAAGGATTAATCAGGTAAAGTTTTCAGATGACAAATCTAAGTTTGCAAGTTCATAATTTAAATCTGATTATTATCTTTCTTCAAAGCAGGTATCTTATTAGTGGCAGTGTGCTATACTATCCTCAGCTTTCATCAATAAGCTCTTATCAACTGTATGTGGAGGTTAGCATATTTGGATTAATATACCATATTATCATGTACACTGTACAGAGTAAGATTTGCGAAATTTGTTAAATTTTCCAATATTTTGTAGGTTGTATGTGAAGAATTGGATTGGCTACCATTCTATCAAGGAGACATTGATACTAAAAAAAGTTTACATGGCCATAAAACTAAAAAAGGTCCTCCAAATGAGGAAGCTATCTCTATTGTTTTAGATGTTTGTTCACACTGGATCTGGAGCTTTATAAGATACAGTAAATGGATTGAGAATCCTTCTAATGTAAAGGCTGCAAGATTCCTTTCTAAAGGGTATGCCTTATTTTTATCTTTTTAACGTATTAAATAAAAGTGGGTCTTTATGAGATGATATAATGCACATTTTTCTTATATAGGTACAAGATCTTACAGGATTCTATGGAAGAATTAGGTATACCCGAGTAAGTTGAATGATATTGTGTCCAACTACTGTTCTGATCTATGATTATCTCAAGCTAATAATTTAATCATAAAACATTACCAGTACATATTTAGACAATAAATACTTGACTAATGATTGTCTAAGAAACAAGAAAATGATAGAACTCTAATGACTTGGAAAGTGAACACAACAGTAACCCTTAAACAGAGAATACATTTTACATTAAAGACTCATTTATAGGATATGAAATGTTAATGCAGGCGGCTGGTGGTTGAAAGCAGTACCAAAAATGTTTTTGATCTTACTCGTTCAGGAGGATATGCTTTATTAAAGAAAGAACCAGATTCTTTTGACAAGGTATCTTCATCTTCACTGAATCAAGTTTAAAGCTTTCATTTTTCAATATTCTTTGCCTTCACTGTGATTGTTTATTTATATTCTTTGCCATTATGTTTTGGTCCTTTTGTATTCGTAAAAGTTGTGTGTTGAATATGATTACAAAACTATATAATTACAGTAATAATAATAATAATGGTAATACAAAGTTCTTTTAAACAAGACAGTATGGGATGTTTATGTTTAGCACTTTTGACTCACTTTACTGTGGGCCAATTTCATTTTGAACCAACTTCTTAAACATTTAACATGTTTTCAATAAAAATTGGTGAAAATGGCACCTCTTATATTATAAAGGCTCATTGCAAAGAAGTTGATGTGATGAGACATGATATTTGTCTTTTTTCGCTTTTTCATAATGATAACATTGGTAGCCCCAAAATTATATATTTTATGTTTTTGTCTACTTTTGTTATGAATCTGATGTTCACAATTATTTAATTTCCTGTATATGTGTATAGGAGGATATCAATATGGCTAATTATTCTAGAGACGCTGAAGGGGTTCAATTGGTTAAGGTGCGGGAGAAAGAGGATATAATTGAACGGTCCATAACCAAATTTAAAGAAGCTGCCACTGTAAATACTTCCCCTTCACTCTCATAAACTTATTATGATTTATTAAAAGTTGGAAATTTTGACCCAAAATTAAACGGGTCGATCGGATCGTGTTTTATTGCAAACGTGTGAAATCAAGATATTCAGTTAAAAGGGTCAAATGGTTTGAAAGTTGGAAATTTCAGTTTTCACAATGGGTTCAGTTTTTTTGGTTATGCCATTTGGTCCTGAAATTTTAGGTTGGGAAAAGGCCCAAAATAATGAATTTTGGACCTAAAAATTTGGGCTTAAACTTTTTGGTGGTTAATGATTAATTGATTGTTACACATATAGGCCTAAAACTTTTACAGATTACTTAACACTCCAAACGTAAAAATTAGAATCCATGTATTGGATAACAAAAGTTGGTTTTTCCGGGTTCGGTATGGTTCAGTTATAAAAGCTGCTTCCTTTTTTACTGTTCGGTTTGGTTTGGTTTTTCCGATTTTTGGTGCATGCAAAACCGAAACTGAACCGGAAATGCAGCTTTGATAAAACATAAAACAAACCGTTTATTTTGGGGTTTTTTTAGGTTCGGTTATTTCGGTTTCATACACACCCCTACATATTTCCACCTCTAATATGTAAACATATATTTTAATGATTCCACAAACATCTTCTTTTGCAAATAAAACAATCGTTTCGTGGTTCAAAAAGCAAAAATCCTGAATCCCGTCTCAGTCATCATTTATCTTTCTTAATTACCGTTCGTATATCTGCAAACACCCCTGAAAACAACTGTGACTGATCATATTGTATCTATAATCAGGATGTGTTGCAGGGTACTCAACTTCTTGCCATAGATGTTGCTGCAGCTATAGGGTTACTTAGAAGGGTTCTTATAGGGGATGATTTAACTGAAAAAGAAAAACAAGCTCTTAAAAGAACTTTAACCGATTTGACATCAGTTATTCCAATCGGTATCCTTATGCTACTACCCGTGAGTTCTGTAATCTTTGTGATAACAAACGGGTCAATTTGCGTTATGTATTATCTCTAACATGGGTGGTACATATCTTTGTCAAATGGGTGATATGATGATGCAGGTCACTGCAGTTGGGCATGCAGCAATGTTGGCTGCTATACAAAGATATGTACCGTCACTGGTGAGCAGTTGTATATGTCTTAAGTTCCATTTTATTGTTTCTTACATTAAAAAATCAGTTATTTTTTACTTTTTTAATTTAAATGATGAATTTCATTTGTTTTGTGAAGATTCCATCTACATATGGACCTGAAAGGCTAGACCTTTTAAGGAAGCTTGAAAAGGTTAAGGAAATGGAGACTACAGAGCCGAATCCCACCGAACCTGCTGCTGATTAAACACAAGTTGAAGTAATTTCTAACCGTCATACGACTGATTAAATTCAAACATGAAGATTTTATCAAGTATTTTATTTTTATTTTTTATAATCTTGATCGGGTTCGATTTCTTTAAGCTAACACATTTTTAGTAGGGTCTGAATTTGTGAAATTTAGACATGATAGGAACCTAACATGAATCTCGTGGGTTTGAGTTTAGTCTAAATGGATTTGGGTCAGTTTTGGGTTGAACCGGCTAACACATTTAGCTATACAGGTCTTGTTTGGGTCGACCATATGACAACATAAATTTTCAACTCGTAATTTAAACAGATTTGAGTATTTCATGCAAAAAACTTAAAAGATAAAAGAAAAATGAGTGTTACATTTTATAGTTTAAATGCAATCATTGTATGTGCATTTGTATTGCTGGATAAACTGTAATTTAAAAGTATTTATATGAAAAAATTAAAATAAAATAATATTTTCAAGTTAAATAGCCAGTGTTCGTGTTAACCCTTGAAAATCTGTGTCGTGCTTAGGCTCACGGGTCTGACTTGGTTTTTAGATTCGTGTTGGGTTCACCGAACAACCCTAGGAGACAAACACCTCTAGTTTTAGGCATGCCTTTGGAAAATTTCAAGACCTGTACCAATTCCATTTTCACAATGAGATTCAAACGTCGAATGAGGAAATGACATATGGCTTCAAATCTCATCGTCAAGATGAAATTGAGATCAATTTCTTGACGATGAGATTTAAAGCCTCATGTCAGTTCCTCATTTGGCATTGAATCTCATCGTGAAGATGGAATTGAAACGGACCATTCTGAGAATTTTTCAAAAGAAATGTCATTTTTGAAATCTCTCTACTCATCGGGGTTATTTTGGGAAACATGTGCCTTACATAACAACATAATATTCAGGCAGTAATAAAGAGAACAGATCATAATTGGGTTGCAGGTACTATGTTTTACTATATGTAACTGGTGTACTATGTTTACTATGCATGCACATGATGTCTAATCTGCTGAATCATAGCAGTTGCCAACTACACAGCATTGGACCATTCTTTCTATTCTGCCAGCTTTCAATGCTCCAAATTCCTCATAATATTTGTTTTTATTTTATTTAGGGCACCGAGGGTGTTCACCATGAGTACTATCAAACTCCATTAATCATGCATTGCTACTTCATTTTTTACACCAACTACCTTTAATTACCCAGACCTCCATTTTTAGTGGCGCTCCTTTCAAATAACTTAAACCATTTCTTTCTTTAAAAAAATAAAAATAAAACACAAATTATACTTTTAAAAGCAAAATAAAAATAATCTTCCGTTAGAAATTAAAACATATATCAATTTATATAAAATCTAAAATTTACAAGGCTAACAATATTTACTCACTATTTCATGTTTTCTGTTTAGAATTACAACCAACATTGCACCGTCCACATGGTCATTGATCTTCCAAAGGCTATTAATATTGGCCCAGTGCAACGAGAGTAGATGTATTGGCGTTACATGATCATTTGTGGGTGTGGGTGTCGGTGTCATGTAAACATTTGTTGTCGTTGACGCTGATTTGGAGTCGACCCTAAACAACTTCCTCTCGAGCTCGAACCACCTTTTTTCAAGCCGGGCTTCTGAGATCTCTTGCTTCACCAACATTTGGTTTTTTGTGAATCCATGGAGATCTCTTACTTCCACCAACATTTGGATTTTAGTGAATTAAATTGATAAAAAGAGAGATTTAAAAGGTTAAAACAACTCTTTTTTTTCCTTTTTTGTAATTGCAATGGCTTTATAGCTGATGGACAATAGCCTTATCCCCGTCTTTCGCCAGCTACTACAACCCAAGGTTGTAAGTTTCAGCAGGTGCCAGCATGGGGTACCTGAGATTGCCCCTACTGCCCTTATAAAAAGAAACCCATGAATTTGGGAATTGTCGCTTTCCCAAACTTGTTTATTCATCCTAGAGTCAATCCACTCGTGTTTGAACTTGCGACATCATTCTCTTTATAATAACGATGGTTCTACTTAAATCGCGTTTTCTATTTTTCTTGTTAAGACCATCTACAATATAATGCAATGATTATCATCATTAAGGATCTATTACATCTTTTTTCCAAACAATTTATTTATTATAATAAAATATTTAGTTTTTCGTATAATATAAAAAAAATACACACAACTTCGTAGATTAGTATGTACAAACATATAAATATATACAAATTCTTAAAAGCTTTATTAAAACAACTAAAAATAACTTAAATTATATTAAAAAAAAAAAACAAATAAACTGAAAGGAGCCAACAACTTGTCTGTGACCTTGTTCGTCCCTATGAACATTTCTCGTCCTTCGGTCACAAAGAGACATGCTCAATATGGTGTCCATGGCTTTGCCATTTGAAGCTTGCGGAAGCTCTAATGGTACTAACAAACTCATTCCCATAATACTTGTAAACTTGATATAGTGTTACATTTACTCCATCCGACACCATATCTTTTTTAGGGTTTTTGACTTAATGGATATAAGACTTGGGTCCTTTTGGAGGGCACCTAGAGTGGTCATTTTATTGGTGTTATAAAATAGAAAAAAAAAATCTGCCTGAAAATCTGGGATCTCCCTCATTTTGTGCCATCCAATAAACAATAATTTAGGCTCAGAGATCGTATCCTTCATGTTGGTGGTATCTCATCTGTTACATGGCACACAAAGAATTCTGTTAGGGCCCACTCAAGATTCATTACTTTCAAAATCCCAATATAGAAAAAGGAAAACTACATTCACAATCTTTCAAAGTTAGTTTCGACCCGCTTTGGTTCTCAAATTAGAACTTTTTTTAATAAAAAAATATTTTTCTACATTAGCTTTATTAACTTTATAAGTTTTTTAATGAGTGTATGTAACTATTTACAATACCTAAGTGAGCATTCTTAGACGAGACGTCAACTGTCCATACTAATTTTGACATCTCAAACCTGACTCACCTAGAAAAATCATTAAGAAAGAAACCTACTACTGTGAGAAAACTCATTTGAATCAAGTTTCGAATTATAATAGATTATGATATTAAGTACCTTTTTAGTAGAAAATTTGACCAAAACTATACTGTATTAATGTAATAGAGGATTCACGTGGATCATAGATCAAAGATATTGTTGTGGTTAAAGGAGCTAGCAAATCAATCTTGAACATATTTATCCTTAAAAGGATAGAAAATATTGTCTTTTTGATATATTAATTAATAGAAATCAAATCAAATCAAATCAGATCAGACTGAACTGTGTTAAGATTTGATCTACTTTGTTATACTAGAATAAGGTTGGATTCATTGTATATCATCAATTAAACGTGAAAATTATATTTGTCCAAAAGAAGGCAACAATCGTGACTTATATATTAATTATACCAAAAGCACATGGACGACGATTACAGAAAATGAAATTCATGGGAATAACTATTTTTGGGTTTATTTGTTCAAGAAACATATACATAAATTTCACGGGTTTACTTTATATTCTTCACATATCATTAGAAATATCCTGTAATACAAAAATCTTAATTTACTCGTTTTCTTAAATTAGAGAGAATGTTTATAAATTAAGTTAAATTTGACTACGTAAATCAAATCAATTAATTCCAAAATATTTCTAATTCAATTCGGTCATAATTACTCACACAATCTACATATATTGCTAAAAAAACCTTGCTTATTACAATTAAATTTTTTTCCCATTCCCATTTTCATAATAATAAGTATTTAATTTGTCTTAAAAAAACATGAAATATAACTTACCATATGTTGTGATGCATATTGTTGGAATTGAAGTTATATTGATGGACTGATTGACCACCGTGGCCCGAACCATATGTGTCTAATGACTCAGAAGTGTCTTGGCACTCTAGGTTAACTCCAAACAGCCTCAATCGTCTTTTTGCTACCGATCCTCTTTGGTAAGTATCCATGTTTTCATAAATCTCTACACATTTACATTTTATACAAAAAAATTAATTTATGGCCTTCAAAAACTAGCTAGAGGTGTTTAATAAAATCAATTAAGTAAAAAACAAGGAGAATCATATAAACACACATATCAATTATTTTAACCGACATATATACATTCGTACGATCATCATGTAACCACTTACTATAATCTCTCACTCTCTCCCATAACATTACTTAGAAGTACATTATGTAATTTCTAATGCTTTTAGCTTTAGAGCATGTTGGGGATCGAGATTAAAAAATGCTTATTGTCTTTTTCAAAAAGCCATTTTTAAAAGCCAGAATTTGATGCTTTTAAAAAAATAATTTTTTAACCTTTTCAAAAAGCTAAAATAAGAAAGATTTTTGTGATTGACAAACACATTTTTAACTTATTGACTTTTTAAAAACATCAATAATCCAATAAACATTTTTCAAACTCAATCCCAAACATGCTCTTAATTTATTAATTATGTATAATTGTAGGCGCCCGAAAAAAATATTGTATATATAGCCTTTATATAATTTGATAAATCATGTGTTTGAAAAGGGCACTTTAATTTTGATATATATACATATATTAACATATATTTGGTTTTCAAAAATCAAGTGGTTTGGTAACTACTCGTTATTAAAAAGGAAAAAAAGAAAGAAAAAAAAAAGAAGGAAGGTAAGTACATGTTATAACAACAAATCACAACTATCCATCATATACACATATAAAATGTAGTGGTTAAAATTGTATCCACTTACTCTATTGAACCAAGTGACGTAAGTTTTTAGAGTTCTAACACATGTAAAAATGTTAAACCTAAAGGTAAATAACAATAACATTACCTGCATGAAGGCAGCCAGGTTGGTGCAAAGGAAAACTAGACTCAGTGCTGCCACCACCACCTCGCTGACAAACCGCCGCAGTTGCAGCCGCCACCATTCTATCTTGAACAGGAACAGCCGCAAACTGACGTCTCCACCCGATAAACATGCGGTCACAATCCAACACATGTCGTTGGAACAACACAATATCACCAGCATCCAAACGTTTCTCCTTAACATACCGACTCCATCCCTTGGTCAACACGTAGCTTTGACTGCTGTTCCAATAAGAATACCGAAACCGCCACACTTTCCCGGACTCGTCCTCAAAACTCAGGAGCAATCCATTCTGGCAGTCGGCAAGTGGGAAGTATTTTTCGGCGTGTTGTTTAGGAATAACTAGACGGTTTAGTTTTCCAACATCACTAGGAGTTAAAGGTTTTTCAAACATGTATTCTTTAGTTGTGATGTTATTATTATTATTTGTGTTTATGAAATGTTGTGGTTGATCATGATGGTGGTTGTGAATTATGTTGAGGTTGAAACCGGTGGTGGAAGAGGATGGTTGAGGGGTGTAGAATGTGGTGTTATTTTGGGTTTCCATAACGGGAAAGGTGTGGAGGATGAATTAGCGAGTAAAGGGCAGTTTTGTAGCATGGAAAATGAATAGTAAAAAGGGAAAATAATGACTCAACGTGGAATACTGTGTGTGGGCCCATAAAGGGAAGGTGTTTGCAAGTACAAAAGGTGGCGATTGGTGAAACCCTAATTTAATTTCCAACAAAACATTTAGGAAAAGTAGTGTTTTTTTTATTATTATTAATTTATTTTTTGAAAATTATATTTTATAAATTTATTTACAGCCGGCGCCAAAAACAACCGCACACCACCACTATTCATAATTTCTAGTTAAGCATTGGAGTGCAAGACAAGTAGCTTGACGTCTAAAGCATAAGCTATATATGGATTCTAATATACTTCTTAATACATGTCGGTTTAGAACATTAGGTTTATTTAACCATTTTAATTAAATTACCTATTGCTTAGAAATTTTAGTTAGATACAAACATGTTTAGTTTTGGTCTATTAACCGTGTGGAGTTTCATTATTGTAATTAAGTTTTGAACAACTTTTTTAATACAATAAAACCGTTTGGGTATTTGCCAACAATTCGCGTAAACCAATTCAGCTCTTGAACCACAAACCAGCAGGGCGAAAAAAACACCAAAAGGACTACAACAAATCAAATTTACATCATTTAGATCACTCTGGCAACTTTAAATTTGATATGTTCTTAGAGCCAAAAATAGCCGAGGCTTGGATATCTCCTAAGATATTGTCAATATTTATCTCTTTATCTTCGAACCTCTTTTCTTTTTCTTTTTTTTTTCTTTCAAATTCTTCAAATAGCTAAGATTAAGAGGCTATGGAAGACCTCCTTCTCCCTTCCACCCAATCCCACATGCTCAGACAACTCAAGCAAATCCTAAACTGTGAAAGCAAAAATCGAGGGCACCTTACACTAAGCATTCACCTGCTGCCAAACCATCGAGGCAACTAAACAAGTTGTAAATATGTGCCCTATTGTGTCTGAACCCCAGTCACAGAGTAAACATTCTTGGGCCGACACTTGAATATTCCTTCTACTCAAAGCACCACATGTAGGCCTATCTAGGTCGGCCCTCCAAGCAGAAATATTACATTAAGCCGATGCCCAATTGAATTAGCATATCTACCTAAAATTAATAATTTCTTCATCGAACTAACCGAAAAGCAACCCGGTGGATCATCCGACCAAAACCACGAGTCGGGTGATCTTTTCAAGGCGGCTGAGGAGATAGCCTTAAAACTCTCCTCCCACTCAGCCAACTCCACCTCTATAGTCGGATATCAATTCCAATTCTAGTTCCATGTGATTAGATTACCTTGCCACCTCACCCAATCACTAATTTTACATAGCTTCTGAACTTCCAGTGTTAGAACCTTTAGATTTTAGGTTTTATAAATTATCATAATATTGTTGGACGTAATTTCAGACTTCAAGTCACAAGTCGGTGAAGTTGAGGGACCAATATTCACAACCCAGTCATAGTTGGTTATGTTTCTTAATTATACTAATTATAATTGGTAATGTCTTTGTTAGAAAATTAGGTTAGTCTATATAAACAAAGTTATGGTTAGACATTATACAAGACGTGAGATGCAACCGAGTTAGAGTTTATCTAGAGACACACACGAAACCGAGTTAAGGTTCATCTAGATGCAACCGAGTTAGAGTTTGAGATATTGTAACCAGTTTTTTGAGTTTATTTTCTGATTAATAAACAAGATTTATTCGTTTAGTTCGTGTTTGATTACCGATCTGGGACTTGATTTGGTATAAAATCGGTTAAGCTCTTGGTGTTTTATCGATCAAAGTCGTGATCGATAAAAAGGAAACCGAAGACTCAAGACATCAATCAAAGTTGTGATTGATAAGGAGGGTCCAGTCAAGTGGTGAACGGAATTATAACCAAGTTCAAACAGATTGTAATCTAATAATTGTGGCGAGGGTCCGCGATCGAGACAAGGGTCGACGAAGCGTTGAGATTTGGTGACGGAAAGATTGCGTCTGTTTTATTTTCTTCCCGATCTGGAGAACAAGCAAGTTCCTATGATCGGGTGTTTTAGCGAACGAAGATAGCGCAGGCAAGAACACAAAATCATCGATGGGGTAGGAAGCACCTACTGGTCGGCGGGTGTGGGTCTGATTGAATGCACGGAAAGCTTCAGACCTCGTGTTATACGTCTATTTACAAAAGGTATTTTTTGGGTGCAGGGCATAGACTTCTTGAAAACAAAGATATGTGATTCTTTGATTTAAACTTGCCTTCTTTGCATTGTTACCAATTCAGTTCTTGAAATACATGCTTGTTTTGGTTACTATATAGAACTTGTTTATCAAATTAACTTCAGCTTGTTTAGCTTGACTCGTCTCAAGTTTTAAACAAACCGATACGAGTAGCTAACGAGCGACTTGTATCATTTGCAATCCTATCTAGTTTGGATCCGGACTATCTTCATTAAAGTGTTACGAATGTAATAAGAAGAATATAGCTAATTAAGACGGACTAAATAATGAAAATTACACCATCAATCTAGACATGCATGCTTATTGTCTATACTAATATATAATACATGAGTCATGGGCAAATTAAGACATCTCTGTTTTAAGTAATTTACAATTATAATGCATAAGGTACACCTTATATAACATATAAGATGGGGACAAACTTGTCAATTAGAAAATATGCATATAAATAATTGCCACATTGCCCTCTTAATTTTACTCAACTTTTGTAAATTCAAAAAACAGTTATAACTTTACTCCTGGCTTCATCTTTACCCATATATTCCTTTTAAACTAAATTGTAAACCAACCTAGCACAAACAATTTTCCAATGACCGTAACATTTTCATATGTTAATATTTTTTTTTAAAAAAAATTTGTACCATAAAAATGAGCATTTATTGTCTTTAATTTGGGTTTTTAATTGCTATAGTTTTTTTCAATTAAAATTAACATGCTATGTATGGATGTTCACAATTCGGTTATAACGATTTCTAAGTTAAAGCGTAAGCCAAACTGTAACACCGTGGAAATAACCGATTTAATTTGGGCTAAAAATGCCAATTCTAAAAGATAAAGGTCTGAAAATGAAAATTTTGATTTTCATGCATCTTCGCGCGACGCGAAGATGCCACACAGAACAACTTCGCGCGACGCGAAGTTGCTGGCACACGATTCAAAGCTTATCCTACCACGTGTCAACACATGTCGCTCCAGGATTGACATGCAAAATTGCGGCTCCCCATGCACCTTCGCGCGACGCGAAGGTGCTCACGTCGTGGCTATAAATAGGCAGCCGCGGATTCAAGCTCATTCATCCCATTTTCAACTTCATTCTCACATAGTTAGCCTAGGGAAGTGTGCTAGGGTGTTCCAAGGTTCCGAGGGTCCGATTCGGTGAAGAAACGAGGTGCTGAGGTGCTGTTAACAAGCTGTTGATCCCGTAAGCAAAACACGAGCTGAACTGCTGCCGATTTTCTTAGCTCTTGCTCACTGACTAGCCGGTTAAGGTAGCATTATGGTTAAGTTACATTACTATATAGTTATTAGGACTTGGTTAAGGATATAGTCATTAAACTGTGAATGTTTTCCAAATAATATTTTTCAAAACAAAGATGTTGCTTCTACATGAAGTAATGTTACTAAAACTATATTTTGACGGGCACGTAGTAACTGGAAGGGGGATATCATTCGTAGACTCTTCTTGCTTAAGGAAAGTAATTCGTACACGTCCCAATCAACCGCGGGACCCGTTTACTTACCTGGAGAAGTTTGCCAACATGATATCCTTTATTAGGCAAACCGTGCTATTCCAAACGTCATATGTAAATCCAAAGTATTTTCATAAAACGACTATAACTCAATTAAGGTTAGGTCATACCTCGAGTCTGCTGAACTGAATCAGACCTAAGAGTCTGTTGATCAGAGATTGAGTCTACTGAACTGAAACAGACTTAAAGTCTGCTGAATATTACCAACTAAGTACTTATGCATACTAATTATGATATATAGGTTAATAGCATACTGAAGACAAGGGTTCTGATATCACCAACTGATAATACAAGGTGAACACGTTAACCTTTTATGGTCTGAACTGAATTTTACTCTTATAATAGACAGGTTGTTTATTGCAAAGAGTCTGATAAGTGTTTGCATGAGATTGATTATCTCTAAAATCGTTATAATAGAAAATAGATAATAAAAAGCAACTCATACCGAATACACATGTGTCTAGATCCAAACATAATTGATAATTGGCATACAAAACCAAGTCAGTTATAACCAGTTCTCCAAAAGGGTCACATAGCCTAGGGGAAGGTTGTCTCGAACACGGGCTATGTACCCGGGGAACCTTTGAATTGTGTGTGTAGAGCAGTGGTACAAATCCCGGGAATGACAGGCATTCCTGCTGAGTTTGTGAAACAGAAAACTATGTTTGCATTTAACGACTGTTATAAACTGTTTTATCGAGTCAACGTTTCACCAGTATATAGCTGACGTGTTTTTCCAACCCATACAGGTAACTAGATGATGGTAGATGATACAAGGATTGGAGTCATTAGAAGATCGCTCGAGATGATTCTATTTTTGATATTAAAAAATCCTTGTAATAATAATATAACACTGTTTTGTAAACTAAACTCGGGTATTTAATTCCCAAGTAATTTTGATAATGTAAATTAATATTTTAATATATAAGACTTCCGCTAAAATGAACCTGCTACTTTGATATATTTACAAAACCAGATACCAACCCGGGACGTCGCACCCAGGCCCTGGATCGGGGTGTGACACAAACCGTTGGCTCGAGTTTTTGTAATTGAAAACAAAAACTGAATCATTGAAAATTTAAACCGTAAGTTTACCATCCAGTTCGGTTTTATATGGCCATTTTCGGTATAAATCGTAACCAAAGCCTTTTGCTATGGTTTAAATATTCAGAAACCGGCTGACCAAAGGTGATGATTGGTTTAAATGTTTTCAAGGTTAAAAATAAACTTTGAACATCCGTAATTGTTACATGATTACTAGAATTTTTGTTCCCCACCACATCGCGCGAGTACACGTCTATAGTCATCAAAAGATGAAAAGAAAATTAAAATCCGATAAAGGACATCAGGCAATAGTATTGCCTATAATTGAACCATCATTGAGCCTCAACTAGCGTTACTCTAGAACCAGAAGACAAACAACTAAAGACGAGCCAAATAGACCACTGTTGCAAAATGCAAATACATGTATCTACTAAAAAAGGTTTCCAATAATTTAAATGTATGTTCATGATTTGATAATTATTTGGTTTATAATTATAGCATATGAATGGTGACAAATTCCGATTTTTCATGTGTAGGAAATTTTCAATGTTCGGGCAAATATCATGATGGAATTACTATCATGTCGGGTCATTGATTTTTTTTTTTTTTATCAAATTGAGTCCGGGTCACTAAAACATTTTGGCTTGCGAGTTCAGATCTAAGGTTTTTTATTCCGTTCATAAATGTATAGTTTTTATTTGGTTATTAACTTCATTTTTTTTCAAATTTTTCATGCAATCTAAAATTAGCAACTAAGAGCATTCTCAACATATTCTTTATCATAGGGTTATGTTAGAATAAAAACCTACTTGAGTTGTGAAAACTCTAAAAACTCATTCTCAACCACATATTTTTAATTAAAGATGAAATCTTGTGGTCCACAATTAAAGTTAATAAAAAAATGTAAAAGTTAATTTACATTTTCTCTTTCCTGAAAACATATATAAAAATTAGCAAAAAAATATAAAAAAAATAGCAAAACATTTTTTTTATGTTTTCGATGTTTTGTAGTAAATGTAACAACATATATTACATGTAACAAAAAAAAAAACGATGTTACATAGGGTTTTCACAACTCAAATAGGGTTTTCATTCTATACTTTGCCCCAATCATATATCCATATATATCATATAATTACACTATAGATCATTGTTTTTCTCCCTCCTGTTTAATTAAATAATACTTTTTATACCTTTATCATTATTTTTTATCTTTCCTCCACTCACAACCACTTTTAAAAAATATTAAAAAAATATATGGTATGAATATTGAAACCTTAAATTTAACTTTTTCATATAACATTTTCTCTATTATCTGCTCACAACCAATCATAACCATATCATATAATTTACAAAACACCCTCACAAAAATATAGGGAATAGGATTAGAATGCTCCAACCCAACACAATTGACACTCTTAGTTATTATCGTCGATACCGTCTACTGATTCCGGCAGAATTCGTGTTAACTCGCAGCCGCAACACGCGTTTTTTTTGTTCGTTGATTTCGGACGAATTCATGTTAGTTCTTGAAGGCAACATGCGTGTGTTTTTTGTTCACTGCATCTTTTTATTCAAATTTGTTAATTTGTTGTATTTTTGTGTGGATGATTTTTTTTTCTTTACTTTCCGTTTCGTAGCCTGATGCCGATCGAATTCGTGTCGATTCACTAGTACTGCAACGTGGAGTTATTTTTATGTACAATTTAGTGCAGACATCGTCAATTCCGACCAATTTCACGTTAATTCTTGATATTTAAAAGTAAAAATACCAGCCCTACACAATATGCCGGCACCTAATTGCTTGCTCCAAATATAATACTGGAATTTGACTATTGGCTGAGTGAATAAGTTAACTTCGAAGTGAAATTGTTGTGCAAACAATGCCCCATGACACGTGGTACCGATATACACCAATCATTTAGTAACATACCAAAATCCCAAAGAATGCCCACAGTTGTGGGTTCACTTACATCAATGTCTTATTAGCCAAGACAAATGATACACTATGTGATATACGATTAGTTAAAATAAACAGTAAGAAGTTACATGTAAAATCGGTGACAAATAGGCGTGGCCCACAATTGGACACTTATTTATGTTACGTTACTATGATGATTTGTCGTTCTGACCTGAACAAACGTGCTGCCCTTTCATCGTTGCTACCACGTATGTAACTTGTAAATAACAAAATCAATCATTAAATATACAACATTATTGCTATTATAATAAAAGAGAAGTTTTGTGTCGCTAAGCCCATTAAAGTGGCGGCACAGCACCAAACTGGTGTAATTCATTTTGATTTTTTTTTTTAGTTTTGATACCGTAAAGAATGTAATACAAATCGACCGAACACTAATTTTATTTTAGTCCTGAGTGATGGAAACCGACTGAATACGCGTAGCCTCACCGCCCAGACCAGCAATGTCTGGGTTATGATGCCATCCCATTAGTCACCACAATATTCATACTTTCTTTGATTCTTTTGTTTTAGTTTTGTTATGGTCACAAACGTAACCGTAACCGATTGACTTCGTGTCAACTAATTATTGCAACGTCAGGCATCGACAATGTTCGGGTTTTACTAATGCATGTGTATTATTGACTTGTTTGTTATAAAATGTCAACTCCTTTAAATCATCTTATGATGCACGTTGATATATGTGAAAACTATTAAAAAGAGTATAAATCTTAAGAAAAACTTTAAAATATTAGAATTCTTATAACGTATAAGCACCAGAACAATTTATTATTATAATATTAATTGAATCTAATACTGTAGTGAAATATAATCTTTTACCATGTCTAAATAGTCTACGTGTTTATTTTATTACGTACAAATCATCACAATTAAAGACAAAATTCAAAGGTTCTCCGAGTTTCATCAATTGAATATGAATACTTATCTTTTAGTCTGAATTGAATACTAACTTTAATACTATTAATAATAATGAAGTAATACATTTTTGAAAACGGTGCGACTTATGCACTAGTATAAGGACTGATTTGATAATGTGTCTGGTTATGAAAATATTGAACCCCTCTCTATAAAAATGCCTTAAATTTGTTTTGAACACCACATATATATAAATTATTTGTAGATTATGACAACATAAAATTGAAAACTGTAAATCAATATCTATAGCAAGATGATTATTGAACAATGAACCACCTTCAGCAAAGGCTTTAATTGAATCTTCTTTTGAATTTTTCTTCTGTTCGTATACTTTTAAATCAACTACTTTAAGGGTATGTTTGGTTGGAGGTAATGGAATGAAGAGGGAATGGAATGGGAGAAGGAATGGAATGGACAAGAGAATGAAATGGATCATTACCATTCTTATGTCTTGTTTGGTTAACCTATAGGAATGAAATCAATTATTAATTATTATTGTTTGGTATACAAAAAATTGTAGACATGAAATAGAAATAATAAAAACACTCATATCTCAAAATACTTTTTAACCCAAAAAAAAAAGAAAAAAGAAAAAAAAACCTACAACGGCGACGGTGGTAGCTCCGGCGACGAAAATGGTGGTGGCGATAGTGGCGGCGGCGGCGGTGGTGTCAGCGGAGTTGGTGGTGGTGCCAATGGTAGTGGCGGTGGTGTTATTGAGAAAGTAAGGTGAAGGAGGAATGGAATGATAAAAAAGAAGGGGGTGGGAAGGAATGGTTTTGATGGAATGGGATTCCATGTGTAATGGATGATTCCATTCCATTGAGCAACCAAACACCACTTTTTTCATTCCCACGTAATGAATCATTACATTCATACTGTCATTCCTACATACCAAACGCTATCTAAGAGTACGAAGCCAGCGTTTACTATTCACCTGAGAAATAGTACTAGAGTTCATGCTTAAAAATAGTACAAAGCCAACCTTATTTAACTTGATTTTATGACTCTTCGTTTTCGATCTCTACTCATAGGCGGTGGTATTTTTTTAACGGTTATACGAATTCTTCACATGAGCTATTGGTTAAATTAATTTATCACATTGGGATACTGGCTATAAGTACATATATGGCTTTATATTCGATATTTTTATAAATACTACATTCATTTTTTAATATATATTTTTATTAAAGTGAAACTCCGACTAGCAAGAAATTAGTCAGAGTACTAAAACAAAGAAAAAAAACTGACACCTAAAAACACATGAAAAGACTCTGAATCACGAACCTAAGAGTAATTGACGTCACACAAATAAATAAACTAAAATAAGACAGACTAACCTCACATACGGGCACTTTTGAAACACACGAAATAAAAACCACACAAAACAACACATGCGGGTATAATCTGTCACACTCTAATAATTGCGATTTATATATATATAATATGAGGCAAAATCCACAACTCTTATGTGAAACCGTAAATAATAACGACAATTGCGGTTTATAAATCATAAAATAAATGAGACTCCTTTCTAATAGACAAAGCTACCAAATTACTAGGAGCGTATAATCATACTTATTGAGGATGATGATGATGATGAGGCCAACCAACGAAAGCAATAAATATTTAACAATTAATCATATAAGGCATATAACACACAATCGAACAATTATTCTAAGTAACACATAACTTGAGTTTGTGGTTTGAGAATCTAAGTCTTAAATCATTTTTATTTAAGTAAGTATGCAAGCTACCCTCAAAGTATAAAAACGAAAACGGGGATGAAATTATTCACTTGGAATAAGTGACTTTGATGAAGAAGTACTTAAAATAAAAACTTCAAGAAAGCGAGTCCAATGGTTTAGCGTGCGCATCCTAGATTGAAGTATCTTGAGTTAATAATGAGTATTGACAATATAATATAAATGATAAAATAGTTCATAAAAACCAAGGCTTGGGTTTTTGGGATTTTAAGTTATATTTTGCAAAATGCGATTAATAAAGTATGCATAAAGCAAAATGAGTTTTACATGAAACCGGGTCTTTGATGTTTAGTTTTACTCTTGGTTTAAAAAAGCGCGCTTAAGGCGAGGTGAGGCGAGAAGCGACCCAAGGCGAGCACCTCAACGCTTTTGCCTACCCAAGGCGAAGCTTGTGCAAAAAGCGAACGCTTTTTGCGCTTTTGTGCGAAGCGAAAAAGTGAGGAGGCGAAAGCTTTATGTACAAAAGGCGACCAGTTAGCCCATTTTCAACCTAACCTTTATAATTAGTCATTTCCAGACTTTTCACATTTGACAATAAACTTTTAAAAGTTGAAACACTTTTAAGTTGTGTTCTTTTAGAAACACTTTCGAGTAATTTGGTACTCGATAACTTGTTTTTATGCTACTTTTAAATTTTGAACGATTAATGTGGTACTCGAAAAATTGTTCTACACTACTTTTGAAATTTTGGGATATATATATGTTGATGTTTTAGCCGTTTAATATATATCATAATGTGGTTTGTATATAATATATAGCTTATAAATAATTAAATATTTTTTAAAATATGGTCGCTTCGTGTTCAAAAAACGTTCGCTTTTACGCTTTTCGCTTTTCGCCTCGGCTGAGGACCTCTTCGCTTTTGTTTGCCTCACGCTTTTTTAATCCAAGGTTTTACTCAAGCTTTGTTAAGTTTTACTTGGGAGGGGGGGGGGGTTGGTTTAGTGCTAGTATGCACAATCCCGCGTATGTAAGCATCAATATCTGACTTTTAAAGATTTGTTCGATTTAGTCGGTTCGAGACTTGATAAAGCACCAAATCCTAATCCAACTTACCAAACTATTTAAATATATGAATCATTTCAATAAAATTTGTAGCTTAAACAAGTTTGAGAATTTTTATTAATTAAAGTCTCAAACTCGGTTTTGAGCGAGCATAAGTTGGCCCGGTCTTAGTATAATACCAAGTTTAGTTCCGATATACCATAATCTTAGAAATAAAGTGAAACATAAGTTAAAAAGGTTAGGAAAGATTTTTGGTGGTTTTTACCCGAAACTTGGTTTAAGCCAAGATTGTTCCAACACTTCCAAAATCTTAAGTAATATGAGAAATATTAAATAAGAAATAACTAAAAAAGATAGGTTGAAGTTTTGGTGGTTTGAGCATTCACTAACTTGTTAAAACAAGTGTTCGGTGTTACTCGGTTTTTACCCGAAAGTTGGGTTTAAGCCAAGATTTGTTCTACACTTCTATAACAACCATATAATAATTAAGGGGAAGGTTCATGTACAAAATAATCTTAACATGAGAACGTAGGAAACGATACCAATATACCAAAAATGAGAATGTATGAAACAATATCAACTACAATACCAATCTACATAAGCAATGTTTTATAATGACAAAGAAAAAACCTAATAATAATAAAGTATCAACTCAACAAAAAAATAATAACATAAGAAAAAAAAATTAATAATAACAACAAAATGTAAATCAACAAATACTTATAACATCTCATAATTGGAAATCAGCAAATACGAATAAAAAATAACAACAAACAATTATAAAAACAAACCTAATAATAATAATAATAATAAAAATCGGTTCTCACTGTTTTTCTGTTAAAAATAAAATATATTTGATCCTGAAACTAATAATTAAAATATAAAGAAAAATTTAGTATAGAGTGTTTGATGCAACATGGTTGCTTAAAAGCTAATTAAAGTGCTTAAAACGAGTGTTTGGTTTGGTTCCGTCCTTGACTCGATATGAAACTGATGGTGGTTACCAGTAAAGCCAAAAAGTTGTGACTTGCGATATTAAATTACGAAACCCATTATATATTCACGGTCAAGTTAATAATTTATGTGGGCGAGAAATACGGTCACGAGATGAGAGCTTCGACGCGCGTTTAACTTCAATGGGGAAAGCTTCTAGATTATGTTTTTGTTGGACTATATATAGGACATTTGTTGTTAGCTTTATGTGTGTGTTTTTGTAAGGCGTAAATCACCCACCCAAGGGGAGCTCACCTTGGGTGGGGTCGATTCATTTAATATTATAATCTTTCAACCGATAACGAGATTGTTCATTTATATTATTTATGTTGGGTCGTTTGGTTTACCGCACCCGTGACGAGCGATTATCAAGAACAAAGCCGTTCGTTGTCGGATCTGACGGTTTCGGGACCTACACTACCACTCCAACACCATAGAACTAAAATATAAAAGAAAACTCAGATCTAGAATGTTTCATGAAGCATGGTTGTTTAAAAGTTAATTAAAGTGTTTAAACGAGTGTTCGGTTTTGGTTCGGTCCTTGACTCGGTATGAGACCGAGGATGTTACCACATGTCCCAAACCATAGAACTAAAAAATAAAGTAAAATTTCCATATCTAAACTCAAACAAGAGAGTTAAGCGAATAAACTTACTGAAAACGACCCAAACGATCCTAAAATGCATAAATATGTGTTTGAATGCCTACAAGCCTTAAATAAAGATGAAAATGGTTTTCTCAATATAAAATAATGTATAAAAACTAAAAATATCAAAAACATATATCTGAAATGGATTGAAATGCAAGATTCGATTTCGTTGACTTTTAAAGTCAAACTTAAGCAAAACTAGCTAAAACATCTTGCAAGTTCAAACAATTTGGGAGGAAGACAGGAAGATGAACAGGAGAAAATGGCTGAGATAAAGGGTATTTATGGAGAAAGATTAGAGGGTTTGAGGGATTGGATAAAACGTTTGTCCGGTACACTTTGATTCTTTTGTTTAATGATTTTTTATTTCAATAAATTATAACCGGAGATAAAAACATATTTGGAGGGTTATAAAATAATTATGAGTTGAGTCTTGGTTGGTTTGGAGGGTTACAACACTAGTTCAGGTCTTAAAGGAGTTTAAATGAACCAAAAACATTAAAAAACTGATTTTGCTTAAACGAACTGTAGGCCGTGCCACACAGCGGGCTGAGGCCGGCCCAACGCACCACGTGAGGTGGGGGTTCTCGGTCAAACTTTGTTTTTGGGCAATTTTAGTCCCTGTAGTTCGTTTTAAGTCGTTTTGAGTACAAAATAAGCGTTTAAGTATCGTTCTAGACTTTGAAACGAAACAACAAATATGAAACATGATTACAACCTAAAATTCATTAATTTATTAATATCCAAATGTCCAAAAAACAAAACAGATCAGGTTTACAATATAAAAACAAATACAAATCAAACCGAAAATGACAAATGTCACACAATCGAACTGAACTGTCTTCCACAAACCAACCTGATGACCCGTTGCACTATACCAAAAAACAAAGCGATATAATCGTCATATAGAACCTCCAAAGTACTGTGTGATCTCTCAGTAGTAAAAGTGCAAAACAACGTCTCTCATGATTAACTACCAACTAACCCTCAAATGCGTTAGTTAAAAGAATGTCATCTTTTTTTCCTTCTCAGTTTTTCTCCATATTATTAAATCTACAAATTTATTGTTGTGTTCTATTTACACAAGTGCCTGAAAGAAAATGTGCCTTGAATTTTTCACGTGGATCTTTGTAATGCCATACTAATTAGAAGTTAATTTTGAAAAGGATCATCAAGAAAGTTAAAAGGTTAATTTTGGAAGAAAGTGAAAGTCAAAGGGGTGCTGTAAAAGAGTCAAGAGATGTTTATTAGTCTGTTTGTCTATATAATTTGTTTGATTTAAATTCAAGTGTATCTTAGTTATTAGAATTACTAGTTATTATATTAGAAGTTTGGGTCATTGTATGTTCAGAAAGTTATTAAATATAAATAGATGGTTAGGCTATTAATTTGTATGCAAGTGTCAAGAATTATAATAAACTGAAAAAGTCAATTTTGATGAGATCAGAATTTCATGTTTGTATTGTTTGGCCTGATTTGCAACAATATTTTCTCTATTTCTGAATCTTTTCTCTTTTGTTAGACCAACATTTAGCCTTCTGTTGTTGCTATCTTCTTTCTAGATCAAACTTCAAACCCACCAAATCCACGTAATTAAGCCCAGAGTCATCCATCCACTCAGCATTTCATATCGGGTATATGTATCAAACTATCAATGACTAAAGATTCGTTAAATATAATGAATTGTTGTTGGGGAGTCCGATATGCACAATTACATATGTGACGCAGCGATACACTTTTCGTCAATTACGTAGATCCGGTGTAGTTGCATCCAAATGTAATTATACACACCGTACCACCCACAATCGGGAACATACCATCAAATAAGACCATGAATATTTTTACACTAAAACTAGCATACAATTACGTACATAATTAGTTATTTAGTAATGACTTACGAACTTAGAGCTTGGGATTTTTCTGAAAGCAATTTCTTTATCCTTTGGAATAAGGGTAGGGTAAGGGTAGGGTCTGTCTACATCCTACCATTCTCAAACTCGAATCCTACTAATAGCCTTGTTATTTGTGGAATTTTTATTAAGTATGGTTATAAAACTTTGTTGAATATGTAAAATCTTTAACAACAACCCATCCTTTTGGGGCCGTTGTTGCTTACCTCTTGACGTTTACAAAAAGTAAAATTCTCTCAGTTTCTTAGTTTCTTTGTCTCCGATTTAATTCCTTTAAATATTGATATATTTAAACTATATTTGTAACAACCGAACACGTACACAAATATCCAACAGAAACTTGAACAGCAACCTCAGCATCATGGTTCTTTTATCGACTTATAATATATTTGTATAGTGATTTATATACTTTAATTGGTGTACACGTGAAACTTTGGTGACCAAGTATATAATATCATGGATATTATTTATTAATGTTTTCAACTCAATTATTATATGAATGCCATGTTATTTGGACTACCAACGTTGTATCAGATCTAAGACAGATTTTCGGCGTGGCGTCCTGTTTTTCAAATTGTTACATGAAAACGACCAAAAACAACATATGTATCATAGTTAATTCTTAAAAAGTTCATATGGTTAAGGCTTTCTGTAGGACTTGTTACATTAAATTTTGTTTGATTTATTCAAGTATGAAATAGGTGTGTGAATTTATGATACATGGGAAGGTGAATATGAGGTATTTATGCATCTAACTTAGATACGAAACCATCAAAACGGCTTAGTTTTGACTTTTGATTAAATTCAACTAAAAATATTAAAAAAAACAAAATCAATAGTAAGTTCATTTGCACATGCTTTGGTGTAATTTTCGTGTGCACTCACTTTGGTGTATCATTATTATTTTTTAAAGACGACTACCCGTATTTGAAGAAAATCTCAAGTCAAGACGTAGTAAGAATCCATATGGCAAATAAAAGAAAATTAAATCATGTGTTATTGATGATACTAGTGTGCTTGAGAATCAGCCATATCTTCGTAGTATTCTGCGATCCAACCTTTCATGATATTAATTTCTCTCTTTCTTACATCTCGAAGCCATTGTGGATCTTCATTTGTTGCAAATCTTAGGTCAACATGATGTGCCCCTACCACAACATGAGCAAACCACTTTATATATTAACTGTAAACATTACAATCATAACAAAAATATTTTCCGTACCTTCTTTCTCAACTATAGCAATAATGCTTTTCGATATATTCTTTAGCACCCTGTTCATGTTTATAAACAAACAAAGGATACGATTAGTTCTCAATTCTTACACAAACAAACGCGATCAAGGTTGTTAAAAAAGGAGAGACAGATACCCGCCACCACTCCAAGGGTCTCGTAAACCATTGAAGAATATGATATTACTACCAAAACGTTTTAATACTCTCTCAATATCCTGTTTCATTTGAAAAAAAACATATGCTTAAAGAAAAGAAGATGACAAAAAATCTGAATATGATAGTAGATTAATTAATCACTAATTTTTTTTATCTGGCCTACTAAAATGTTAATTAAATTTAATTTTAATTCTTGCATGTATGAAAAAAGAAGAGGAAATTAGATTGAAATTTTGTATACATACATGACCCCCAAATTCTGTAGTAATCCAAGTGGGCCTTGGTTGGACATTATAAGTTGCTTCACAGTATTCGAAGTGGGCCGCATAGCTATATGTTGAGGCCGGAAATATACTTTCTTCAGTATTTCCTGATGTTGGCATCACCATCTCTGAACAGGCCTGGCCCAAACCATATTAAAATGTCACATTGTCATTGAGCTTTTCAAAGTCAAGACAATATTTTTGGTACTTTTTCTTTAACCGGGTATATTGGTTTTTATTAATCTCAACTATTGTCTTTTGGTCACTGCCGGTCCCAACTAATGAATTGGTTAATGATGGTCCCAGCTTTTAACGTATTTGTTCCTAATGGTCCGCGACTAACAGAATCCTAATGGCGTTAGTTTAAGGTCGTCGGAAAAACGTTTTTGGCCGGAAAAGTCAAATTTGTTGCCGGAAAACACCACCTGAACACCGCAACCACCACCAATTGACTCACCGCCAACCAACTACCACCACTTGAGTACCATCAACCGATTCCGACGATGGTTCTAGGGTTTTCGGCGACCTCAATAAATGGGCTTTTACTATAAAAAGGTCCCTAAAGGTCCGATACAAAGTTACCAAGATGTTTGGGATGAAAATGTTGAGTTTTCGAGGAAAAATTTGAGTTTTCCGGCCAAAAACGTTTTTCCGGCAACCTGAAACTAACGACGTCAGGATTCTGTTAGTCGCGGAACGTTAGGAACAAATACGTTAAAAGTTGGGACCGTCAGTATCCAATTTTTTAGTTGGGACCGGTAGTGACTAAAAGACGATAGTTGGGATTAATAAAAACCAATATACCTTTTAAATAATATGAATTCATAAGAACACCAGATATGACGGTTCGTTTCACAAGGTACCCTAAGTCTCTAATAATGACAATGAAAATAATTTTTACCTGCCATTGCCATCCTCCAAGGTCGTGAGGGTCGGAATCGTCAAGAAGATTAAAGCACGATATATCCCCGGTGTAGTTGTAGTAAACGTTAGCCGCACGATACAACTTTGCAAATGTGTCATTTCCAAACTTAGGGTTGTCAATCGCCTTACACATCTATTATTTCAGTAGAATTAGTCATGCTATTTTAGTTGATCTAAATATGTATGAACATAGATTTAAATGTGAAAAAAGCCGAATATATGCATAATTGTTTGGTGTTTATAAACATACCGCTAAACAATAACTCAGTTTCATATGACATTTTATAGAGTATAAGTTTTTTTACTCCAATTTTTCTTTAAAAAATTTGTTTTCTAGTTGTTACGGATTATTTGTTAAAAATCTTTCATTCTTATATTTATTTAAGGAAAGGATAATATACAGAGAGAGTGCGATTTAAATATAACTATCAGTTACCTAGAATTCAAAATGACAATTGACATCTTATCTGGTAGATTCCTTCCAACTTACTTCTTTTATAATCTTATCAGAAATTAGATAAAGACAATTCCTATTTGATATAGCTATTTGTCTCTTTTCGGTCTCTCACAAAGGTACTCTAATTATAAAGACTAAAAAGTGATTATTTACGCATTCATTACTTTCAATTTTGTACGCAATTTATTTCGTGATAAATATTAATACGTTCATAATTGAAAGAACCGTATTATATAAAAAAATTAGTGGAATCCGTAACAACTAGAAAACAAATTTTTTAAAGAAAAATTGGAGTAAAAAAACTTATACTCTATAAAATGTCATATGAAACTGAGTTATTGTTTAGCGGTATGTTTATAAACACCAAACAATTATGCATATATTCGGCTTTTTTCACATTTAAATCTATGTTCATACATATTTAGATTAACTAAAATAGCATGACGTTTACATAATTTTTTATCTACCACTTTCAAATAATTAAATACAAGTTTATTATACAGTTCTCGTAATTGTTAGCATGTTATAATTTGGTTATGAAATAAACAGCTCTCTATACAAACATATAAAATTATGTACAATGTTTTTATCTAAAGTCTAGAGTGAATAAAACAAAATACCTGTTTGATGGGATAAGCCGGCATTGGAGCAAGAAAATTGGATGGAGTTGGATAATCCGTCATTGCAGTATAAATAAATGCCGTTGAAAGCCAACCTTCAAGATAATCACCTCTAATAAAATTTCTGCAACACATATTTATTTATTTGTTATGATATTAAAAGTTTCAAAATTATTTTCTTCAAAACCAAGTTAAATATTGTAAACGAGTTTTATAACATACTTGCATACATGAAATGACTTCCGGAGTAACTCGAGTCCTTGATGCGTAGTAGCCGTCTGCTCGATCTCGCCCCACGACCCTTTTAATACTTTGTAACAGTTCTCGCTCTCACTCTGATATTTTTATATCATCAAAGTTTCATTATTTTTTTTTTTTGCTCTTTTGTATTTTACAAAAAGTTAAAAGGATAATAATTATGCATATTTGATGCACGATAGAGCTATAGGGGTCCGAGTCGATTGACTCTTTGCCCGTCCAGTTTTCATTATAATTTGGATGTTTAACGTCAAAGTTCTCCTGTAATTGGTGTAGTAACTAAAACGGGTGTGAAAAATAAAAATTCAATTGTAACCTCTATTTAAAATTTTTGTTACCACCGGTTTGTCAAAGATATTTACTAAAACCCGAGTGTTTTATCTTTTAAACGAATAAGGAAAAATATGGTATTTAAATTAAAAAAGAAGAATACCCTAAAGTCTTGTGTTATTATATTGTTGAAGCTATATTGAGATGTGATGTTCTCAAATTGAAGGATAGGGGAGGAAGATGCCAATGCACCAATAGCTACATGTGGATATTTTAGTCTGAACCATGCTGCCAACACTACATAGCAACAAAAAACCAGTTTACACCTTCATTTTATGCAATTTTAAATTCATAATAATACTAATAATGCATACAAAAATGTACAAATAATAATTTAAATTTTAAACAAATTAAATAAAGAAAGAAATCATACTTCCACCATAGGAACCTCCAAAGACAATAACAGGAGAATCTATGGCTGTCAAGTTGTTCTTGAGATTAACAATGAGGGTTGCATAATCAGCCAATGCTTGTGTTGAACTCAAGTATCCAAGAGTGTTTGAATTATTGTATGCTTTCTTTTTATCACCTACATATGGTATTGATTTACCATAGTACCTATGCTATAATCATACTTTCCAAATTTAGAAATACATAAACATTTAGCAAATGAGAATTAAAAGTCGAATACCTCTATGAACACGAGAAGGGCTTTGAACTCAGGCGCAATATCATACATGAATCCCGTGTTTTGAGCAAACCATTCAATATCGCCTTCATTCCCAGTGTATACGAAGATAGGAGCACTGGTCTTGGGGCCGCCCCAGAAGCTGTCGTTGACTAGATATCGTTGTTGGAACGTTTGGTAACTTTGAGGATTATAATTGAAGTGATCAAGAATTTGTGTGAAGTATTTTGTTTTGTAAAGATTGTTATTGCTAGGTAGAGAAAATAATGATTTGGGATGGGTGATTGAAGAAGGAAAGTACCTAGGTTGAAACTTAGCAAAAGATGAAGGACCATATTGTAAAAATACTAGTGTAAAGAAGAAGGGTAGCATCCATGGTGCCATTCTTGTTTCATAGTCTCTCAAAGAGAAGAAATTATAAGGTTGTATAAACTTTTGAGTAGTTGGAAGTTTTTGATTAGGACAAAACCCTAAAGTGTACAAGTTTTGATGCATGATTTACATTTTTAATAACAATAATGTTGTTTGGATTTTGGTGATCACCTTGAAAGTAACATTTGGACTTTGTTTATGCAATTTTTGTGACTCTTGTGGGAAGAAAACAAAAGAGGGTTAAGAGTGGACCTTTTGATTGGTCCATGTTGGATCAAGCTTTGAAGATTCTATTTATATGGACAATATTAATTTGTAGAAACCATGCTAAGACATATATTAAATGTTGCTTTAAATACTTTACCGATGATAGTTTAAGGATTAGACTAATTGATAACATTTTGGTCCGCAGAGGGTTAATGGATGTGTATCCGTGTAGTTATGTCGATGTCCTCCATTAATACGTGTTAAGTCTTTTGTTGACAATTTTCGTTCGGCTTGTTTTATTTCTGATGAGTTAGGTAACGGTTAAATATGAGGCTGGATTTTCATAGGGTTATTGCTAACTTGTGATAAATAAGAAATAAATTGGATATAAGATATTCTATAATGCAAAAAATACATTGAATTGCAAGATTAACATTTGTGCTCAAATGACGGGTTGAATTGATGAACCAAGACATGAATCACATATTAATTTATTTCAAAGCTATGAATCCTATCCCCACCCCACCCAAAAAAAAATATTAAATAAATAAAAATAAAATAGTGTAACTTCAGCACAACCTATTTATTAAAGGTCATACTAAGCACGACCTTTTTATTAAACTAATTTAAGGCAATAATCAATAATATGTCGCAACAATCTAATAAAACATAACAAATAGTTTAAATGCCATAAACTACCCGCAACAGGGTCCTTGGCTCCCACGAACGCATACAAACGCAGGGGATGCGTTCGTCTCACTATAGGTGGTTTGTAGTGGATGCGCTCGTTTGAATGGACGACTACGAGCGATGTTGTGAGCCCATTTCAACTTTATTGTTATTGTGATTTGTAAAACATGTCCGGTGATAATTCACTACCAATTTGGGCTTCTGATATCCTCAAATTTGGGTTGCATGAGAGAACCCACATATCATTATATCATGAGAAACTGTAGCTATATTACAACATCAACTTATATAAATCCAAAACTTTCAAAATCTTCAAAACAACTACCATTATGAATATAAAAAATGGTAATGATGCTAAAACTTTTTTAGATCTCTTCATTGAGATTATGAGGCCTGAGCTATATCAAAAAGACTAGGGATTAGGGACAGCCCAATACGTTTATCTTTGCCAAGTATAGCCCAACGTTGAGCCCATGTGCTTTCCTTAAAAATATGTATTTTAATTTAATTTAAGATATTTGCGAATAAATTGTGGCAAGTTATTGCTTTTTTTTTTGGACGGCAAATCTCTCACTCGATTCTTATATTACATTTATTTTTATAGACATAAAACTTGAATCCATAACTTTTAAAACAAATCTTTATCCACACTGTCATATTACGATACCTAAGACCATTTGGTTATTGATTTTTATTATACGACATTTCATATGATTTAAAAAATATATTTAAAAGAAACTTTTTAAAGATCAAAAGTTATGGTTAATAATGTAAATTAATCTTTTGGTTAATAATAAAAATTGTTTTTTAAACTTGCATCGCTAGATGCTATTGCGTCAAATACCGTTTTAGTAAATTAATCTAATTCATTTCTTGAAAACACATATATGGAAACTAGAAGTATCAATGTAATTAGGCATCGTATCTTTGACATAAGCATGACTGTAACGAGTAGAGGCTTGATGTAAAACCTCTATCGTAAAATAACAATTTTGATGAGGTACTCTTTGATTCAACTTCACGGCTAATTACCATATTTTTGCATGCTATTCGTCGTCTTTATAGTTCATACTTCATGTTCTCTCAAACTCTTGTTCATTTTCTTGATTCCACTTCAAATAGTCCAAGTTGATTTTCATCATATGTTCGGTATCTTGTTGGTACGTCTCTTCTATCGTTTTATATGACGTCAAGATAAAACAGAGATTGTCACATACTTAAAGTTAGCAAGTATGCATGTTTTAAACCAAAAAAAAAACAAATTTATGTTTGTGGAATCATATTTAAAACAATTTATTTAAATCGTGAGAGAATTTTAAAATTTCCTGGTTATTTATTTCGACAAAAAGCTAACGAGCTGGTGGTTGGGTGGCATACTAACATGGGCAAGATCAGGTGTTTCATCTAGTTTTAGCAGGATAATAAACCAGACGATTAAGTGACTTTCCCTAGTTAATTCAATTAATTGTAGTATAATGCAAAAACATTAAATAAGATTATATTATGGAGAAAATACTGAAAAACTACCGTCATTGTTATTAGATTCACTAGAAAGCAGAACCTTATATTGTGCAGATCCTTTAAGGTTGTCTTTATGAACATTTTCACCAAATCAGATGAATCCCACTCAACTCGTATGTCTAAATCACCGTTTGCAGATCAACTGACATGATTCAACATGTTTAAAGACGCAAAGGATAGATAAAGTGCCTACTTTGAATGCACTCTATAATTCTATATAGCAATGTTTATATGTGCATATTTCACCATAATATCAGTGCACTCTACATAGTAATGTTTCATTGTTTCTATTTATTAATTTAAAATAAACTGTGACTATTCACAAAAATGGATATGCTCTCTTTGACAAAGTGATCAATGGAATATATAAATATATTGAATGGCTATACGAAAAAATCATCTTAGGATCAAGATCCATAGCATATAATACATAAAGGGAAAATTTTATTTGTTGTAGCTTTTGTAATATACTTTGTTTAACGTCTTGTAACGCTTTTGGCTTCTTTGTTAATTGCAGATAATCTTATCTCAAGAAAAGCAAATTCAGAAACTTAAAACACTTGTGCAGAGTCTTCAAGAACAGTTGGTACAGTGCAAGAACAAGGATGAGTTTGTAAATGATACCACAGGTTCTTTGACTGAAGTATTTAATGATCCCAAACAACAGCAAATCATGGAGTAGTCAATATCACTTTTCTTGTGTAAGTAATGCACGGTACTAAATTTTGGACCAACCGCATAAAAAGCTACCAACTTTTTTTAGCCAAAAAAAAACCCTTCTAAGCAGTTAAAATCAATGGCATGTCAATACTTTTGTTGACGCTGTTGGCTTTTTCTGATGTGGGATTTGGAAACATTTGCCTTAAAACAAAAGTTTGAAACTTTGATGGTCTTCTTGGCTTCACTATTGTTAGGAATGCAAGTGAACCGAACAAACACAAATGGAGCATTTTTGTGTTCGTTTGTTTTAACTTTAAGCGAATAAGCGATTGAACACGAGCAATTAAATGAATGGAATTTTCTTGTTTGTGTTCGTAAGTTCGTTCATTAAGAAAATGCGTGTGTTTGTGTGTTAACAGCATGAACGAAGGGTTCACGAAAGTAAGCGAAAGATATCAACTGAACATAGATGAAAGAATACAATTGAGCTAAAACCAATTAATAATAATAAAATGTGAACAATTATGTATTGGGCCTAAAAGGTTATTGAAACTAGCCTACATTGTAATGGGCCGAAAAAATTAAAATGAAAACGTGAGTTTTCATGTTCTTTCGTTTAACTACATTTATTAAATAAATGAACTTCTCGCCGAACAGTTCGATGAGCGTTTGGTCGTTTACAGGCTTAGCTATTGTTGTAAATTTTGTATAAATTTGCAATTTAATATGTACAACCACCTTTGTTCTACAGTTATTTTAGAAAAATAAGAAACAACCCCCTTCATTATATGGTGTCAGTTGGATTGTCTGTTTTATCTCAGACAAAGGCTTTATTAATTGAACCCTTGAACACTCAGGAGAGTTGAGTATGTATCTACTGTTACAGGGTGTAATTTAATTTATAGATAAACATTGCACCCAAATTAGTTACATTTCCTGTTTCGTTTCAGATTTGGGCTTTATTAATTAAATTTTTTTATTTAATACTATTTTCTTTACTTTTTATGCAAATGAAGTTACTCACCCGTAGGGTCGTAAACGAGCCAAGCTGGCCCGTGAGCTACTCGAGATTGGCTTGTTAAAAGCTTGAATCGATCCGAGCTTAAACGAGCTTGAGCCTTAATAATAAGTTTGTTTGATAGCGAGCCTGAGTCCAAGGTTCACTTATCGAGCTCAAACTGGCTTTCAAGCCTATTATTTATATGTTTTTCATTTGATGCATTAAATATATATTTCTATAATAATATTTATTATATATAATAAAGTTATGATAAAAGTAACTAAATAATATATATTATGTTTTATATAAAAATTATAGTTATATATATATATATATATATTAACTATTAAAAATGTAGATTAATAAATGATAAACGATAGAAGGCCGAGTTGAGCTCAAGCTTGAAAAAATAACTCACGAGCCGAGCTAGAGCCTTTAGAAAAAAAGCTCCAAAAAGTTGAACTCGAGCTCTCGTAAGTCAACACTAGCTGAGCTTGACCCAAGCCCGACTCCTTTGCACCGCTACTTGCTTGTTGATCCGTTTGGATTTTAGAGCACTAATACTACTTTGTGTATCATGTGTAAAATTGCAGATTGATCAAAGATGTGGGAGAGTAACTGTAATCATCAAACCATCAACCCAAATTATATATTTAATGTTTGCATATTAGTAAATGGTAAACTGTAAGTATGTGAATTTGAGATGTTTTCGGGGCTAGTTAACCAAAGCCCGTATCATGTTACCGTAATTATTAATTTATGTCGGCGTCTTTGATATGATTATGCATCATTTCTACATCATTTAATGGATGCTTCTAACTTTTCATAATTGTGTACTTGAGAAAAATGGGTGGTGTTTTTTCATCATTTCATGAACCAGTTCTAGTTCTTTGTTGGGTCAAAATCAGATGTACACCCAACTTATAGTTTTAAGTTTATTTTTAATGTTAAGGGGCTTTTCTTTCAACTTCTATATTAATATTAGTGTGTTTAGATTAAAATGAAATGTGGCAGTTGAGGTGAGAGCACGTGACATAATAAAGAGTCACGTGATGAGAAATAAGCAGTTTCCAAAATCTGTTGTGGTAAATGTTATTGGTGGGATGATTTAATAAGGATTGTAGATGAGACAATAATAAGGGTCATGGGAAACTGGAACCATATTTATTCGAAGACATTAATAGATAGGTTGCTCTGAATCACCATTGTAATTTAAGTTTTGTAAACACATGAATTAAATTGTTGAGATGGAAGTTTGGTTAGCATTTAAATGTAAATTCCTTAAGTGGTTGGTTTGACAACTTTCATTTAGAATTAAAACTTGTTTCCAATCTAGGTGAACTAGAATAAATTTACATTTTTTGTTTATCATGGGATTCGAACCCTTGCCACTAAATGAAGAGACACATTTCTTAACATCTTGTTGCCGCTAAACCAAACGCCCTTTGATAGTGAACTAGAATCAAATCGATAATTTTAACTTTTAATAACTAAACTTGATCTGGATAATACTGTTATAGTTTATGTATCTGTCTGTTATCTGAATAGCTTGAAAATGTGAACTTCTGAAGTTTGATTGAGGACGCATCAGTGCAGTTCTAACATTGGTTAGCGAGGTGTAAAGATGATCATATAAACATAAATATGAATAGTTTTATTTGATCCACTCTTTGATGTTTTTAGTTAACTCCAATGCTTAATCGAGCTATTTCACAACCAATGGATTTAATTCGCATGACTGGGCATCTATGGTGTAGTCGCGGTGGTTAGGCATTGGGGTGGTTGAATACTGAAGAGATGTGATGGTTTAGTTCGTCAAAAGACTCATGGTGTGTGATGCTTCAAGAAATATGGTGCATCAAACCTGACAAGTGTGGTGTTTCCTTGAAATCGCATTAGCTCAAATGTAAACCACATGAATAGTCACAATGGTTAGCGAAGAGTTGCAAATCCAATCTAAGGGGCACGTAGTTGCGTATAAAAGGCAGTCTCTCAATTCATTTTTCACACATATTCCTCTCAAAAACTCACTTTTTACTACAAACTTGTAATTGCTACATAAACAATATTTAAGCAAACCAACATCGTTAAAATCTCACTAATCTACCCGGGTTATCTTTTTTATTGTGCAAAAGTCGCCTTGTGGATAAATAAGTAAATAAATAAATAAATAGAAAGTGGAATGAAAGAAAGAAACAAGAGGAAAGAATACACTTTTTTAGTGTTTTTAAGAAGGAAGAATGAAAGGGAAGAAACACCATAAATAAATAGATTATTTTTGATTTGATGTATAACTTGGTAAAAAAAAGAATTGTTATTATTGAAGTCCTGTTTTTTAAATAAAGTTAAATATAAAATATGAATGAATTTATCATTAATTTAATCTCAATGGCAATTTCAATAGAAGAAAGGTTAGTAAAATATCCTATAAATACTTTAATTTTCTTTTTCATAGTAAAAGCATATTATCGTTATATGCCAATACTACAGACATGACGCGATGGGACACTTCACATTAAGCGACAAACAATACATCACTAATCTAAACAATGTCTTCTAAACGGTTAATGACTAAAGACAATTTACAAAGTCCCAATACTTTTAGCAAATACATATGTGATTACACTACACTTTACACTAATAACATAATTGTCTCAACTTTAATTCTCCATATTTATCAAACTTGATTAAAAAATTAAGGCCAACAAGCACGTAGAAGCGATCAATGACATGAAGAGTTAAGGCAAGATCATAATTTAATGTTATTACATTTGAGACCACAAATATTCATATGTTGAGGAACCTTGAAGAAAAAGTTGTTCATAAAATGATATGAACTTGATTTAGATAAATATTGACAACAAACACAATTATAGTATACTAAAGGATATGAATTAATGACGTTAAAATTTCAAGCACTCAACTTCCACCGTTATCTTAATTTCCAACCCCCCACATAGCCTGTATTTAAATTTCATGAAGGTATAAAGATACAGATGAGTCATAGAAAGATAGACATACGCATATATATAGTATGGATAATATTGGAAGATACTAAAAAACATATATTTGCATGCATGTCGAGATTTTGACTCATACATAAGTGGAAAACCCTTAAAACATATGTGCCTATATAACTAATTATACAAATAAAATATATGTTCTTGTGTCCTTGATTTGGTTGTGGATCCATAATTATTTTACTCGAGTTGTTCTTCGAAAACATGTTGAATGAGGATTACTTTGTCGAGGTAGACATTTATCAGAATAAATAAATGTTGAGAACTGCAAGAATCGTATAATAACATTTTTATCTATTGCTTTAAATGTACACTAGAGGGTGTTGCATGACAGCCTATTTAGAGAGGATGGACCACTCATATGAGTAGAGTGCATGACTTCTAAACCATATGACAACAACACCGCTACCTCATGTGAGTATGGTGTATGGCTTCATTTCATAGCAAATGTTTATCATATAGAATAGATTCAATGTCAAATGTTGGAGAATTAAAATGAATTAATAATTAATTTATTACACACGTTGGTTGGTGCTACCGGTGATTTGTAATTTTTGGTTATTTAAGGATAGAAATGAGGTAACCATGTAGGAATGACTGGTGCATTGTTAGTACCCATGAGTGCTTATTTCCCCCTTATTATCTTATTAAATCATTAATGCATTGAACATAAGGCTATGTGTAGTGAAGAGGCGACAAAATGAGGGAGATTTTTGACACGTGGTCAAGGGGGTGATATGTAGCCGGGGGGGGGGGGGGGTGTTGTAGCCAACAAATCGCCCCACCCTCCAATACATAGCCACATCAGCATCCATCACACAACCTGACGACAAATATATGCCCCTCCCCCCCACTTATCGTCGGGGGGGGGGGGGGGGGGGTCCTCGCCCATTGTCGCCTCTATTTGCCCCCGCTACTCTTGGCCTAAGTGTTTTATGCGGTTGTCAACATAAAATTGGTTCTTAAAAGTATGTGTCCGTGCTTGTTGATAATAATATTATACCAGATTACCTATAAAAAAATTATCTCGGGTCACTTAAATCTGATATCCAAAGCTTGAGTTCGTCAATGGTTCTCTCGTATTAGCCAAAATTATGAATGAAAAAAAAAGAAAGAAAAAACCTACAAATTCATTTGTATCACCTTAAAATGTTCATAATTTAATCTACGACTTAAAACTCTTTATTGTCAAGGTGGCTGAAGAAACACTAAGTGACCCCGGGCAGATTACGGATAATCTGGGGGCTAAGTAATGTTTCCCACGAGGGTTAGGTCCGGCGAAGATGGATGTTCTTCAGATGACCTGCAAAACAGACCGTGAGCTCGTCACTGAGAAGAGGGGGGTTCCTCCTTGTGACCACCCTCCGGCGTGAGAATCAGACTAGATTGCTTTGAATATAAGTGTATATTGAGAGAAATAGCTAGTGAAGGTAAGATGATGATACCGTTCCAAGGTGTTGGAGTATTTATAGCCGAAGGTAGGTTTCCAAGCAGGTACAGCCAGCTGTATAATATTCCTTTTCTACCAACTGTGGGCTACGCACGTGCCATGCTGGTTGGTGGGTAGGCAGCGGCTGATAGTGACAAGGCCGGCTGTGTACTGTTCCTTTTCCGCCGGCTATGTACTATTCTTTTTCCGCCGGCTGTGTACTGTTCCTTTTCCACCAACTGCAGGCTATGTACGTGCCACGACAAGGGTTGGTGAGTAGGCAGCGGCTGATAGTGACATTTTGTACTAGAGCGTGCTCCTCCTCGTACTGTTGTCGATGAGCTGTCACCCTGTGATTGGTTCATGGGCTGCTCTGGTCAGATCTTGTCTATTTTGTCTATACCTTGGCAGGTATAGTACAAAAGACCTTCCAGAAGCGTACAGACTGGCTCATTTGGGCGGGAGTATTCCCGCCTTGCTCATTCCTTCAAGTGACACTGAATTATTGAGTTAGTGCCTTGTGCGTGTAGCCTTGCTATTAGTGCGGGTAGCCTTCCCTGATGGCTTGTATCCGCAGCTGCGGGAACAGGCGGGGTACTTCACCATTGGGAGGCTTTTCCTGCGGGAACAGCTGGCGTACTGCGCGTAAGGTCTTCATCTCTGAGCATGGTGGGTCCTGCGGGACCAGTTGGTCCTTGCGCAGACGTCCCTCTTCAAGGTGAGTCTTGCGGGTCCAACTGGGCTCTGCTGGGACCTACCTCTTCAAGTCCCCCCAGTCCAATGTTCTTCTCATGAATTGTTAATAAGTGAGGTGAACTTTTGGACTTAAGCAAGGGGTTTTGAAAAGGGTTTTTAGTTTTAAGGTTTTCCGTGGGGATTCTTCCCGCGGTTTTCCTAATGTCACTCGCAGAAATTCCCGACTTTTCTGCCTGATCTTTGGTTGTGATGCGGGTAGGTGTTTAACCCCTTCGCACATCGGGAGCGTTGAGTTTCACTTGCATAGATTCTTCACGAGATTTTGGTAGTTTCGGACATAGTGATCAGTTATGTTAAACCACCAATTCCGCCTTGAAGTTTCAAACAAGGTAGTTCTCAACGTTCCCGCTATGCGGAGGTGCTATTTCTCTTTCCGCAAGCACGGTCCAGAAGATCCTTCTTGGTTTCAATTCCCTGCAAGTGCTAAGTATGTGAAGGGTTTCGCCTTGACACTGTACCCGCACTCGTCTTATAGTTTCTTTACTTCCAAGGTATTCTTGGCTTCAATTCCCTGCAGGTGCTAGGTATGTGAAGGGTTTCGCCTTGACACTGTACCCGCACTTGTCTTACGGTTTCTTGGATACCAAGGTAAGGGGGTATATTCCCTCTTATTTTTGAATCTTTGAATCTTTTTGAATTTCTTTGAAATTCGAAGAGTTAGTGAAAGGATAAGAACAGTCCAAACTGTTGAAGGGACGTTAGTGTCCGACAGTTTCTTCTGACAGTTTCAGGACGTGCAGGAAGTTATGACGACGTGACAGTATATGGTCATTCCAGACGCTTTTTCAGGCGCGTGGGCGCGATTTTTCGGGCGCGTGGGTGCGGATTTTACGGCGTGCGTCCTGTCAACAGCTGTTGCCAGCTTGCTTTTTCCACGTGTCATAGTTTCATTGCACCTTCGTTTTTCTCTCTCCCCCGCATTAAATTTATCGCATTCATTGCGATGAGTATATAAAGGGGGAGAGGGTTCATCTTAATCCACACTTTCACTTCTATCTTCTTCTTCTAAACGATTTCCGGCGAATACTCTAACTTTCTGTCGAGCATTCTCCTGAAATCGTTCTTCTTTACCTCCAAAACATGTCTTCTACTCACGATCCAGAAGCTACCGCCGAGGAGTCTGACGTGTACGTCGAGAATCCGACGTCTACGTCTGATAAGGATGATAAGAGCACTGCTGGCGAATGCCAGTGCGCTCTTACCGCCGAGCTTTATCAGTACATCGTCAGGAAGTTCATGCTCGAGCCGTTCGAGCCTGAGTTTCCTGAGCCTCACCAGACAGTGTATGATGCCCCCAAGGGCAAAATAGGGGTATATGCTGCCTTCTTCGTCTATGGGAATCTCAGGTTCCCATTGACGAAGTTTGTATACCGTGTTTTGGAGAGACACGGTGTACACCTGACGGAGGTACACCCAATGGCGATCGCCAAGATCCGCCATTTTGAATGGGTGTGCCTCATTCTTGGCGTGGAGCCCCATGTCGACCGCCTGATGACCTTCTACTCCTGGAGGTGCATTCAAGGCTGGTACACCCTGGTTACCCGGATCAAGGGTTTGAAGATCTGCGCTACCGAGCGCAGTCTTCGGTCTTGGAAGCGGGAGTTCTTTTACATCTCTGCCCATGTCGTCCCCATAGCGATGGCATTCAAGAACGGGAGAGCACTCCCCAGCCTTCACGCCTCCAACTACCAGGAGGCGGAATGGTTCTCCAAGATTTCCCGGATCCAGACTCCGGTTTACCGCTTTGCGGAGTCCGGTATGGTGATGCTCGGGATGAGCCGGGTGTGGAAGGATGCTGGGGCAGAGGCGCCACAGATTCCCATCGTCCTCGAATACGGTTTGAACTTTATCCCTTACGGTATGCTCCGTCTTCTTTGCTGATTTAAGGTTTCTTCTAACTGTTTGTCTTTTTATTTCAGAGGGGAATGATTTGCGATCGCTCCTGCATCCGCGGGAGGCTGGTGGTCCCGCTCGGCTGGGTAGTCGTGCTCTTGACGAGAACGAGTTGCCCATCCTTGAACAGACGGCGGATCGGTTTGTGGAGGTCTACCCGCCAGGCCACGAGATACTGAGCGCCACGCGACCAGGTAAAAGATTATTCAACCCTCGCCCTCTCAATGCTCAAACCTCTGCTGGAATTCCTCTAATCTTGTCATCTTCTGATGAGGAATCCGCAGATGGTTCTTTCCTCGCGCGGAAGAAGAAGGCTGCTGGCGGGAAGGGCAAGGCGAAGGTCGCCTCAACTGCCGATCAGGGGAACCGGTCTGAGTCGGAGACCGTGAGTGAAGAGGCGACGGGGAACCCTGGTGGTGGTGAGACCACTGTTCCGGAGGTTGAGACAGTTGTCACCTCCGGGCAGCCCAGTACAGCGACGGTGACCGGCGTGAAGAGGCCGGCTCCATCGGGTTCGTCCCCGCCTGTTCGCACCTTCAAGCTCAAGAGGACTCGTAAGTATAAACTTCCTTTATCTTAACTGCATATCTTTCCGCCATTATACTTATATATCTTGTCTTCGTGCAGGCGTGGATGCTACCGCATTCCAGAGTGGAGCGGGAGGGAGCAGCTCTGGACCCATGAAGGTAGGTTTGGTCAACCTACCCGAGGCGATGACCCAGGCGGCTACGCCTGTTAGCAGTATTGGTTCAGTTGCTCATCCCGTTGAGCCAACTGTTCCAACTGCAACATCACCCCCGCCGGCTGTCAGTGCCATTTTCACAGAATCCTTCACTGAGCCGGCGGTGGTTTCTCTTGCGGGTTCTTCCGCCGCCACGGCCACGGTTGTGAGTTCACCTCCGGTGAGTTCACCTCCGTTGGTTTCCACCGCGGCGGCCTCCATCATGCCTCCTCCGGCGCCGGCGACTACGGCCGGTCCTTCAGGTATGTTTGGTGTTGGGGCGTCTAGCCAATCCTCGCCTCCTTCCCGTCTCCCTGACCTTTTGGATGGATATCCCTTGGGTTCAGGTGATGGGTTTGGTGGCTATCGGCCTGTTGTCGACCCTACAGGTGCGTAGGGTTATTTTGGCCTATATCCCTTTTATCATTTCTCTCTCTTAACTGTTTTTTGTTTTATTGCAGTCCGTGATTCCAACGAGGTATACGCTCCTCGGTGGAATATCCGCCGGGGAACGACCCTCCGGACTGCTGAGGAGTGCGTCGAATGGGCGCCCCACGCCGCCCCAAGCGGTGCGCTGGGAGAAGCCATGGCCAGCTACCAGGAGGGTAGGCTGTCCAACGAGCTCCGAATCCTCCTCGCCCGGATGCAGCCGCGCGTCGAGCTACTTTGTCGTGAAAACGATAAGTTAAAGACGGCGCGTAGCCTTGAAGTGGCTTAGGCGCGGGCTATCCGGGAGGAGAATGCGAAGCTTGCCGCCGTTGCTGCGGAAAAGGAGAAGGCCTTCAAGGCCCTCGAGGTTGAAGTTCAGGCCCGGCTCGAGGCCCGTTCCAAGGCTGCCCAAGCTGTTAACGAAGAGCTTCGGTTGGCCAAGGAAACTGCACGGAACGCAACCGAGAGGGCCACCAAGGCTGAAGCTGTTGCTGAGCCTCTACGCATCGAGAATGAGGAACTTAAAGCCAAATTAGAGAGGCTCCAGCAGGCTCATGATGCCTTGGCCATGGAAGATGCCAAGAAGCTCCAAGAGATCTTGGACCAGAGGGGGGTGCTTGACCACACTGAGCGTAAGCTAAAGGGCGTCGAAGAGGCTGCAGCCAAAGATGTGTTGCTTGCCAATCTTACAAAGAACGAAGCCGAATGCGCCCGTAATGAAGCTCAAGCTGCCCTCCAGGAGGATCTGGTTACCAAGGAATGGCTTCTTCGAGAAGCGTTGTCGCAGGTATGCGCAGTTTCACAATTTCTTTACGCTTTTCCTTACACTTAAGAAGAGTTTTTGATATACTTCTGTTTTGTAGGTTGTGCATCGGGTCTTTACGAACACATCATATGACGATGCGATGAGCGCAGCCCTCAACGCTTCTCATGAGGATGGGGAAAAGGCTGGCTTCCTGCTTGGTCTAGGGTTTGGTGAACAAGGCATCCCGCCTTCCAACTTCCCTCTTTGTGATGTGGATACTGAAGCTGCTTATGACCAAGCAGTGAATCAGTATGCTGCCTTCCCGCATCCGGTGGTGGAGAAGGTGAACGAGATTACTGCTGCTGATGATGGGTTAGCTATCCTCAAGGCTTTCCTTGAACCGCCACACTCTACTGATGGTGCGGGTCCAAGTGGGGTGGTCCTGAAGCTTGATCCTTTAGATCTCTTTACACCATTAGAGTAGATTTTTATTTTTGCACAGATTCTCTTGTATGCGGGTATATGCCCGGCAATTCTTGTAATATTTGAATTTTGTTGGAATAAAGATTATTTGTTAATGTATTGCCTTGTTTATTTCACGCATATTTTGGTTTAACTTAGCAATTTCTTGAGTACTTGGATAAGTTAACTTTTCAACGTTGCAAATAATAAGTTAAAGTTTTGCTTCCTCTTTCGTGATTGTGCGGGTAAGACCGTCACTTTCACTTAGTAGAATGGCTAAACTTTACCTATATCTGACCTGCGTGGAGGTTTTCCTCATCTTTTCCTTAGAAATTTTCTAAGTATTTTGAATAAGTTAACCTTTCGACGCGCGGTTGTCAATAGGTTAATGTTTAGTTTCCTCTATCATGATTGTACGGGTAGGACCGTCACTTTCATTTAGTGGGATGACCAAACTTCACCTATAACTGACCTGCGTGAAGGTTTTCCTTATCTTTTCCTTAGAAATTTTTACCGTTTTATGTGTTTATGCGGGTTTTGCCGCCTTCCACACGCAACGACTTACTTCTTCCCATATTTATGCGGTGAATACCGGCATATCAGTGTGGGAAGTTCATAAGTATAAAGGTAAGGCTATCAACACAATGTAATAAAGGAGAATCATTTCCATTAGAAGTGGCTCTAGGCCTTTTCTTTACAAGTTTGGAATTGATCTACATGTAACATTTGCGTAATTGAGTTCCGTTCCATGTTCTTGGGATGGGAGTGCCATCGAGCCTTTCGAGCCGGTATGCGCCCTTCCCAGAACTTCTTTGATAATGTACGGTCCTTCCCAGACCGGTGCCAGCTTTCCTGGGCGCTCTTGGTTTGAAGCCTCGTTGTTACGCAATATGTAGTCTCCTACATTGAAGTTGCAGAGTTTTACCCACGTGTTGTAGTACTTTTGCATTTGTCGCTTGTAGTTCTCTTCACGCGCTGCGGCTAAGTCTCTGCGTTCTTCGGTTAGCATAAGGTCTAACCGTCTTTCCGCATCATTGTCTTCTGGCTGAATCAAGACCCTTGGTGAGGGTAAACCAATTTCGACCGGGACCATGGCTTCAGTGCCATAAGTGAGGCTGAACGGGGTTTCTCCCGTACTGGCCTTTTTCAGCGTTCTGTTCGCCCAAAGGACGTGTGATACTTCGTCCACCCAGTCGGATCTGTGTTACAGGAGTCTTTTTTTTATGCCTTCGACGATGCTTTTATTTGCTCTTTCCACCTCACCGTTACCTTGCGGGTGTGCCACTGAGGTAAAGGTGTGGGTGATTTGAAGTTCTTCCAGCCACTTTTGTAGCTTCTTGTCAGCAAAGTTGGTGCCGTTATCGCTCACCAAAGTCTGTGGAAGTCCAAAACGACAAATAATAAATTCCCAAATAAATTTTTTAATATGTTTTGCGGTTGTTTGGGCTAAGGGTTTTGCTTCTATCCACTTGGTGAAGTAATCGATGGCTACCACTAGAAATTGAACGTTTCCTGCTGCAGTGGGAAATGGGCCTGTCACATCGATGACCCACTTCTGGAATGGCCATGAGGAGGTGACTGGAACAAGTTATTCTTCGGGAGATGCGTGTTGGGTGCGTAGAGCTGGCAAGACCTACACTTTCTGACGTATGCCAGCGCATCCGTATGCATCCCCGGCCAAAAGTATCCCGCGTTGTTTAGCTTAGCTACAACAGCGCGTGGACCTGCGTGTACTCCACAGATGCCCTCGTGTACTTCCCTTAGGAGGTAGCTAGCATCTTGGTTGTCCACGCATCTTAGGAGTGGGCCAAGAAAGTTACGTCTGTAAAGGATGTCATCGATGAGTTGATAGTTCAGTGCTTTACAGCGTATTTTTCTTGCCTGTATTTTTGACTCTGGTAGTATACCCGCAGCAAGGTAATTTATTATTGGTGTCATCCACGTTTCTGTACCAGTTGGATGACACAGATTTCCTTGTGCGGGACTGATGGTGCTCCAAGGAGTTCAATACGGATGTCCTTTCCCAAGTGGGTGAAGGCTAATGATGCAAGCTTGCTTAACGCATCCGCAGATTTGTTTTCGCTACGCTTGACGTGTATGACTTCACAATTATTAAAATCACGCATAAGGGTTTTTGCTTGTGCGAGGTACAGGGACATTGTGTCGTTCACGGCCGTGTACGTCCCGTTTATTTGGTTGGCTACTAACATGGAATCCACGTGGGCTTCCAAGTTTTTCACTCCCATCTTACGCGCAATTCTCAGCCCGGCCAAGAATGCTTCATACTCTGCTTCGTTATTCGTACTAGGAAAATCAAGTCGAATAGCGTAAGTGTATTCTTGGCCTGCTGGGTTGGTTAGTTTCAACCCTGCGCCTGAACCCTCGTTGCTGGCTGCTCCATCAGTGTAGAGTCGCCAGACATCATTCATGTCCTGTGCTGGGGAGGGTTGAGCCTCCTCCTGGCACTCTTTCTCCCGCGAAGCGGGGACTTCTGCAATAAAGTCAGCCAAGACCTGGCCTTTTATGGCTGGTCTCGGCTTGTATTTTATCGCGTATTCTCCCAGCTCAATTGCCCATTTGACTAGGCGTCCCGATAACTCGGGTTTGCCTAGAACGTTTGCAAGTTTGAAGTTGGTGAGAATGGTGATTGGGTGACCTTGGAAATATCGTCTTAGCCTGCGTGAAGCCTGTATAAGCGCTAAGACTAATTTTTCCAGGGTAGAGTACCGGGTTTCTACGTCTGTTAGGACACGGCTAACATAGTAAATAGGCATCTGGATACCTTTTCGCTCTACTAGCAGGACTGCCCCGGTTGCTCTATCTGTGGCGGAAAGGTATATGATTAATTCCTCCCCCGCTTCTGGTGCTGTGAGCGTTGGGAGTTCGATCAAGCGTGACCGAATTTCTTGAAAAGCTGCTTCCGCTTCTGGTGTCCAGCGGAAGTGCGTTTTCTTTAAACAGTTTCTCAATGTTGACACGAATGGGAACAACCTATCCGCATGGTTTGACAAAAAGCGGTTAAGTGCGACTAGGCGTCCATTCAGTGTCTGAGCTTGCTTGATTGTAATAGGTGATTCCATTTTGATAATGGCTTCGACCTTTTCAGGGTTCGCTCTGAAGCCATCTTTAGTAACAATGACTCCTAAGAACTTCCCTTCTTCCATCCCAAAGGAACACTTGCTCGGGTTGAGCTTCACGTTTGTCTTTCTGAGCGTGTTGAAAGTTTTTTCGATGTCTTTCAACATCGCTTCTGGCTCAGGGCTTTTGATGACCAAGTCATCCATGTAGACTTCCAAGTTTCTCCCAATTTGAGCATGAAACTCTTTGTCCATCAAGCGTTGGTATGTGGACCCTGCATTCTTAAGTCCGAATGGCATCATTTGATAACAAAATGTGCCATCGGGCGTCCGAAATGCGGTTTTGTCCTGATCATTTACGGCCATGTGGATTTGATGGTACCCCTTATATGCGTCAAGGAAGCACTTAAGGCGAAACGGTGCTAATGAATCCACTTTGAGGTCAATTTCGGGTAACGGGTAACAATCTTTGGGGCATGCTTTGTTTAAATCTTTGAAATCTATGCACATGCGCCATTGTTTGTTAGCCTTCAGTACCATAACGGGATTTTCAACCCATGTTTGATATCTACTAACGCGTACGATGCCCGCGTCGAGGAGTTCCTTGACTTGGGTTCTACACGCGTTAGCTTGTTCCGCCCCCATTACTCTGCGCTTTTGTATGACTGGCGTAAAAGCCGGGTCACACTTGAGCCTATGCTCTGCTTTACTTCGAGGTACACCAGTCATGTCAGCTGGTGTCCACGCGAAGATGTCAGCGTTTTTCTGTAGTAAGCGTTTGAGTAAGGTGCACGTAGGATCAGTGATTGTTGGGCCAATGGTAACAGCCTGGTCAGGGTATTTGCCATTGAGGGCCCATTTTTCTGGTTCGGTGATGGTTGGTTTAGCCATCTTTGGTTTGGGTTTAGATGAGACAGATGCGATGCATACCTGGGGGATACCGGTGATCATCGCTACACCCTCAGCAGTTGGCCATCCCATCATGCCGTGGACTGAAGATACCACGGCGTTGAATCTTGTCATCCCGTCTCTCCCGAAGAGAATGTCGTATGTGTGGTGTGGCTTCCTCATTACGACGAAGTCCACGTCTTCTGTGCGGGAGTGTTTCCCGTCCGTAAGAATGACGGGGAAAGATAGGATACCCAGGGGGGTGTTTGTGCTGCCGTCGAACCCTTCCATTGAGGCGTAGACCGTTTCCAGGCGTTCCTTGTCTTCGTCGTCTAGCTTGTCGAAGAACTGCCTGTACATAACCGTTGACGAGGCGCCGTTGTCAGCAAGAGTGCGGGAAGTGATGTAGTGCCCCAGCTGGCTTTTGATGACGATAGGGCCTTCTTTGCTGGGTCCTCCTGGCACTCGCGGGAAGCGCACCTCAGCTTCCTTCCACGCGCATGGTTCTGTCGTTCGTCTTTTTCTTCTTCTGATGTTACTATGAACCATGTGGATGCTGATGTCAACGGGCTTTCGTTCGTTGCCTTTGTACCGGTTATCATTCCTCCCTCCATTCTTGATTGATGCCACAAGATGTGCAAGTCTTGCATCCTTGACGAGTGTTTCAACAATATCCTTCAAGGATGTACACTCCTCCGTGTTGTGACCCTTTGTCCCGTGGAAGTCACAGGATTTGCTCTGATCCGCATTAGGTCGCTGCCGGATTATTGGAGCTTTTGGCCATGGGAGTTTTTTGGTGGCAAATATCTCCGTGACGCTTTTGGTGAGTGGCGTCCACCTGTGTTTTCGGCTTGAAGGGTGCGTGTTATCCCTTCCGCCTACTAGAGGGCGAGAGTTGGATGAGGTGTCAAAGTTTACCCTTGACTGCCAAATACCTAGCTTCCTCTTTTTGTTTTGCCGGGTGGTTCGAACGTTGTTTTCTCTAGTCCTCTGCGTGTAGAGGTGTGTGTTCTGGGGAAGATCCCTTCCCAGTTGCTTCTCCGTTTCGGCAAAGCGCTTGGCCGCCGTCATGATGGCATCCCATGTGGATGGCATGCCGTCCTTACCCATCAACGTGCGGATAAGCTCTGGGTATTCGGCGCCTTGGATGAAAGCGGCGCGAACAAGATCTTCGCTTATTGTGCCCAGACTCAACTTTTTGGAGTTGAAGCGAGTAATGAAGTCTAGTAAAGATTCATCCTCCTCTCTAACGCAGTTGAGGATCGTCCACTGCTCTTCAGTGTATTTCCTCTGTTGACTGAAGTGTTGGCTAAACTTGTGTTGAAAGTCCGCCCAATCATAGATGGTGGACCGGTAAACGATCAAACCACGCTCTGGCCGCTCCAACCAGCGTCATCAGGAACATATAACACCACGTGGGTTCCGTCCAGTTGCTGACGGTTGCCCCCGCTATGAATCTGTTCAAGTGATCATCTGGGTCGGATATACCATCATAAGTGCCGATGTTAGACATCTGTTTGGCACTTCTCGGGGCGATTGCTTCCGCAATGTCCCTTGCAAACTTGGATGTTCCCGCATTTGCAGCAGTTGGTCTAAAGGTTTTGGAGAAGTCACGTGGGTTTCCTCCCGCCTTCCTTGGTTTGAAGGTTTCTCCGAAATTCCTTCTTGGTTGGAAGTCCGTTTCCTTACGCTTCCCTTTCGCCCTATGGCGAGGGTTTGCGTCAGTGTCGGATTCCTCCCGATCATCGTCCGAGTACTCGCACTCACTGCTCATGTTGAGCTGTTGTCGAGTGCTTCCGAATTCGTCAGCCTGTTGGAGTGAACGCAAGCGTTCATCCAACTCAGCTTGGAATTCCTTCTGACGTGTTTCGGCCCACGCCTTAACTTGATCGAGTGTTTGGCGGGGGAGCCTTGTCTGTTTCTCCAACTGGGCATCGGTGAATCCCAGTGAAAGATTGTTTACTGCACTTGCCCCAGCTTGGGTAACCGGGGTAGTGTTCGTAAAATTTGTGTAACCGCCGGTGTTCCCCCCAGTAGCTGGGGTTGTGGTTACCGGGGTTTCTTGGTCACTCACTGGCCTTGGGACCGGAGTAACGTAAAATTTGTGTAACCGCCGGTGTTCCCCCCCGGCTTGGTTGGAAGTCCGTTTCCTTACGCTTCCCTTTCGCCCTATGGCAAGGGTTTGCGTCGGTGTCGGATTCCTCCCGATCATCGTCCGAGTACTCGCACTCACTGCTCATGTTGAGCTGTTGTCGAGTGCTTCCGAATTCGTCAGCCTGTTGGAGTGAACGCAAGCGTTCATCCAACTCAGCTTGGAATTCCTTCTGACGTGTTTCGGCCCACGCCTTAACTTGATCGAGTGTTTGGCAGGGGAGCCTTGTCTGTTTCTCCAACTGGGCATCGGTGAATCCCAGTGAAAGATTGTTTACTGCACTTGCCCCGGCTTGGGTAACCGGGGTAGTGTTCGTAAAATTTGTGTAACCGCCGGTGTTCCCCCCAGTAGCTGGGGTTGTGGTTACCGGGGTTTCTTGGTCACTCACTGGCCTTGGGACCGGAGTAACGTTAACCATCTTTTCAGAGGTTTTGAAAAAACTGAGAAAATTAGTTCTAGCTTTTATGCACGGATGGCGCCAATGAAGAAACACTAAGTGACCCCGGGCAGATTACGGATAATCTGGGGGCTAAGTAATGTTTCCCACGAGGGTTAGGTCCGGCAAAGATGGATGTTCTTCAGATGACCTGCAAAACAGACCGTGAGCTTGTCACTGAGAAAGGGGGGGGGGTTCATCATTGTGACCACCATCCGGCGTGAGAATCAGACTAGATTGCTCTGAATATAAGTGTATATTGAGAGAAATAGCTAGTGAAGGTAAGATGATGATACCGTTCCAAGGTGTTGGAGTATTTATAGCCGAAGGTAGGTTTCCAAGCAGGTACAGCCAACTGTATAATATTCCTTTTTTACCAACTGTGGGCTACGCACGTGCCATGCTGGTTGGTGGGTAGGCAGCGGCTGATAGTGACAAGGCCGGCTGTGTACTGTTCCTTTTCCGCCGGCTATGTACTATTCCTTTTCCGCCGGCTGTGTACTGTTCCTTTTCCACCAACTGCAGGCTATGTACGTGCCACGACAAGGGTTGGTGAGTAGGCAGCGGCTGATAGTGACATTTTGTACTAGAGCGTGCTCCTCCTCGTACTGTTGTCGATGAGCTGTCACCCTGTGATTGGTTCATGGGCTGCTCTGGTCAGATCTTGTCTATTTTGTCCATACCTTGGCAGGTATAGTACAAAAGACCTTCCAGAAGCGTACAGACTGGCTCATTTGGGTGGGAGTATTCCCGCCTTGCTCATTCCTTCAGGTGACACTGAATTATTGAGTTAGTGCCTTGTGCGTGTAGCCTTGCTATTAGTGCGGGTAGTCTTCCCTGATGGCTTGTATCCGCAGCTGCGGGAACAGGCGGGGTACTTCACCATTTGGAGGCTTTTCCTGCGGGAACAGCTGGCGTACTGCGCGTAAGGTCTTCATCTCTGAGCATGGTGGGTCCTGCGGGACCAGTTGGGCCTTGCGCAGACGTCCCTTTTCAAGGTGAGTCTTGCGGGTCCAACTGGGCTCTGCTGGGACCTACCTCTTCAGTGGCGGATGGTAGCGATAAAGATGAATTGATGATATAGGTTGTCAAATTGATGACGCTTATAATACTTATTATGTTGACAATATATATAGATCATAAAATCTGAAAGTCAGTGTAAGTATTTTATATTTTTTATTTTAGTTAAATATAAGTATAATTTTATGTATCACGTGAAAGCAGCCAACACGCAATATATTTTTATGTCTCACTAACTAATCATAGATTTGAGGGATTTAACCTGTCTATTGTGAGTTTTGAGGCTTAACCGGTAAATAATGGATGCATATTACACAACTAGATACCATTGGACCAAATGCGCCATCACCACTTTGGTGGGATGGTAAAGGCTTTGGCCTTTGGGTGAGAGGTCCAGGGTTCGATTCCTGGCATTTGCGGTATAATGTAAATAGTAGGAGGAAAGCTTGAACATTCAAAAAAAAAAAATAAAAAATTAGACCAAATACATTTTGGTATAGTATTGATGATAATATTTCATTCGCGTTCTTGTTTGCTAGCTTTTTGGTCACTAGATTTGTGACCCTTTTGTGTTGGATGTTAATTATGTTGTTAATCTTGCAAATGATTTTGCATGTAGTGTCTCTAATCCAAAATATTATCCATTACATATTTATTTTCTTAACATCAATTTATTGAACCAACGGGATGGTGGTAAATTGGTAAAGGCAAAACATTTTAAGCATTCGACGTTCTAAAAAAATGTTTGAATTTTCAGTTTTTCTTTAAATAAATCATTAAAGATTGCATTGAAACTGAAAATAAAAGAAGTGAATTAAATTTAATAACTCTAAGCGGATCATATATAAATGAAATTGAATGTGCATCTGGTTGGAATTAATCGTTATAATTTTTGTTTGGGATTTAAAGCATTTAGCTATAGATTTATTAGGCTGTACATTGGTTGTTAATATATGCATGTATATTGGTAGCTACAAGTTAACGCATGATGACCAAACAAAGTGGCTTTGATGGCTTGTAAAATTGGTATGAATTTATGTACCTTGTACTTGCTTCCATGTTTATTGATAGCTATAGCTTAATGCTTGGGATTATGTGTGACAAAAGTTAGGTTTTGATACTATCCGACCGTTGTTAATTAATAGTGTTTGGTATTTTTCTTATGATAATTATTTTTAGGAGCGTGCACAATGCGGTTCGGTGCTGTTTTGGGCTAAGCCCGAATCGGAAAACCGAAGTTTTAAGTTTTCATATTTCAAAACGTTCAGTTTCAGTTTTTGATTTTCGGTTTTTGGGTTCAATTTGGTTTTTGGTTTTGCTAATCGAGTTAGTAATTATTGGGAAAAAAATTGACTCATAATATTTGAAATTACACCTAATATTTTTTTTAATTAATAATTAATAGAATATTAAATTTTGACTTTAATATTTAGAGCTAATAAAAGATATGTACATTTAAAATGATTTACTCTCATTCAAATCGAAAAAAACATAATGATTTTCGTTAAACATAAAACAAATATCCAAGTTTATAAAAGATAAACAATTTAATGAAAAAGTAATTCAACGAATTGTTTTTTTGGTTTGATTCGGTTTTTCACAAAACTCTAAACCAAACAAAACCCAATATTTTGGTTTTTCAAAACCAAACCGCCAGTTTCTAGTTTGGTTTGGTTTTTTCGGTTTCGAGTAAGTTTTTCGGATTTCGTACACACCCTTAATTATTTTGCATGTATTTTGATCTTATACAAATCCAGATATGCATTATCCTAGTTGTAAAATATTATAAAAAGTTTAAAAACACTTACACTTCTATTTTCAAATATGTGTTCACTTAATCGTTTTATTGCCTATTTTTGTCAAACACCCCTAAATCAAACATGCATGTATGGCTTGTTTTGTTAATGTGAGTGTTCTGTCTTTGGTTGTTAATCTTTCATACACGGCACATACTAATAACCAAGAACAATAAATTATTAATTAATTAGATATTAATATAGATTTGGATAATTTTGAGAGACATTTCCTCTTAATGGTTCTCTGTTGATACCATCAAGATCCACACGAGTAAGACCATACGAAATAAATAACAATTCTGTTCATTTTATTTCTATCTTTCCATGCATAACTGAAAAACTGTGGTCATATACGCCCCCAAAATAAAGACCCTTGACAAAAGCACCTGTACCTAACAAGATTAAATGAATACCTAAAATTGTGCTCATTTTTATTTCTATCTTTCCATACATAACTGAAGAAGGGAAAAAGATTATTCAAGCGTATCAGGTTCTAAAAGTGCATGATAGGTCCGTCAAAGCCCAGTACTGCAAAGGAAATTAAATGAAGTACTCCATATACAAAGTACGAAAAAGTGTCTATAACTTTCCCATCAGAGTCTACCCCCAACCTAGAGTAGCTAGTTTGGATGAGAAGTTCGAGATTAAATCATATTTTCAATATCATCGAAGAATCACCCATCGAAAACGATTCCAACTTGGTGACCAATGTTTGGGTTTCCAAGTGCCAGTTGTCGTTAGTAATCCATTTGCGTGATATATCACTACATGGCAGGTTAGGGCATCCGTCATTATTGATCACTGATCGATTGCTAATGGCCATTTCAGCTTTCTATTTTTTTCGGATTCATCGATAATTTGCTTCTACGTATGGAATGTGGTTATCAATAAATCATCGTTGGTGATATTTATTCTTCTGGTAGTCTGTTTCTGACAAATGCAAATCCCATATTGTCATTTTCTACTAACATGAAAAATATTGGATCATAAGGAATACACAGCCTCAAATGTCATTGATGTGTTTTTTTGGCACAATGGCAATGGATAAAGAGGAGAATGTCGCAGTTAAGCATGCTCTCAGAATTTCTCCAAGTATGGTTAGTTGGTAATCTTTTTTTTTTAGCGAAAACTCGTACACTCATCTACTTCATACTCCTAAACTATACCAATAACTACTCTACCACATGCTAGGATTTGAACCCTGTATTCTCTCAAATATGCAGGAGTTTTTACTATTAACCAAGGCTAGAATGGGAGCAAACTTCATCAAGGACAATAGATCCTGGGAAGAAGGGGGTATTGTCACACCTTAAGCAAAAACCTACATTGCGTTGTCGTGCTTTGTCAACTAAAGAGATGTAGATCACAAGGAATGTCTAATCTTAAATATTGGTTGGTATATTAAGGTGGAATGTTAACCTTCTTCTGTCCACAGGAGAGATTCGGAGCAAGAAATGACTCCCCTCAAATATCACAATGCATTTTGGGCGCATTAGTCTAATGAGAGGCCAGGTATTATAGTGCCCTCGCTACCTTTCTATACCTACTATAGGATTAACTAGGGATCAATTACTTAGGTAACCAAAACCAACATTGATAAGAATAGGTCATGAGAACTTTCTTTGGTAGTAGGCAACTTTGTATAAGTCTATTTATTCACGATTATAGTTTTTAGGACGAACCCGAAAGATTAAATCTTTACTACACTCTCGAAGTGTTTAAATCATTACTCAAGAGAGAGGAATAACGTAAAAAAAAAGAAAAAAGAAAAAGAAAGAAATAGACCGATATGAATAGACCCATGTATAAGATGAGCTTGAGTGTCAAGATTAGGTAAAACAATAACAAACAAATGTAAAGGAAGCAAAGACTAAAAAGGCAAGATAATTTATAACACCTAACTTAGCACAACATGAATAAAAGAGAAAATAATATCTAGTCACACAAACAGGAAATTTGACACATGAAAGTTATAATTACACACCAAGATTGATTAAATGAATGACAAATGCCTAAACAATGAATGATGGGAAGGAGTTGGCCTTCAATTTCTTTTAATTGCTCTATTTACTACTTATTTCCCTTTTCTATACTCTCTCTCTCTCTCTCTCTCTCTCTCTCTCATCTCTCCCTCTCCAAGTTCTTATAAATGCCCTTACATCCTCCAAACCAACAAACCATCTCACTTCTTTTACTTCTTTTCTTCATCAAAACCTTGATCTCTCTCTCTCTTGTTCTTGGCATAAAGCCACAGTTTTTAAGGTTGTTTTAAGGGTTTTTTTAAGGTTAACATATGTTATATGATCATACCTTCATGGGTTATCATGATCATATATTTTCTTGATCAAAGCTTTAATTTTTTTAACATATTTCATCTTTGTTCTCAGGAAATTGAACTAGTTAATCAATCAATAATGAGCAGAAGATCAACTACCGGTAGTGGAGATGGGTTGAAGCTTGACCTGAAACTGAACTTATCACCGCCAAGGACCGATCACTGGCTGGTGACGGAATCACCCAACCGGTCACCACCAACCACTGTATCTCCAGCAAACTCATGTGTGTCGTTGGAACAAGTTCAGGATGATCACACCCGGTACTCAAGTAGCCCGGAAACAACGTCGATGATATTGGCTGGATGTCCACGCTGTCTGATGTATGTTATGCTTGCCGGTGACTTCCCTAAGTGCCCTAAATGCAAGAGTACTGTGCTGCTTGATGTTGTGCTTGACAAACCCATGAAGAAGATGAGGAATTAGTTAGCTGGTTATATTAATTATTAATTAATTAATTAGCATGCATATTTTAAATTTCTAGCTAGAACTACAGGGATATTAATTGCGTTTGTTTTTGTTTTTGTTTTTGTTTTGACGGGTGATGTAATATTTCGTTTAATGAAAGATTGTGTTTGAATGACGGTTCCAACTTCCGGTTTTAATGATTCTTGTTTTCTCTTTCTTTGTATAAAGCGATTTGCTTAAGGTTAACATCCATCAATCAATGATTTAAATGATTATTTAAAAAAACCTCAGTATATAATTATATATATATGTGTGATTACTCAACTTGCATAAGCTATTTTACTTTTTTTAGCTTGAATTAATGTTAATGAAGCTAATGTATCCATTTTATGTATACAAGATGAGAAGGGTACGAGGTATCAAGCCCGCTAATTCTGATTTTCTTTAGTCAATGCAATGTCAACTGTTTGACCAACAAAAGGTCAAACAAATTACTTTTCCTAACAACAATATACGCATAAATTCCTTATACAACGTCCATCACGAAACTCGATCGGAACCCCAACATCGGCACCATTTTAGAAACATTTAATTATTTAAGGACCAAAAGCCATTTGGTGTAAAAGAAAATACTCTAAATTTTAAGAATATATGAAAGTATAATTTATATATATATATATATATATATATATATATATATATGTATATATATATATATATATATCACATATTGATGTCTTAAGTCTTTAATACAAAATAAATCTTAATTGGATTTTTTTAACAGCCTGTTAACATCTAAACCAAACTAACATCGTGTCACTAGTTATTTAAACCCACACCACTATTGTAAGAGGTAAATCGTATTACTAGACCATTGAGCCATAAGCTAATGTTAATTAGATAATTATTACTAGTCAGATGATCGCGTGATACAGCGGGGAACAATGCTTAAAGGTTGTTAGCGAGCTAAGTCTAGCCGAGCCAATCTCGAACTTCATATCGAGCTGACTTAGTTAGCCTTAAACTCGAGTTTGTCTTGATTATTGTGATATTTATATAATTTGATTTCATTTAAATCATATTTTTGTAAAACATATGTGAAAAAACTTGTACGTACCTTACAATTTACATCTCAATATTGAATATAATTATATCAAATTGTACGTCGACGACAATAAGTATGTCGCAACGGTATGTTCAGCTTTTTTTGAACATAATATATTCAACCATATAGAAGGAAAAAAATTATCAAATTTATGGATAAAGATTATGGAGTAAATATAGTATTCCCAGCCTACTCCCTACCATATATCCATATATATCATATAATTACACTAAAAATCACAGTATTTTTCTCTCATGTTTAATTAAATAATACTTTTTATACCTTTATCATTATCTTTTCTCTCTCATTCATTCACAACCACTATAAGAAAATATTAAAAAATTATATGATGTGAGTAATGAAACCTCAAATTTAACTTTTTCATATAACATTTTCTTTCTCCTCTACTTACAACCACTCATAACCTTACCATATAATTTAGAAAACCCCCTTAAAAAAAATAGGGAGTAGGCTGAGAATGCTCTAACTATTCATAGAAATAACTAAAGCTACGCAAAGTTAAATTACCATTATTGTAACTACCATTGAAGAATGAAAACATACTTTTAAATATTGCTTTATCGATTTGTACATTAATACTCAGCTAACTTGTACCTTATAATCTAAATTTCGATATTGAATAAAATTTACACTGAAACGGCGACAAAAATAAGCGCGTCACAACGGTATGCTCGATTTTTTTTAAAGTAAAATACATTTAAAAATATATAAGAAATTAAAAAATAAATAAAACTGTCTAAGTAGATTGTTAAAAATGAGGGACAAAACTGTAAATATTTTTTAAATTTACAAAAGTCGAGTAAACTTAAGGGGAAAATGTTGTAACTATCATTTAATAATTAAAGTTAACAGTATTTGACTTTTTTATTAGACAAGTTTACCCTCATTCTAGATGCCTTGTAGGTTGTATCATGTGTTGATTAATTTATAAAACTCTTAAAAAATGGATACCTTAATTGACTCATGTCTTATGTATGTATATGTATATATAGGAGAGGGATCTTTTGATAACCATGTTGAGTTGTAAGAACTTAATAACTTTACTCTAGCCCACACATTTAATTAAATGGATTGAAACATGTGATTGAGATTAAATCTGGCAAAAAAGTCAAAGTAGGTGAGAGAATAAATATGTAAGTGGTTACACTAACTTTTACGTACGTTACACATGTGTAAAAAGTTGACTAGGTGCGTAAAAAATTCTATAACTTTTTAAAGTGTGTGTAACATACATATATTACACATGTGTAAAAAAGTTCAAAAAAAAAATCGTTATACTTAGTCCTTTCGAGTTCTTAAAACTCAAATGGGTTCTTATTTGAATATATATATATATATATATATATATATATATATATAAATATATATATATATATATATATATATATATATATATATATATATATATAAATATATATATATATATATATATATATATATATATATATATATAGGATCAGGATCATGTGAGAACTTTTTGGGAATTGAGAACTATGAGAACCATTTTGGACCACAAAAAAACCTAAAAATAAAAAAATCATAAAACAAAAAAAAACACAAAAATAAAAAAAGTAAAAAAAAAACTAAAGTTCTTATTTATCATCCCGGTTTCTAAAAAACCGTAAAAAAAATTCTCGGTTTAGCTAAATTATACATATATGTATAATATGTACATATGTGTACACACATATTTTTTTCCTATACACATATGTATAATTTAAGGTAAATGATAATGTACATATGTGTACATTACATAACTAGAGATTAAATGAAAGTATACATATGCGTATAGGTATAATACGAATTAAAAAGAAAAAAATCGGTTTTTTTATTATACATATATGTATAATATGTCCACACATGTTTTTTCCTATACACATATGTATAATTTAAAGTAAATGATAATGTACATATGTGTATATTACGTAACTAGAGATTAAATGAAGTATACATATATAAATAGGTATAATACGAATTAAAAAGAAAAAAAAAATTTGTTTTTTTTAATGAAACCGGAATGAAATATAAGAATTTTGTTGTTTTTACTTTTTTAAAATTTTTATTTTTTTTTTGTTTTATAATTTCTTAAAGGTTTTTTTAATGGTCCAAAATGGTTCTCAAAGTTTTTAATTTGCCAATGGTTCTCTTAGGATCCTTACCCTATATATATATATATATATATATATATATATATATGGGGGTGGGATCTAAAGAGAACTCCTCTTAAAGAAAGAACTAAAGAACTAATAAAAACTATTTTTAACTTTTTAAAAAAAAATAATTTGCGATTTTTTTTTCTTTCCTCCTTCTAATAATATGATATTATTCCTAAAAAAACCGTCGATGTAGTGCATATGTGCACTAATGTGTAATGCATATATACGATAGTGTTTTATTGCATATAATACAACACAATTGCATTATACAACATAATTGCATTATACAATACACACTATTGAATATATGCAAATACAAACACTAATAATTCTACTCGAAACAAACTATCGCATATACGTAATACAACACTAATGCACATATGCACTATATTGTTTTTTTGGTATTTTTGTATATAATATAACACTATTGCACTAATACAATACAAAAAATTACATATATGCTATTCAACATTATTGCCCGTATCAAAATACACACTAGTGCAAATATGCAATAAAAAAGTCGATGTATTGCATATGTGTACTACAACGAGTTTTTTTTAATTTTTTTATATATTTCGAGTAAATGGTAACATAATATAAGAATAATGGCAAAAACGGAAATTTAAAAATATTTTTTTATTAGTTCTCTAGTTCTCTCTTTAAGGAGTTCTCTCTTGATCCTCTCCCTATATATATATATATAATAACCATATGAACACTATTTCGTTTTTTTTTGGTTTTATAATTTTTTAAATATTTTTTTAGAGGTTTTTTTTTTGTCCAAAATGGTTTTCAAAGTTTTTAATTTGGCAATGGTTCTCTTAGGATCCTTACCCTATATATATATATATATATATATACTAGTTTTAGAGCACGTGTCACACACGGGATAATTCAAATTAAAAAATTATAAGTAAAACAAATAATTACATAGCGTATATGAAAAAAAATGTATTAAATCTATGCTTGTATCTATACAGTGTATACATAAATTGATTTTATTTATATCACAAAATTATTTTTTTAAATGAACTTAATAAAAAAATGTTTGTGTAAAATCGTACCCGAGAATATTTCTTTCTATTGAAAAATTCATTCTCGGTGCCATATATGTATAATTGAAAGACTTTTGGTTATGAACCAATTTCGGAAATGAAACTTCTCATACGATAGTAGTTCTAACCATTCAGTCTAAATACAAAAGGAGCAATACCTTTATTGATATATTTATCAACTTACCACTAATTAAAGGAAAGTGGAACATTAAATTACATTAAATTGTAATAACGGATGTTCTTCAAGAGCTATGTTTTTCTGCTCTACACCATGAAAAAGATTTTGATAAGTTTCAAAGGGCTTATCGACTTTGTCATAATGACAACATAAAAAATAACATGTTAACCATCCAATTTTGTGAATATTTTGTTTCATTTTAGCATAGTTTTCCATGACATGCTTCCTATACAACGTTCTGATAACCATTGAAGGAAAAATTAATGTTAACATAAATATTTCAAAATTGATAAAAGTTATAAACATTAATAGGCATGTGGGTAGTATGTCGAAAGTGTTCGCAGTCTTTTCTTACATTTTAATAGTTGAGGGAAAAATAGTCAGTTTGCCAAATCCCGAACCTTTTGATTATTTTAAAAAATGCCCTTAAAAATAAATTTTAAACCCGAATCATGTTTAAATTTCTAACTTTCATACTTTTGGCATTTCAAAGTCAACACTTTGAACCCATAACAAATTTGACGATAAATCTATTTTGCATTCTCAAACATTTAAAAATACTCATAATTTTCATTTTTTACCCATATAAATTTTGACCTAAATGTAGTTAATTTGTATCAAATAATCTATTTACCAACTTTTGACCCATAATATCAAATTTAAGTTCCATAAAAAAAACCCAAAACAATTTTTATTTGAGAAACATGATTTGTTGTTGATTTTTGAAATTCACCCAAGTATTTTGAAAAATGTAGTAAAATAATATGTTAATATTTATATTTATATAAATATATAGATATTATATAAATATAGTGTAAAAGAAAAGTAAATAGTTATTGATTTCACTACAAGAAAACGGGGCTAATGCAACCCTAGCAAAAGGTTGCATTAGGCTTTGAAAAAGTTGCATTACGCCTAATGCAAGCTTTTATCAAGGGCTGCGTTAGGTGAAGTTGCATTAGACATAATGCAACTTTTTTGTTAGATAACGCAACATTTTCAAAAAGGGGTTACATTTACTATTCAAATGCAACCTTTAGGATGCAACTTTTTTTACATGCTAATGCAACTTTTGTTACTTTTAAATGCAACTTTTCAAATTACAAAGGCAACCTTTGTTACCTTAAAAATGCAACCCTTTTCATATCAAATGCAACATTTTTTAAAGGAAAATGCAACTTTGTAGCTTATTGTTTGAAGCAATAAAATTTTCATTACACCAACAAAATAATAACATAAATATAATAGATAATCGTATATTTTAATTTAACATATGTCCAATCTCAAAATAGCAACCTAATCAAAATAAGGTTGTCAACAACAATTATAAAAATTAACGAAAACCTCCTACTTATCTCTAAGATCTTAAAGTACGCTAGTAAACAACTTTTCCATAATATTTCGCATCGTAGCCTCAAAGTTTGCTCATTAGTTGTCAAAATCTTTTCACATAGCTTCTAACTCAACTTTTTTTTCCCTTTAATGGTCCTCTTCAAGTTCTTTTCGCATTTCTAAGCAATTGTGTTTTTTAAACTTCAACATTCGTTTTAATGATTTCATAAGTTGACCCTAAAGCTCCTTGATGTGCAATACTTCCTCTATGTTACCTACAAAAAAGAATCACCGTGTTAACGCATGATGCTGACAAAATCCATATTAAATATGATTATTGCTTAGTATTTTACACAAGAGAATTACACAAGCAGATTATGAATGAACTCTTTTGCAAGCTGCATAGTTCCATCCATTAATTTGACTCTTAGATGAATAAAACAAAAATAAAAGCATGAAAATGTGAATAGCGTGTGACATCAGGTGTTGTTAATTTGGTAACCCATGACAAAACAAAGTTAGTATGAAAACTTATGAATAAACAAAATATCATGAAGATGACTTACATGAATTTGAGTCTGGATCATGTCAACTAAAAGTAAAAACTCTTGATATGCATCTGTTAAAACACAAACTTCACAAATATTAATATGAGCATATCAAACAATTAATCATGATCAAGAGCATAAAATAATTATTAACCACAGAAAAATCAATATTCTAGGTGTAAAAACAAAAGGATGTATCACTAACAATGAACAACATCAAACTGGCTAGAGAAGTTTCTTTTGCGTGAGTTATCGGATATAAGAATCAAGTAAGATACAAATAAGTGTTCCCTAATTTACTAATTACATACAATAAATAGTCAAACGTAAGCCAAAAACATAAACTACCAAACAATAAATCCTGCAAGCATAACCTTATGTGAAAATAAAATTTAACCAATGTGTTATAGCAAAAAAGACTAAGAAATACGGAATACAAATCATACCTGTGTGAGCTACAACCAACAGTCAAATCAAAACAATATGTAGTTCATGAGTGTTGGGGCGACAATGGAAGTGGACCGATTCAAATGTCGGGTAAAACAGGCCGGATAGGCTGGGGAGGGCAGTGACTCAAAACAAGTTCGGGTCTAAACAAATTGCTATCCGCCAACCATTGCATAACTTCTGCATAATTGGGATACATATGATTATCATCTCTAACAAGCATCACCAAAAACTGGTTATAATATAGTAATATAACCAATAAGTCACCACAGTAGTGATCATAAAGCTAAAAGTTCAATTGTACATACCATTAATCCAATCATATTGTCAAAAACTAAAACTTGTTGCACCTTGAATAAAAAATTTACCAATATCTTTATTGTATGATTTTAAAATTAAGAATTCATCAACACAAATAATATGAACCGGGACATTCATTTGTCTCTCTCAAACAACAATTTAAATTTTAATTCTTCAATGAAGCAAACTTTATAATAGTTGATAAAAAAATCATGATATCATACAAATCAACATAATTAAGGATAACTAGGGTTGTAAAGAAAGAAGAGAAATACAAAAAATCATACAAATTGTACTACTTGTTTACCCATGTACTCGCGATTTAGCAAATAAACTCCACTTCAATTGATTGGAACATAGCCCTTGATGCCTGGGAGGATGGAAAGCGATAAGCAACAGATAATCAATATAGTTTAAGGTTGAAACAAATATAAATTTGGGGGAGGGAATAGCGGATTTGGAGCGGGAACAGTTGGGGATTATGGTTTGGGAAATTTTTCACTTTTACCTTGGAAACTAAAATTATTAATTATTAATGTATAAAAAAATTAAAGTAATAAAAAATCAAGTATCTATTCAGATAAAATTTGATTATCTATAATAATAGTTATAATAATAATATCTGTTTAAGGTTACGTATAGATATTCTATTTTAGTATGGCAATTTAGTTAACTTTTAATTTAATTTTTTTTTTTAATTTAGTTTAACTAATTTTTTTTTAATTTTTAACTTTATCTTGTTAAAAAAAAAGGTTACCGATGCAAGTGCAGATATAGAAATTAATAGTGTGTTCTATTGTCATTTAACTGATTATATAAATTAATAAATTCAAAAGTTAGTAATATGTAATGTATATATTAAAAAGTTTAACATTATGTTATGCAACCTTTTAAATTAAAAGTTGCCTTATGCTTTAAAAATTGTAACCATTCCAATAAAAAGTTGTAATTTTAGTTGAAATTCGCAAACTTTTTAAGAAAAATGTTGCTTTATATAATTTAACGCAACCTTAGTGTTGAATGAAGCTATTTCACAATCAAATGCAACACTTGCAAAAAGGTTGCTACTATAAGGTTGCAATAGCTCCATTTTCTAGTAGTGTTTATTACATATATTAGGGTAAATTAGTTTTGGAGGGAAAAAATTATGAGAATTAACCAAAACATGACAAGTGTCCACACTTATTTTACTTATTAGTATAGGTATATATATATATATATATATGTAACCATTTGAATACTATTAGGGATGAGCTCGGTACCGTACCGGTACTGAAAATCTCGATCCCGAAAATTGCAAATTTTTTGTACCAGTACAGGTACCGAAATGTTCGGTTCGGTACCGGTATTTAAGGTAAAATTCGGGAAATACCGGTACCGTACCGTACCGCGTACCGGTCCCGAAAACTCAAATTCCTTGGTACCGATTCGATACCGACGGTACCAAGTCGATACCGATTTTGATACCGGTTCAGTACTGGTATCAATCGGTACCGTACCGATTTTTGCTCATCCCTAAACACTATTACATAATATATGTGAAAAAGAAACTCTACCTCTCTAATATGATGTGTTTGAAAAGCCATTTTATGTATCATACATAAAATATGGGATATAAATGTCTATACCATTTAATGTCACCTTGTTAAATATAGTGTTCTTGTTTTTTTAGAAAACTCACATACTCATCTAATACACTTATAATTCTACTCTGTGTTAAAAGCTAATTTGAACTGTCGATCTCTAAAGAAATGAGCATCATTTGACACTCCAATTGTAGCTTGTGATGCATAGTATTTTTGTTAAAATATGACCACCGACTGGTCATATTTTCTGAATAATCTTTTATTTTTATCATTCAAAATTTTGTTAACATATCAAAATACCTTTTGAGTTAAATGCACTACAGTTCTTAGATATAATGAACCAAATATATGAAAATCTACTTGGTTTAGAAAACCTTATGTGTAACACAATTTTAATGGAGCGTCTAAAGAAGCGTAAGGCTTTTATTATTATTATTATTATTATTATTATTATTATTGTTGTTGTTGTTGTCGTCGTCGTCTAGATTTAGATACCAATTTCTAATATTATAAGTAGCAACTATCACAAGACTTCGTGAGGTTGATCGTGGTACATGGCCTTTTTCTTCTAGTTTTTATATTTTTAAAAGTCAATTTAAATAGTTTATCTTTTCCTTATTCCTTCATTAAATTTATAGTTAATTAAAGTTTTTGGTATATTGCGTTTTACAAATTACTATAACATATGATGTTAAATGAGTCATTAAATATGGAAGATAAATAACACATGAGTTGCACGTGCATGAGAGTTGGCCATAAAAAACGCTTGGTTGCATGTGAGAGTATTAATATAAGCATGGTAATGGAGGAAAGTACAAGACATGAATTTATCACTGATGAAGTTGTGGTGTGATTCAATCTTCTATGGTAGATTTGAAGAAAACTCGAGCCAAAAGTAGTAACAATGTCAAGGCATCGCTCTCTACCAACAATTCTTCGCAGTTGAGATACAAAAGACTAATGAAGGCCAATGCCACTAGCGGTTCTTCCAAGTTAAAAACATTAGCTGTTTTAATTTTCATTTAGTCTATATTAGTTTGTTTTAATTTCTTCTTAGCTTAGATTAGATTACTTTTACTTTTATTTATGGAATTAGAGCTTTAAACGCTCTTGATGACCAAATCATTTTCAATTTGTTGTATTCAAATTCGACAACGCTTCGAACTTTAAAAGTTGGACCACAAAATATAATATTAATCTACAACATTGCATAATCGAAGAAGCACATTCAGACCAGGACCAGGACCAACGTTAGTCACAACGTGGGAACACAACCCATTGGATGGTTTATTTCCTTTGATAATGTTTTCTTCATACATTGGGAGAGTTTTCTTGTCGCTGTACCTTTTTTTTTTTGTTTCAAGCTAAAAATCTAATCAAAATATTTATGTAGTTATGATGGTTGGTTTCTTAGACGGGTCAATATGCGCGGAGTTGGGGCGCCTTCGGGCTTGAACACCGCCGAGTGGCGCTCAGAAGGGGGCGTCCAGGGTAGGGGGGCTCACCAAGACCGGCGCTCAAGGGGGCGGCCTCACTTTCTCACACACACACACACACATATATATATATAATGGACAGTAAAGGGGTTTTAAACCACAACAGGGCGTTATGGAAAGGGCTTCAAAGCCTCATTTCCTAGTTGATGATGATGTGGAGGGGATTTAAAGCCCCTCCATAGTGAACAACCTTATCTAGTAATTAGAGAAAATTATGAATGCTGATTTTCTTTTGGAAAATCTCTCAGAAACAGTGTTTTAAATACTGGTTCAAACCGGCCGGTTGAACCGGTAATACCGGGTTTCGCATATTAAGCCGGTATTTTGAGCCCGGTATTTTTAAACGGTTTACTAGAACATCGAACCAGCGGTTTTTTCTAAAATACCGGTTTAAACCGGCAAAGCCCAAGAGATTTTTGATATTTTGCGGCCTATATTTTTTAAAAAATTACGTTTAACCTAACGATTAGCATTGAAACGAGTATACTTTTAGATTATTTTTTAAAAATGAGTAGTATTGTATTATTTTTTAATTATGGATTATCTTTCAGAATATATTTTATTATTGAATCATATATTTTTGGGTTAATTTTTGAATTGAAGTTGCAATTATATCAAATTACAAGGTAAACTACATATCAGGTTTAACCTTTCAGTACAAACCGGTTCAACCGGTTGTACCATTTTTTGACCCAATCTTGTATGAGTAAAAAACCGGTTTTTAAAATATTGCTCAGAAAGAGAGAGATGTTTTCAAAATCGATTAAAAAAAGATGCCAATTTCATATTTCACAATTTTTCCCAAATTAGATTGTTCTAAACTAATGCAAATCATATTTTCTATTATACATTTTGTAACATCCCATTTTTAGGTGTATTATATGAAGCGTTCAATGTTGTAAAAGTAGGTTTACAAGACCGAGTACTCGCTACAAGGTACATCGTCGAGGGGAGTTTCTTTAAATCCGCCTAGTTACTGAGAATCGATCAAAGATGGTCAACCTCAGCAAGAATTACATTTAGTCGGTGGACTTGAGCCGATTTTAACTTAAAAAATAAAACATAATTCTTATTTCTATAATATTAAAAAACAAATATCATTTTTTTAATTAATGATTAGTAATTCTTAGAATAATTTATTGTGTATTTCTTCTATTTATATTGATATTTACATATTTTGTTATAAATATTAGTAAAATAATGATATTTGACATATATATTATATCCAAAAATTAATTTTCTTCATATTTACCATGTCCGAGTACTCCGAGTATACCCAACTCCCCAGTCGACCGCCTAGGGTCCGCCTAGCGACTTTTGCAACCTTGGAAGCGTTAATGCTTGTGTTAAGAATCTTTTTACATCAAATGTTTTATTGAGTTTGATTAGCTGTATATTAATCTTGCCTAATCAGAGCCTAGTGTACACTTGAGACATTAGGGTGTGAGTTAACAAACTTGGGTTATTAACTCGTAGTACTAACTTAATGGACCAAAGGTGATGTGTTAAACTTTGAGGGACGAGTTTGTCACTTAGTAAAAGTTGTTGGTCAAAACGGGTTACTATATTTTTAAGTAAAAATAAGTCTTGTTTGGTCCTGTTAATGATATGATTCTTGATTATTAAAGACAAAATTTGATGCGTTATGGGACGGTAGTTAATTTAATCTACCCTTTTTAATGATATCTTTTTTAATATTCAGATCTTGTATTAATATGTTATGAGAGGTTGTTGATGCAGTCTTGAATTGATAGTCTTGAAGTATATTTATAAAGAACGTGAATTAGATGGAAGTACAAATCACACGATTGATATCCAATTATAGATCTACATGAATATAATTACATGATTGTGATCCAATTAAGTATGTATTATGCATTTCATGTAGTCACAGGGTGTGAGCTGATATAAAAAGCATATGATGTTTGATTCTTGACTTAACTTGAAGTCCTCACACGATATGTGACACATTATGATAACGATGAACTAATCTATATGTATGTCACAGATTACTTTGATGATAGCTCTCGCATTTTAGATGTAGTAGAATATATTTTGATTTATGACAGGTTTGTATGCATTGTTGAACAATTAAAAGCGAAAAATGGCAAAATTGACATGCAGAGGGCGTGCAAACTACCTACTATGAACGGCATGTTATACGTAAGTCTGTAGATGAGATACGCCACTACGTAATTTATAAAAAGCATTTGTATTTATTTTTTTAGAAAATGAATTAAAAATGGGTTTACTTTTATAGTTTTATGGGTGTCCCAAACTTAAATGAGAATTTACATAAATCTGTAAACAAAACTCTCAACTCACTTTAAAGTTAATTATATGAAATTATGGATGGTCATGACTCATCACTCATGTGCTAAGCTTATAATGTAGTTTTGATTCCATTTTTTATAAATCACATGCATAATTCTTATTTTACTCAATAGTAGCAATTTTGTTTCTTCACACTAACTAGCGTTAAAAGGTTATCTTAATTGCTGGTAATCCGCATAGCTAATGAGAAATTACAAGCTTTTAAACATTTAATGTAAAAATAATAATCTCAAAAGGTTGAGGGTAAGAGGTAACCAAATACGTCGTATAAATGAAGGCAAATAAGTAACATAATTTAACGAAGTGGGTAGAGTTAGAATAAGAAGAGCCAAAACCCAGAAGTGTAATATTAATAATATTTTAAAAACATTTTATAAATATGAACCTACAATTTCTTTAAAATGTCATTTTCATCGCATGAGATTCTCTGCTGCTTTGGACTTTTAAGGCCTAAATATATTTTAGCCCAATAAATACCAAACTCAGCCCAATAAACAACATTTTAGTAAACTATCACACCTAGGGCTGTTCAGTGTTCACGAGCCGAGCCGAGCCGAGCGAAGGCTTGCTCGTTGCTTGGCTTGTTTACAACCGAGCCGAACCGAACGCCTGAAATTCGAACCGAGCGAAAAATGAAACGAGCCAAAATCGAACTGAGCATTTTTCGATCGAACATCGAGTGCTTCCGAGCATTTTTATTTCTTTTTCACTTTAAAATTTTCAATAAGAAACAAGTTTGAAGGCGGTAAATAATATATTTTATAAACAAATTAGTAGTTTTTAGACAAATGTATAATATGTTGTAAATTTTTAGGAAAAATAAGTTTGAAGTGAAAGAAAATGAACATACAAATAAACTTTTAATATTCTGAAAACTTGAATCGAACTAACGAAACTATAAAATTGACGGAATAGGAAAAATTTAAAAGAGTTTAAAAAAATTGTATACTTATATTTTATGTTTGGTGTCTATTTATTTATATATTTGTTCATATATAATTATATATAAAATAAATTAAAAATATTAGAGCCGAACCGAGCAGACCTTTGCTCGTGCTTGGCTCGTTTACAAACTGAATCGAGCAGAGCAGCTCGTTTACAATCGAGCGAAAGAATGAGTGAGCATTTTCCGAACAAACTCCAAACGAGTGACGAGCGAGTTCGAGTGTCGAGCGGTTTGGACGGCTCTAATCACACCACAGACCACTACCCCCACTATATAAAATGATGAGTTATTTTTTTAAACGACTATTTGGATCACCGACGTATCACTAGCCAACCTATTCATCTTCACTCCATTTTTTCTTATTTTCTTATTATTGTTTATTTTATTATTATTTTTTTAAATCTTTAGTCGGTTTAAGTGTGTAATTTTTAAATACTTGAATTGAAGAGGTATGTATCCGCCTCAACACCGAGCGAGGCGGGTCAACCCACAAGATATAGACAAGAGACTTGAAATCATGATATTATGAAGGCACAAAGCCAAAACCTATGCGCATGGCGCATATCACATATGCTCATGCATCGCATATGCTCACGCATCACATATGCTCACGCATATCACATGCTCACGCATATCACATCTGCGCGTGGCGCATCCGTGCGTGGCGCATATCACATGCTTGTGCATATCACATCTGCGCATAAAACATCTGCGCGTGAGAATAAAGAGAAGACCTCGCGCATACTCAGGATAGGCGCATATCACACATGCACATAATCAACCTCGTCCTTATCCAAATCAGGATTAAGGCAACCTTGATTGTGCACGTCAGACAACCTTCCAGAAGGTATCTTTTTAAGGAATAAGAATATGCTGATGTTGACAGCTGCCAATGAAAGGTGGACAACTCAGCTAAACCCATGTGCTACCACGTGATTATAACCAATGAAAAAGCACCAGGTGTCCCCAAGGACACGTGGCGCAAAGCAATTGGAGGAGGCCAACAAGGCCCTAATTGGGTCTGAGCCCAATCATTGGAAACCCTAGCAGTATAAATACCACATCAACTCCACAAGGAGAGACACATCCAATTACACAGTATTCAGCTATATTAAGCAATACACTCCAATTTCCTTACTCTCATATTATTATCTTCTCCTACAAATTCTTATTCTCACACCGAAGGGTTACCCCAAAGAGGACCCCTCTGTCCCTTTCTGAGGGGTAAGTTTACGGTGCTGTTCATTTTGTAGGTGGAAGAATCCAGATCCCAGAGAACCATCGGTGAAATAATATAATCTCACCCGAGGAAAGTAGATCGTCTACCAGTGAGTCGATCCACGTTTCTTCATTGGCGCCATCACCTGTTACAACGGCAACAAGATCTCATCAGATCTATAAAAAAAAATTATCACTATGGTTTCTGGCGTTCGTAATGTCGATCAAGTTCTGGAGGATATTGAACGTGAGGATGTTAATGAGGGACAGCTGTTTCTGAGAGTGCCGCGTGATTCTACGCGCACCACCAGTAACCGTCCCTTCATCACAACTCCTCATGGCCAGACTGAAACTCCTCCAGACGATCTCACGTTACAAAATCTTACCGGCGCGAAACAAAAAGGACCAATGGGTCCAGAAGATGAAACCAATGACCCTAAAGAATGGCTCATAAACGAGCAACGACGTCTAATGGACAAGTACAATGAGATGGTCAAACAGAAAAAGTTAGCCGACTTAACACAAAGGCTAGCGTTTGACAAGCAAGCCATTCAAGGAACAAAAAGGGCGCGCGCGCCGGAAGAGGGTCACTCTGTTCACACTGAACACGCTGAGTTTAGTGATGAAGAAGTGCACAGCGTCAGGAAGACGCGAGATACTCATGCAGGAGGCTCACAGCTCCGCGCGCACATGAACATGGAGCCTGGAGCCAGAGCCGATCTGGATCTGCACACACCGTATAGCCCACCAGTGAGAGGGCAAGTGGACGTAACCACACCGTACAGGCCAGCCATCTTGGTGAAACATTCAAAATTCACTGAGCGCATCGCGAAGGCCCCCATTCAGCACAAAACCAAGATGCCAAGTGGTTTGGGCAAATATGACGGCACAACAGATCCAGACGATTTCTTACAAGGTTTTTACAACACTGGAAACCTAGAAAGCTGGACGATGCCAACATGGTGTCACATGTTTGCTCGCTGCCTCACGGGCGCGGCGCGTGTCTGGTTTGAAAGCTTGCCAACTGGGCAAATCGATGGGTTCGAGGAACTATTGGAAAAGTTCCAAGCTCACTTCGTACAACAGCGCAGACACACGCGCGACCCTGATGACATCATGCACTGCGTGCGCAGGAATGATGAAACGATTGAAGACTACATCACTCGTTTCAATCAGGAGTCTCTGGCAATCGGAAGTATCACTGAGCAACTATTGCGCGTGGCCTTTATACAAGGTGCGCGCAGTGATCAACTCCGCCGAGCTCTCGTAAGCAGAGATGGCATGCCAACCACTTGGGCCAAGCCAATGGAAGCATCGCGAGTCTTCGCGAGAAATGAAAAACAAATTGCCCAAGATAGAGCGAGAGAAAGAGGGCATCAAGCAGAGGCACCGCGCAGCAACGAAAGAAGGGGCAAACAGAACACTGTATGGTCCAGGTTGCAACCAACCAGTTTTTCTCCCGCAGAAAAACAGGCGCAACCAAGCTCACCTCAGCCCCAAAAAGACATTCGTAATCGCGGGGAAGGTGATAAGAGGGAAGGCGGCAGAGATCCTAGCAGACCTCTACCAAGAATATGGACTCCCCTCACTAAAACGCCTTCACAAGTGTTAAGCACTGAGAATGTCCAGTTCAAAAGCCCCAAGCCACTACACTACAAGGGACCTTCAAACAGTGGCAAGTACTGTGAGTTTCACAAGTCCACAGGACACAACACTGATGCATGCCACCACTTGAAGGATGCAATTGAAAAAGATGTGAAATCAGGCAAACTGGCTCACCTGGTGAAAAACTCAAGACCAGAAAATGAGCAACCAGAAGGAGCCTCTGCCAGCAAAAAGTTCAAAAGAATCTGTGTAGCCGAGGGGGGAAATCAAGGGCAAAGATCAAGAAAGAGAAGCGCGCAAATCCAAGGAGATTGGCGCGAGCAACAAGTAATCTTCCCAAGAATCAGGGGAGGCCCTTCTATCAGCAGTCCTCTTGTCATCACTACACATATTGCTCATTATGAAGTGTCAAAAGTCCTGGTAGACACTGGCAGCGAATCAGACATCATGTATGAGCAATGTTTCAGAAAACTGGATCCGGCAGACCAAGCAAGGCTTGAAATTGTGAATGCACCAATCTCTGGTGTTTCAAATGAAATCATTCATCCCCTAGGTCAAATACAATTTGAACTAACCATGGGGGATGAGAAACACAAGCGAGCCGAAGTTGTCAACTTCTTGGTCTTGCCCACCACTTCATGCCACAATATGATCTTGGGTAGGGGAACGATTGCCCAATTCAACGCCATACCGTCGCCAGCGCACGGCGCGTTGGGGTTCCCAACACCAACAGGTGTAACTTTTGTATACCGAGATCATTTGTGTGCAGTGACAAGTACTCCGCGGGAAGGGAGAATGAAACTTCCAATGGCAGACAATGCGCCAGAGGAATGGGTTCTCAACCCAAAATTCCCGGAGCAAACAATTACAATTGGCGCTACGATATCAGACGACACGAGGTTGAGAATGAAAAGATTGCTCACAGCATATATGTCGGTCTTCGCGTGGCAACACTCTGATATGACTGGGGTTCCGCGAGACCTGGCGCAACATTCTCTCAACACCTTCAAGTCTGTAGAGCCAATTGCTCAAAAGAAGAGAGTCATGGGGGATGAAAAGGCGAGGGCCATGAATGAATAGGTTGAGGATCTATTGCGCGCAAACATCGTCCGCCCGATACGATACCAGACATGGGTAGCCAATCCTGTGATGGTAAAGAAAAGTAACGGGTCATGGAGGATGTGCATTGACTTCAAGGACCTCAACAAAGTATGCCCAAAAGATTGTTACCCCCTCCCAAACATCGACGCAAAGGTGGACTCCGTGGCGCCATTCAAGCTCAAATGTTTCCTGGATGCCTACAAGGGCTATCACCAGATTCAAATGGCACCACAAGACGAGGACAAGACCGCCTTCAGAACCGACAAGGGTGTTTTTTGTTACACAAAGATGCCCTTTGGTTTGAAAAATGCGGGAGCCACCTACCAAAGACTTATGGATGCCGTTTTCAGCGAGCAAATTGGAAGAAACCTAGAAGTCTATGTGGATGATTTGGTGATCAAAAGCAGGGAGGAAAAACAAATGCTCAAAGACATCGAAGAAACCCTTGGGCGCCTAAAGGAAGTTAACATGAAGCTCAACCCGAGCAAATGCACTTTCGGCGTACAAGAGGGAAAATTTCTAGGTGTAATGGTTACCAAGGATGGTTTCAAGGTGAACCCTGAGAAGGTGGAGGCCATCCTTGACATGCCCTCGCCATCCACCATGAAAGAAGTCCAGAAGCTGAATGGTAGATTGGTATCAATCAACAGGTTCCTAGCGAACCATGCAAGCAAATCTACCCCATTTGTCAACACATTGAGAAATTGCTTAAAGAAAAGCCAATTCAAATGGACTCCTGAGGCCGAGCAAGCTTTCAGCGAGATAAAAGAATGTTTGATAAATCTGCCCGCGCTCACAGCTCCACTTCCTGGTGAAATTTTGACATTGTACCTATCAACAGGAGAGCGCGCCATCGGCGCAGTATTGTTGGTGGATCGCAAGGGAATCCAAACGCCAATATACTATGTGAGTCGGGTGCTGACAGATCCTGAGACGCGCTACTCCATCATGGAAAAGTTAGTTTTATCACTAACACATGCGTCGCGCAAGCTTCATAGATATTTCAATGGTCATCCTATTGAAGTTCTAACTGGTTACAACATCCAGCAAGTCTTGCGGCGCCCCGCGCTCTCGGGAAGGCTAACAAAATGGGCGCTGGAATTAGGAGAGCACACGATCGCCTATAAGCCTCGTCCAGCAATAAAGGGACAAGTATTAGCTGATTTCATCGCAGAAATCCCCGAGGGAAAAATTGAAGAGGCTAAGCGCGAGGCAGACCCTCCGCGAGCCAATGATGAAGAAAATGTTTGGAGATTGTTCACTGACGGAGCTTCAAACAGCGAAGGGTCCGGCGCAGGCCTAAAACTGGTGGATCCAGAGAATCATGAATATACTTACGCCATCAGGTTGGACTTCAAGAGCACCAACAATGAGGCTGAGTATGAAGCCCTGCTGGCTGGCCTGCGCATCGCGCACAAATTCGGAGTTAAAAAGCTAGAGGCCCATGTTGATTCATACTTGGTAGCAGCACAGGTCAATGGCCTTTATGATACCAAGGAGAACACCATGCCTCTATATCTAGAGCAGGCGAAAAAGCTCATCGAGCAATTTGACTGCTTCAGAATCATTCATATTCCTCGCAGTGAAAACAAATCTGCCGACGCGCTGAGTAAGATGGCATCAACCAGTTTCGATCACTTTGGCAAAGATGTCAGGGTAGAAGTAATGAGTAACCCGTCGGTGGTAGCGAAGTCTGTCCTTGTAACTCATACAACCCCTTCATCATGGATAACTCCAATAATGGAATTCTTGAAGGAGGGAAAGGTACCGGACAATCGCGCACAGGCGAGGAAGATAAGACACAAGTCGCAGAACTATGAACTGCTTGATGGTAAATTATATCGACGCTCTTATCTTGGACCGCTCATGAAATGCCTAGATGCTGAGGAAGCAAGCTATGTGATCAGAGAGATACACGAAGGAATCTGTGGAATACATGCTGGCCCGCGCATGGTGGTTGCCAAGGCAATGAGCGCAGGTTACTATTGGCCAGGCATGTACTTGGACGCTCTAAAAGAGATCCAAAAATGCAAAGCATGTCAGAGCTATGCGCCAAACACCATGCGGCCAAAGAACAACTTGATTCCGGTGACCTCCGCATGGCCTTTCCACAAATGGGCAATCGACATTGTGGGTCCCCTACCGCAAGCGCAAGGGCGAGTAAAATTTTTGGTAGTGGCAGTAGACTATTTCACAAAATGGGTCGAAGCCAAGCCATTAGCAAAAATCATAGCCGAAGCGATGAAGCAGTTTATTTGGAGCCACATCATATGCCGTTTTGGCCTTCCCATGGAAATTGTGAGCGACAATGGCAAACAATTCACTGACAAGAAAATATCCAGCTGGCTCAGGGAATTGCGCATCAACCAAATTTTCACTTCAGTATACCACCCTCAGGGGAATGGCCAAGTGGAGCGCGCGAACCAAAGCTTGTTAAATGGGCTGAAGAAAAGGTTGGAGGGAGAATCACATTCTTGGGTCGAAGAGCTACCTAATGTCCTGTGGGCACACAGGACATTAAGCAAAACCAGCAATGGCGAATCCCCGTTCAGCCTAACCTATGGAACGGAGGCAATGATTCCAGCAGAAATTGGATGCCCATCCCATAGAGTGCTCATGATGAACAAGATTGATAACGAGCGCGAAAGGAGGTTGGATCTCAACTTGCTTGAAGGGCGCAGAGAGGCGGCTATCATCAGTGAAGCCAAATACAAGAAAAAACTGGAAAAATATTACAACCAGCGCGTGAAAGAATGCCACTTCAAGAAGAATGATTTTGTCCTTCGAAACAATGAAGCTAGCCGCGCGATACCCCTGGGAAAGATGTCCCCCAATTGGGAGGGACCTTATCAAGTCTCGGAAGAATTGGGAAAAGGCGCATACGCTTTAAAAGATTTGAAAGGAAAGAAGATCCCGCGCGCATGGAACGCGACACAGCTTAGAAAATGTTTCATGTAAAAAATGTCAAGTTTGTAATCAAGGCTTTTTAAGCCATTATGAATAATGATACGCGCTATCTTCTCTTAATGTGGATTCTATTACCTTTTGCATACATGTTTCACACTTCCCTTTATTAATTTTGAGCAATATGACAACATTTTATTGACATCAAAACGAAATAAAACGAAGTAAAACATACATGCGCGAGCTTCAAGCTCAAACGCGTTAACGAGTCTTAACTCTAAAACGTCAGGGCCTTAGCCCAATAATATGAGCCTTAGCTCAGGGCCTTAGCCCAATAATGTGAGCCTTAGCTCAAATCACTCACAACATCCATCCTACATGCTGCGCAGCCTGACCATAAAAATACCTAAGCACAACTAAGGCAAAGCAAATGCCAAAACATAGTTGTTAAGGTCTTAGGTCGAGGTCGCGCATGAAATTGTAACGGATATCTGAGTAACACATATTGACACGTAAAGGCTAAAAAACTCATAATTCCATATAATAAATGCGCGATAACGTCGCGCAAAAGAGGAATAATGAAAATGCCAAGGCACGTGTCAACATAATCAAGATATGGCAAAATCACTTACAATATGACAAGGATTAAGTATAATAATTTCCTTACAACCTTGTTCTTATTTCAACGTGCAAGCATATCTTATATTGAACAAGCAAACATGCAATATAAAGAGATGAACGGGGAATGCGCAAGATGCGAAGAAGGGAAAAACAAAATTTCATTCCAAAGCATTGAAATTTACAAGTTTACAAGATGATGAGATACAAACTACAAATAAAAATAAAAAACATGAAGGGCTTCTCAAGTCTCCACGTCGACGTCAGCCTCTTCATAGTCCTCATCACCGCCCTCAGCATCTGGCGCAGCCCGCTCCTCGTCATCTCCAAACTGACCATAGTCAAGTTGTTCGTCCTGAATGGAGTCTTCTATCACAATAGTGTCAGGAGCGGATCCTTTGGCCACGCCAGAGCCGCTAGCAGGGGCAGCATTCCCCGTGCCATCATCGCCGCCACCAGCCCCTTCGCACTTGTCAAGTAATTTCTTTAGCGCGCCGAGATCGGGCTGGTCAGCAAGCGCGGATATCTGCAAATCATAAGGAAAAATATGAGTACAAAAAGACTTGGAAAATAAGTCAAGGTAATCTCATTAAGATTAAAATACCTGCGCAAGGATGGGAATGGGAGTATTCAAATACTTCTCCCCCATCTCGGCCATGTCCGCGCAGGCAACGTCGCTCTGATAAGGGTAGTCGGATGGGTTCTTCTTCAGCATGCCATATTCATAGCCATCCTTAAACCCTTCAGCTCGACCCACCAAGCGCGCGACAGCGTTGCAATCCATCACAAGGGCCTGAAACTCGTCTGAGTATTTCATCGCGTAAGCGCAACGAGTCATACCCTGTGAGATTAGCCATTGGCGATCCTGCGCGAGGGAAGCAACAGACGTCTCAAGAGCAGGAATCTGAGAGTTTAACAACTCAACAGTTTCCTTAGTCTGTTTCAGCTCCTCTTTGTCGGACGCTGCTGCCGCCAAGGCTTCTTCTTTTTCCGCTCGCGCAAGCTCAAGTGCTTCCTGGCTAGACGCTGCCGTCGCCAGGGCTTCATCTTTCTCGGCCTGCGCGGCCGCCAGCTCCTTCTTCAGGCGCGCAACCTCACTCTCCAGTGATGATTTGTCAGTTATAGACTGGACAAGAGCTTGGTCACGCGCCTCCGCGTCCAGCTCCAAGTCGCGCACTCTACGCGCGTACTTGTCCGCGTCCGCCTCGGCCGCCTGTAGCTTCTCCCGCGCAGCCTGTAGCTCATGCCCGCGCTTCACGAAGGCGGTGTTGGCACTTGCTCTGTTCTCACTGAGCTCTGCTTGGAGCTTTTCAGCTCTCTCTCGAGCATCAGAAAGATGCCAAGCAGACACTTTAGCCTCTTGCTTGGCTTCCGCAAGAGCATCACGTACCTTTACGTAATCATTGCGAAGCTCTTGGGAGGCAGCAAAGAAAGCCGACCCAGCAAACAGATGATCGTTGAGCAAGTCATCGCGAGCGCGGCCCTCCTGAAACCTCCTTTCAGCTGGAGGCACAGAATGAGCCCAGAAGTCCGCACACACACCCATGGACTGAAATGAGCTGTCCTCAGTAATATTCCATCTCGGGCGGTAAATGTGATCGGCTTCCTGCAAACACAAAGTAATGATCTAAGTCATCAAAACACTAATATGGAAGTCCGCACAGCGGAGCAAAAAATAACCTATACCTGCGGGGATGAAGCAGAAAAGTCAGCGCCAGCCCCACGAGAAGACTGCGCCGGAAAATCTCGTGGCGCTGCAGGGCTGGCGCGGCCGCCGTCGGAGTCTTCAACTTCAAACTCCTCATCCTCCTCTGAAACAGGCCTTTTCTCCTGCGATCTAGAACCAAAATCAGTCTCGCGAGGAGCGTTGTGCGCAGGAGGAGGTGAGGGAGGTCTCGACGCCGCCAGATCGGCGCGTAAAACGGCCTCCTGCTCCTTAGTAATCCCGATGAGGGGGGATTCAGCGCTTGCAGGAGCAGGAGCAGAACCAACGGTGCTGGCACCGGCGCCAGGAGTGCCGCCAGCAGCTTGTACGCCAGCAATGACTCCTATGAAAAAATCAACAAAATGAAATGGTTCATGACTTGATCTAAAAGAAAAAACTCAGAAAATAAAAGCGCAATACATACCCTGGCGCAACTCCGTTCGCGAGGCAAACATCGCCATGAAGTCCATTCTCCCCTTTTTTGAGGGTAAAACAGGGGACTTCTAAGCGACCTCCGGCGCAGGCTCGGCACCTTGTTGCGCCTGAGGTTGGTCCACAAAGGTCGCCGGCTCTACAAACATTTAAGTGAGCAAGGATTCATTAGTAATTCTATCAGAATCGCGCTCATAGAACCATAAAGGATAAGCAAAGTATACCTGTCGAAGGTGCAACGTCGCTTCCCTTTTCCGCCGCGCGAAGGGAGGAGGTAGTGGCACCATACCTCGTGTGGACAGGAGGTCTGCCCACTTTTTGAGGCAGGGAAGACAAGGAAAACTTGGTAGTAAACACCTGGGTTTTCTCATGTCCCTTCGCCTGAGTAGGAGGATCCTGAACAACAGGGGCATCATCTTTCTTCTGTTTCTTACTGGCCCCTGCGCCAGTTTTCCCTTTAGCCTTTCGCTTTAGTTGGGTCGCCTCCTCCTCCTCCTCCTCTTCCGCGAGCTCCAGCTCGTAGTTTTCAAGCGCGTCTACAATACACGCAACGGAAATATTAGCCAAATCTGGTATTATAAAGGCATAAGCATAAGTACAAAGGCTTACCAGGCGCATCGCTGTCAAAGAGAAATCCCAGATCAACAGGGATGAACATGTCATCGAAGCGATCGGGAAAGCCAACCTCCCCAGCGCCCAGCGCGACGGAGCCACCCTCCATATGCTCATCATAGGCGGCGTGGACATACTCCTTGCTGACTGCACAAAACAAGTCAAATGATATCAGCAAAACGAATTATATTCGCGCAGAAGTAAGGCAATGAGATTAACTTACACAAGCCGTCAACTTGGATAACGGGCTCAGTCGCGCTGTCGGCCCACCTCCTGCTCATACCAACCCCCACCAGCGCCTCCTCGCAAATGTTCTTGGCGGGGGATGGTTCGGCAGTCAACTTTTTTACCCAGGCGCCAGTTGGGTTCTTGAAAACACCCACATCCGCAGGCGCAGAAGAGATCGCGCGCATGGTCATGCGGATGGGGATCACACCAGCCCTGATATAGAAAAACCTCTCAGACCAGTCATGAAGGCTCTTGAATGAAACAATGCAGCACTTGACCTTCTGACTGCGAGGAATAAATGAGAACCAAGAATCTTGGATCTTGGGCTTATAAAAAAACTGAAAGCGCCGAGGGGTGGGCTCCTCGCGCTGAGATTTGCACATGAACTCAAAATGAGTCATGCACACGAGTCCAAACGGATGGACTTAGGATATATGAATCCCATAAAACCTAAGCACCGCACCCACAAACCTTGTCATCGGGAGACGAAGGTTGCAGTGGGTGAAAAAATGGCAGTAAAGGGATATATAGCCGGTAGGCGGGTCCGCCGCCGTTTGCCCGGCCGCCGGCAGCATGTAGCCATACTCAGGGAGAAAACCCTGAGAGGCGATAAGGCTGTCAAAATCGGCCTGCCTCAGTTTGCAGGGGATCTCATCCCACTTCTTCACTGCCTTAGTCCTCCCTACCTCCTCCGATGAGGCCTCAGCAGCCCTCTTCCCCTTGCCGGTCTTCTTCAACGTAGACATCACTAACGATTTCACACGGCGATGGATAGGGGAGGTTGTGTTGTCTGAGCTATCAGACATATAACTATAAAATCGGACAAAGGATGCTTCTGAAGAACAGAGATCTGGAAGCAGAAGACAGGTAATCGGAATAGAATGAAAGAAAGGAAAACTCTGAATAAACAACAAGGAAGATGAAGGATAAAACTCCAAGGGCTTGCTTTTATAGGCCCAGGAGAGAGAAATTTTGGTACTGATCGGACTTCACGCGCCCCCACTAGCAGGTGTAAGCCAACGCGAGCGCGACACGTGTCCCTGACACTGTGTGAGGGGACACGAAAAGAAACGATACAGCTGCCACCAGAGTTCACGCGCCACCACTTGCAGGTACGGACCAACGCGAGCGCGACACGTGTTCCTGACACTATGTGAGGGGACATGAAAGGCAACTGTAGCACCTCGAGCACACGAAAGGTCTGACACGTCTCCATCACTGACGCATGTCAGCAACAACCAACCACGTACAGGGACGATTCGTTTTCAACCAAAAGGATAGAATTTCGCGCAACGATGAGTAACAAGAAGAAAAGACAAACCATATTAAAAGAGCAAACTATCAAGTCTAATATCTATCTTACCTCGCTCGCGCGAGACAAGACACACATTAGACTGGGGGGGCTTGAAGAGGTATGTACCCGCCTCAACACCGAGCGAGGCGGGTCAACCCACAAGATATAGACAAGAGACTTGAAATCATGATATTATGAAGGCACAAAGCCAAAACCTATGCGCATGGCGCATATCACATATGCTCACGCATATCACATATGCTCATGCATCACATATGCTCAAGCATCACATATGCTCACGCATCACATATGCTCACGCATATCACATGCTCACGCATATCACATCTGCGCGTGGCGCATCCGTGCGTGGCGCATATCACATGCTTGTGCATATCACATCTGCGCATAAAACATCTGCGCGTGAGAATAAAGAGAAGATCTCGCGCATCCCCAGGATAGGCGCATATCACACATGCACATAATCAACCTCGTCCTTATCCAAATCAGGATTAGGGCAACCTTGATTGTGCACGTCAGACAACCTTCCAGAAGGTATCTTTTTAAGGAATAAGAATATGCTGATGTTGACAGCTGCCAATGAAAGGTGGACAACTCAGCTAAACCCATGTGCTACCACGTGATTATAACCAATGAAAAAGCACCAGGTGTCCCCAAGGACACGTGGCGCAAAGCAATTGGAGGAGGCCAACAAGGCCCTAATTGGGTCTGAGCCCAATCATTGGAAACCCTAGCAGTATAAATACCACATCAACTCCACAAGGAGAGACACATCCAATTACACAGTATTCAGCTATATTAAGCAATACACTCCAATTTCCTTACTCTCATATTATTATCTTCTCCTACAAATTCTTATTCTCACACCGGAGGGTTACCCCAAAGAGGACCCCTCTGTCCCTTTCTGAGGGGTAACTTTACGGTGCTGTTCATTTTGTAGGTGGAAGAATCCAGATCCCAGAGAACCATCGGTGAAATAATATAATCTCACCCGAGGAAAGTAGATCGTCTACCAGTGAGTCGATCCACGTTTCTTCATGAATAAAAGAGAATTTGTTGGTTCAACCATGGAAAAGTGTAGAGATGTGTACTGGACAGTTAGCATTACGTCAACTTCATAAGTATTGCACATTTCATGCTCTTGTATTTTCTAATTCTTTTCTTTTTCTCTTTAAAAATATTTTTTTATAGACAGTTGTTTGTTTTATTTAATTTTATAACTTTTGTTTATCACAATATTTCATTTGATCGACTTCGTTAGAGAACAGAAATTTTTAATACCCAAAGCTCTGCAAACACTATTTGAGGAAATATATAATTTTACAAGTTTTGAAATGAGAGAATATATTAAATTGCCTTTTTAGAAAATATATTAAACACTACATTGTGTGTACAAACACTATTTGAGGAAATATATTAAACACTACATTGTGTGTTACATACACAACTAGCTAGTCTTAAGATTTGTGCATGGTTTATTTTGTTGTGATAATGTTCATGACTTGATGAAAGTTTTCATCGGAATTCCAAAGGAAGAAACATGCAACTAATTTATTTCCATCCTTGTTCTCTAATTAATTCTATTTTTCTCATTTCTTCTCTTCTTTTTGTTGCCAATTTTCAATCTTAACCACATAATCCAAACAACTTTCGTTGTCTGAATCCGTAAATTGGTGGGACATGGGTCGGATTAAAACGGGTTAGGAAAAAAACAACTAAACTAAATCGTATCAAAATTCAAACTTTTTATGAAGAACCTCAGTTAAAATGACCTTTTCTGAAAACCCAATAATAAGTTTACAACCTTTAAATCTTGTAAAAATTTTAAAACTATTTTTGTTGTTAGACCAAAGTTTAGGGTTTTCCTCCTCACTTAGCATTAGGCCCGCCACGACGTTAACTCGGTCACATGACACTTTTGAGTTTATAATGTTTAAAAGGTTGCATGTTTATTCTTCGAATTAAAATTGGACTTTAAACATAGTTTTTTATAATATAATTTGAAAACGAAAATAAAATAATACAACAAAGTCCATAAAATTGCATCATACCATGAATATCTAGCGTTGGTCAATGCGGTAACAAAGACAGTCGAGAGTTGTCCATGTTGACCATGGAGTTATGTCACTATGGCCTATGTTCAAATGCTAGTTCATGCACTTCAAACAAACTCAACATTTAAAAAAACAATAACATATTAAGTGTAGGTGGCGGTTGCGATTCAGTTGCATATAAACCGGCCAACTTTCCTTATAAGAAGTTGCCAGCTTTCGGATGGCTGCCAAGAGTTAAAAACAATATATTTTGCATCACCAAATAAATCTTTCTCATTTGCAGTTTGTTTTCGTTCAGGTTCAAAGTATTTTATATTAACTTCAAAACTTATCCTAGCTTTATCAAATGATTAAAAATGCATTAAAATAGCCCTCATATAATCTATATAGTCCTAAAAATGACTTTTCAGTTATGTATATGCATGGGCCTTCCGTACATAAGCAATTTTAAGTAGACTAGTGTAATAACTATATGATAAATTGTACATATAACAAGAGTTAAAAAAGAGAATGGATAAAAGGTTAGGTAACCACATTAGCAAAACTGTGTTCTTGCAGTTTTCTCCTTAAAATTGATAATATTTTTTATGTTCAGCTAGCCGCTACGTTTTAGTTTCTCCTTGTATCTATCTTCCAAAAAGAAAAAGAAAAGCTTTCTTTTTCTAAGACCCCTCGCTATGGGGCGGGGAACACAACCGAGGGGCGTGGTAGATGGGGCCGCCCTTGGAAAGGCCGGCACGGAAGAGGGAAAAGGTGGGCCCTCTATCTCTCCATCTCTCTCTCTCTCTCACACACACACATATATGTGTGTGTGCGCGCGCATGTGTGTATTGGGACGTTCAAGAGGCTTTAAACCATAGCGGGGCAGGTTTTGAAGCCCCGTGACGATGACATGGCACCGTAAAGAGGCTTCGATGCTCCCCATCAAAGAGAACAGCCAGAATGGTGATTGGTGAACCTCTCTATTAAATTCTTATTATAAAACGCGGACTGGGTTTGTAAAAGGTTGGGCTTTAACTTATTTGGACCTTTAGATCTAGTCTAGGTCATTTGGATTGAGAGTTTAAACCTTGTTGGGCTTCGAATGTTTGATCCATAACAAACTTTACAATTTCTACTTAGGGAAAACTCAAAACCCAAATCATTATGTAATTTGGATATGAGACTAGTTATAATCTAAAATGACTTCAAAATTATATAGTGATTTTCATTTTACTCCACAAACACTATACATAAGGAGAAGATGAATCGAATCCTTTTTTCTGAAAATCGTAGAAAAAATCTTGACATCTGATCAAATCAATTTAATAGTTAAAATTAATAAGATGTTAGTTTTGTAATTAACCGTAACATACTACGACCATTACGCAATCGGCTTCTGTGGTCGACCGATGTCAATTACGCAATCGACCGATGCCCAAAGTCCTTGGTTTCATCGACTACGTACATACGAGTTGATTATCACAAAGGAGAGGAGGAGGTGAAGACTTTGAGGCCAATAATTAATTATCATGTTCCCATGCCCCTCTAGGTGGCTTAATTATCACATTTACTCTTCTCGTCTTCAATTCATGCGCTCGTACCGTCGATCACCAATTTAAACACCAAATAAATACAAAGTTCTGGCATCAGCATTAATATATTATTGCACAAAATATATAATAATCACACACAACTACCCTACATCCCTACCCACATCAAATATATACACACAATAGTAATTAATCAAAATTCTGTGACAAGTAATTAATATACACACACAATAGTAATTAATCAAAATATAATAACACTGACACATCACTTTCATTACACTTAGAATATACATGTAACGTATACAAAAGTTAAAAATGGTGTGCCTCAGTATTGTGTGAAGAGAATATGTTATGCGCCAAAGTATATGATATACGCCGCATATGTTTTTTCTGTTTCTTGTTTTTGATTAAATAAAATTTTCTTTCTCTGCTTTTTTTCTTTATGTGTCATCGTTTTTCAATTATTACAAGAGTATATGTTATACTCTTCACATATTGTGAGTGGTGATATGACACATCATTTTGATAACACTAGCAAATTCGGTCCTAATTAAACAGATTTAGTAACAAAGCAGTTGTAACACGTAGTCATAAAATTGGTCGCTAATCACGAAAGTGAAATTTTAGTCACTAGATGTGTTGTACAAATTTTCTATGCAAAAATCAGGTACGAACGGTGATTGTGAATTATTATTAAACGACCTTATTTGGAGCCGATTGTAAAAGGGTATTTGTGATTGTTATAACACGAGTGTTCTTATAACAGTCTTAAATGGCCGTTTTGTAGTCCTGTTTATGAATATTGTTTTTACTTATAAACCTCTACTTATAATAATTATTAAGATAGAAGGGCACAATAATATTAATGCAAACAAGAAGGTAAATGCACCTACCCCGAAGCAGATTTCAAAGCAAGTGTTGATGAATATTCATTTCACTGACACCTTATATCAGTGTGAAAAATTGAAGTGCATCATCAATTTCATTTCATACAGTACAAACTACATGAAACTAAAAGACAGCTTTTAGCTGATTAGTTAATTTATACTGTTAGAATTGCAAAAAACTTAGTTTATCTTCATTTCTACGTCATTATTTGATACTTTTATAACTGACTAGTTTAGTAACCCAATTTGGACAAAACATGCATGACTGACCTAATTGAAACAGTTTTGAAACTCTGTTACTATTTTGTGATGTTTTTCATTTTTTATATGACAAAAACTTAAAAAAAGAGATGAAATTCAAGCTTTCGGGCTAAGGAATATTGAAGTATTTAATTTTGCCATTAAACTTGCATTATAATAAAACTTTCAAATCCCAATGGTTATTAATTTGAATTTCCGACTTAGAGACAACTTTCACATTTAATTTTTGTTGTAGATAAACATTGCTATTTTTGAAAGTTAAAAAGAAGCATTTGTTGTGTTCTTTTAATGGCTAATTTGGATCACTAACGGGTTACTGGCCCACTTTGCTCATCTTCATTCCATGAGTATTGGAAACCACCCTTTATGTTTAAGTATTTTGATGTCTTATCTCAACCATTTGAGCTAAGGATCAACAGATATTGAATAAATTAATAAAATAGGGGAATTTAAAATTGCGTCCAACATCATCTGGTTCTCTTATAGGAACGGTTTAGCATTACAATTAACTATTTACTATTCGATCGGTTAGCTAGGTCTCCATCCAATAAAGAGTCTTGTACTCTTGTTACGAATCGAGTTATATTTTTAATATATGGTCATGTATAGTTGTGTTATGCTTTTAAAACATGTTACCCAGCAATAAAAAATACTGTATAATGTTGACGGCTAAAATGTGCGTTAATGTGTAACAAAATTAATTATACTGTGAAAAAAAAAACATACATGGTTTAAAGTAATACAAATGGAAAATGACCAAAATGGGCTCTTTTGACCACACAATTCCTTGACTAACCCCCTCAAACTAAATATATACCCATAATGTCCCTTTTTTAAACGGAAGGATCCACCATAATAGAACTAACATTCGACATATCTATCTGACACCCTTTCGTTTTTTAACCAACCGGCCACATCTTAACACATATACACTTAAACAGTCGGACTCGTTTAGAAAAGACCCGTTTAGGAAGGGTGTCAGATAGATCTGTCGGATATCAGTTCTATTATGGTGGATCCTTCCGTCTAGAAAAGGGCCATTGTGAGTATTATTTAGTTTGGGGGGCTAGTTAAGGAATTTGTGTGTTCAAATTAATGTGCCATTTTGGTCATTTCCCCTAATACAAATTAAGCTTTAATGTTATAATCACGTAGAAATAATAACTAATTAATTAGATAGATGGTATATATAAATGCACAATAAAGTGTTGTTTATCCAAGACATAATGCCAATTACATAACACCTATTTACATTATATATACAATTTAGAAGACAAAAATGTACTTTTCCAAATAATAGAAAAAAATCAACGATTCAATTAGTTAGTATGAATAGTACTGTTTATTTATAGTGTCAGTTTACCTGTACTGTATAATAGTATAATATTACACGCACATAAAACAATATAATCTTAATAGAGATTAAAGATACAAAAAGATACAACCCAATACTCACACATGAAACAAACACCTACATTATGTTTTAAACTAATGATGTTAACATTTAAAATACATACCTACTTTAGAACATTTTGCTAACACAAATACAACTAAAACATTACAATAATATATATATATATATATTATAGATATAGATGATGTTATTAGCACTTGAAAATATATTCTAAAACCTTTAGAACAATCCATTTTTAAAGTGCTAGTAACATCATATACTTAGTTAACTCACCTCCAACATAATCAAACCAAACATAAACTAATACTGATCTCCATGCATGACCTTGATGCACAACACATTGTTCCAGATCTCAGTGAAAGCCCTGATAATAATCCCATGATAATAAGGAGAATTCAGCTGCAAAAAACAGTTCAAAAGCTCTCTCAAATCATCTTTGCCATAAATCTCTTTCTCCGTTATCATCTGCAACATTGACTCCCGGAAGTCCACGTACGGATCATCGGAATCTTTCTCCACCGCTAGACTGTTGCCGCCGAGTCTCCCGAACCCTTGAACGGCTCTTGAGGTTCTTACTTCACAGGCATCAGCCGTTGAGTCCGGTGAGAAGGTAGTGGTAGAGGGTGTGGTGGTGAATGAGGTACTGGAGGTTGAGGAGTGGTAGTAAGTGTGTTGTTTGTATGATTTGTTGGGTTTTGGGTGGAAGAGTTTGGAGAGTTTGAGTCTCCGGCAGCAGCTGCCGCAGCCGACGCTGACGGCGGTGGTGTTGAGTAAAAGCTTCTTTTTGTTGATGGTTGGCATTGTGTTTGTGTTGTGTTGACTTGTTTTGATTAATAGTCTTGATCTCTATATATTGGTTTAAGTTTTGCAAGGTGTAGTTACACGTACGTGCTAACGTCACGGTACTTTTGTTTAGGGTTTTGTGACAGTCCAATGTGCTTTCCTTTTTATTTTTTATTTTTTTAACTATGGCTAGTTTCTTCTATTCTTGCAACCGCGCTTTTCAAATTGAAGAGTCTCGTTGGCTCACTTGTCAAACTATGTTGTTTTAACCGTGCCCACGTTGGCTTTAGAGTTTGGCTTGGGCAATCCACTTGAGCAACTATACCGTCGGCTGGCTAGTTGACAGTTGTTGTGCCCCCATAAGAGCAGATCTCTCTAGCGTAACAACGATAGGACAAAAACCTAGGTGGGTTCGGGTTCAAACTGACAATCTTTGCATAAGACCTGACTCAAATCTTTTATTACCAATATTTACCCAAAGTGACACAAGTAGGGATTAAACTCGAGTCATCAAAAACCAAACCTCCTACCACTAAACCACAAGTGAGGGATGTCTTATATGCTTTCTTGATACAATAAAAAAAAAATTCGCTTATATTTTTACCTTTTTTGTTATTGATTTAGAAAATAGATAATGCATAAAAGGGTGGTAAATTTAAATTGTGTTTGAATATTTATAACTTATCATGTACATGTAAAATTTATAGTAGTCATTTTAAGAGATTTTTCACACTTCTTAATAGTTATATGCTAGAAAATCTCTAAAACTTACATTTTTATATGAGGAAATTGGATTCTAATAATACAAACTATTATCTATTGACCAATATTAATATCATTTTTCTTAACTTAATTAATATTTAAAATCCATTATAGGTGCATGCATTTCTTTTGTAATAGTCTTGAACCAAATTGAAAATTCAGTTTGCTGCATATATCTAGTGTAATTGCCTCAGGCCAGATGACTAGATCTAGTTCTGTGCGTGCTTTGTTTTTGTTATGAAAATTTGGACAACAGTTATGTTTAGCATTTGGATAACTTGTACTAAAGTGCAACGAGCCAAAACCGTAAAACCGAACCGAAGCCAAACCGTTAGTAACGGTTCAGTATGGTTCGGTTTTGAATTTCAACCGTTCGGTTTTGGTTTCAAATAATAAAAACCGTTAGTGACGTTTTGGCTCATGGTTTAACCTAAAAACCGGCCAAACCATACCATAAACAGCCCTAGTAGTATCCATGAGTACCTTTAAAGAAGTTGTAAATAAGTTTTATTTAACGTATATATGTTTTCTCTCAATATATTATTTCAGCTATTTTCTTTTTTTACGGACGTTTAATCATGACGATTCTTTTTACATGTGGTTTATCATAACTTAACCCTTTTGTACAATCGATTAACTCATGTTGGCATGATGATTCTTTGTGCATGGGTATTTACTATTTAGCCGCAATGATTAATCAAATCAAAATGCGGTGTGTGATGGGATTGTGTGGGTATTGCTCTTTTTTCTTTTTAGTTTTTCACTTGAAAACAAATAAAGCCCTCTAATACTTTGTTGATTAATAGGCTTGTGTAAAATGTAGCTTGAGCTAGATAAGTGGGCATTAAAAAGGGTTAAAAAGACAATAAAATATGGGTTGAGACCTTATGCTTAAGCATTGCTAATCAAGCGTTTACCAATGCGTCACTTCTTAAAAACTACTACTATTCTGAGTTTAACTGTTAAGCATCGGTCTAACTGTCCAAGTGATTTAATTACAGGTATAAACTAAACTTATTGTTGAGATTTCGTTTTTACACATCATAGCTCAAAGATTTTGATTATAATTAACAATTAAAATTCCAATACAGTTGATTGAAAATGAATGGCCAGAATATCAGTGTTTTAAATACTGGTTCGCACTGGTCGGTTGAACCGGTAAGAATGGTTTTGCATATCATGCCGGTATTTTGAGCCAGGTTTTTTTGGACGGTTTGCTAGAACATCGAACCGGCGGTTTTTTTCTTCTAAAATACTAGTTTAAAGCCTAAGAGATTTTTGATATTTTGTTGCCCATATTTTTTAAAATTGAGTGCTTTTGTATTATTTTTTGATTATGGATTAACTTTTGGATTATATTGTTTATTTTTTGGATTATATTTTATTATGAAATCCTATGCTTTTAGGTTATTTTTTAAGTTAAAGTTGCAATTATATCAAATTATAAGTTAAATTATTCAATCCAGTTGAACCTTTCGGTTTAACCAGTTGTACAATTTTTTAATTTAATCCGGTATAAGTAAAAAACCGGTTTTTAAAACATTGCAAAATATAACTTTGTTCATGATAATAATAATAATAATAATATAGTAGTAATAATATAATAGTAATAATAATAATAGTAGGAGTAGTAGTAGTAGTAACAAGAATTAGGAATAATTGGAAGAGTTTGGAAGGCGGTGACTGTGGATTAAAGAATGTCAAGTGTGTGGATATATAAGACAAAAAAAAACCTACGGAAAAAAAAGCCATATAAACCGGCTGTTTTAACTAGAGGTGTTCAAAAAAACCGGTTACGGAACCGGTTTGGGCGGTTAACCGGAAAACCGGTTTTTTAAAAACCGGTTTTTTTAAAAACCGGTTTTTTTAAAAACCGGTTTGACCGGTTTACGTAACCGGTTTACGTATCGGTTATACTTTTTGGAGCCAAAACCGGTTTTATAACCGGTTATAAAAAAAACCGGTTTTTTTTAATAACCGGTTATTAAAAAACCGGTTAACCGGTTTTTAAAATAACCGGTTTATAGCCGTTATAAAAAAAACCGGTTAACCGGTTTTTTAATAACCGGTTAACCGGTTAAACCGGTTTTCGAACGTTACCAAACGGCTTTATAGCCGTTTTTTTTTTTTTTGCCCGTTTTTTTAGCCGTTTTTTTGGTTTTTTTACCCCCACAAACATCTATATATAGTTTAGGTTGGGTATTGGTTAGATCACACTTGATTATACAACTCCAAAAGCTCTAAACGTTTATTTCATACGCGATTATAACTCCAAACGCTCTTCTTTCGTAGTCGTTTATTTCATACTCGAGTATACCACTCTTAATTCGTAGTCGATTATCATGGCCTCCCAAAGTGCTGCTTCATCGGTCAACATGGGTGCCTCGAACACGGGAGAAACCGTCGTTCGGGTCATCCCCACGAAACGAAACCAAGATATTTGGCAACATTTCGACCTATGCGAAATGTCTAACGGAACCCAAAAAGCTAGATGCAAACATTGTTTGAAGTTTTATAACAAAGAAGCAAACTCCAGTTTAAGAGCTCATGTAGAAAGGCCCTCTTGCAAGGTCTTGAAGGACGAATCCGGAAGTAGTTCGCAGCCGGAGATGACGAATCAAGGAACGGTGTTTACGTACGACCTTGAAGCGGTACGTCAACAGTTTGGCAACTTTGTGATTCAACAATCACTTCCTTTCAACCACTTCGACAACCCTCAATTCACGGAGATGATGCAAAAGTATGTTCAACCACGCTACCAACACGTAAGTCGTTCGACCCTTAGAAGAGATATGCTTAAAGCATGGAAAAACGCTAAATCCGAACTAATTTCATACTTTTCAAACTTACAAACTGGTGTGAACTTAACAACGGATGTGTGGTCGGTACCTAATGGTTCGCCCGACTCATACATTTGTGTGACGGCTCATTGGGTTGACCCCCGGTCGTGGCAAATGATGAAACGAACCGTTGCGTTTCAATTGTTTGATTACCCGCACACGGGTAGAAATATTTTTAAACTCTTGGATAAAGTCATTCGACAATACAAGATTGAAGATAAAATCTTTTCAATATCGTTTGATAACGCGTCCAACAATACGGCCGCGGTTGGCCATTTAAAATTAAAGTATAAACCTATTTGTGATGGAGCGTTTTTTCATAGCCGATGCATTGCACATATTATCAACTTGGCCGTGCAAGATGGGTTAAACGTGATCGAAACGCAAAGAAACAATTTTAAAAGAATGTTACGAGATGTTTTTAGCAACAATAAAACATTTTCAAGATACAAAAAATTTTGTGATGAAGCTAATTGTCAATGGTTGGGGCCCAATTGGGATTGTCCAACAAGATGGAACTCGACTTGTGATATGTTTGAGAAAGCCATCCAACAAAAAGAATCACTAGTTGCGTTTCATCAAATAATGTCAAGTAGGGGTAAATGTGCACCGTACGATCCTAGAAACTGGTTATTGATTGAGATCGTTACGGAGGTTCTTCAAATTTTTAAATCTTGCACAACTAGTTTATCCGGGGTTTACTATCCAACAAGCCCCATTGCTTTACCAAAAATTGCTGTCATGTGCACAAAGTTGACTGAAATTCATTGTAGGGGTGCACCTTATTTTGATATGGGTGCAAAAATGAAAGAAAAATTTATAAAATATTTTCAACAACTACCCGCTGTTTTGACCTGTGCGGCTGCGTTAAACCCTTGCATCAATGTTGGTGGTGTTGAAGCTTTAATAGAAAAAATTTGTGATGAGCTAGGGTTAAACGACGATCAAAACCCCTATTATAGCCAAACTTTAAAGAATGATTTCAACACCACATTGGCAAACATGTATGATGTTTACCTTACAAAACACGGGTCGTCTTCCCAAATTCATGACTCGTTAAGAGCTGTTGCCCAATCCCAATCCCAAACCGACCTTGAAATGGGGATGTACTACATGATTTGGGAAGACGCCGGTAAACGTCAAAGGGTAAACACCCCAAGCAGTGAACTTGGAAGGTATGGTGGTACCAACTTTGTGAAACACATGACTCCGGATGAATTTAGAAGTCTTGATTTGCTGGCTTGGTGGAGAGGTAAGGAGGATGAGTTTCCGATCCTCGCCGCCATGGCCAAAGATTTACTAACGGTCCAAGCTTCCACGGTAGCTTCGGAGTCTGCTTTTTCTGTTTCTGGCAGGGTTATATCGATTAGGAGGACTCGACTCACTCCAGCAGCTGTAGAGATGTCGATTTGCTACAAGGATTACTTGGACTCTTTAGACAGGGCACAACATCAACGCTCACTCGAGGGGGAAATGGACTATGAGGCGGCCTTGTATGAAGACGAGGTCAATCAAGGACACATTCAACCAATGACCGATGAAGAAGCCGCGTACGACGATTACCTAAGGAATAGCTCGGGATCGGGTAGCGAAGAAAATGAGTAACAAACATCAACTTGTTAATGTAATCGTGTCTAAGCATTCTTTAATGTTTGTATTTTTGAGTTACGAATATGCGATAACGATTTAATGTTTGTATTTTTAATGTAAAAGCTATAAATGAAAGTTATGTGTTTTTAATCTTCCAAGCAAAGAATGCTAACAACGAAACCCTAAACCCTAAAGAAAAAAAAAAAAAAAAAAAAAAAAAACCGGTTAACCGGTTAGACCGGTTATTAAAAACCGGTTATAAAAAACCGGTTTAATAACCGGTTCTAACCGGTTTTTAAACCGGTCCAAACCGGTTTGGCCGGTTTGAGTTTTCAGCAATAAAAACCGGTTAATAACCGGTCCGGTTATTAACCGAACCGGTTTTTTTCTGGATAAAAAAAACCGGTCCGGTTAATAACCGAACCGGTTTTTTCAAAAAAACCGATTTGTGCACCTCTAGTTTTAACTCCTATGGATCCCAGATCCCACCATATAACATCAGTAGCTTTATAGTCCTGTTACATACGGAATAATTCAAATTATATAATTATAAGTAAAACAAATAATTACATAACGTATATGAAAAAAAAATGTATTAAATCTATGCTTATATCTATACAATATATACATAAATTGATTTTATTTATATCACAAAATGGTTTTATTAAATAAATTTAATAAAAAAATGTCCGTGCAAAATCGTACCCGAGAATGCTTCTTTCTATTGAAAAATTCATTCTTGGTGTCATATATGTATAATTAAAAGAATTTTGGTTATGAACCAATTTCGAAAATAAGACTTCTCGTATGATAGTAGTTCTAACTACTCAGCCTAAATACAAAAGAGGTGTTGTCTTTATTGATATATTTATCAATTTACCACCCATCAAAAGAAAGTAGGATATTAAATTGTAACAATGGATGTTCTTCAAGAACTATGTTTTTCTGAGCTACACCATAAAAAAGATTTTGATAAGTTTAAGAGGGCTTCTCGACTTTGTCATAATGACAACATAAAAAATAACATGTTAACCCATTCAATTTTGTGAATATTTTGTTTCATTTGAGCATAGTTTTGCATGACATGTTTCCCATGCAACGTTTAATCACCATTGAAGGAAAAATTAATGTTGATATAAATATTTGAAATTTGATAAAAGTTAGAAGCATTGATAGGCATTGGCGTTATTTTAAAATATTTACTTTCATAACATAGGGACCCACAATTGATACCACTTTTGTCAATTTATCAAAGTTTGCAGCGGAAAATGTTATTTTAAAATATTTACTTTCATAACATAGGGAATTAAATACCCTTGTTTGTTTTACAAAATTACTTTTTTAAAAACAAGTTTAATATATATATATATGCCTCAATACAAAATTTGCTAAGCCACCAGCTGTAAACTATGCCTAGTGTTCTTCTATCTTCACTGGCATATCCATTACTATTCCTTACTCCTGATTACTTGAAAACAGTTTCAAAATACGTCAGCTATATGCTGGTGAATAAGCTGACTCAATAAAACATTTTCACAATTCGTAATGACACAACACCAATAGTGTTCAACGACTCAGTGGGTCTCAATCCCATCTCATCGGAACTAAACATACGCACAAACCACATAATCGGACTTCACTCGCCCTAGAGGCAGTCATTTGCCTCATGGTCAGTATGTCTGTAGTGTGCCCATTACAGTACATATATGTAAGGATCCAGACACATGTGTATTTTTACCTTAGTGTTTAGTACTACCTTGTATCAAAACGTTTTAGAGGATTTGAACCAATCCTCATGCAAATATTTCCATAACTCTTTTACATATGGATAACAGTCCATAGTTTCAAATAGTAAATATCTTTTCAAAATATACAGTACATAGACATATTCACGTCATTAAACATTTCACACTATAAAAAAGTTTGGACGTATTCACCTTTTGTTGATTTCAAGATTTCTCACCAACAGATGTCTGATCTTTATCTCGGACCTATAGTACGAGAATAGCATTCTATAAATAACTTGATATACAATCTAGCTATAGACCTTAAGTCTATTTGCATAACCTTTACCTTGATATTCATTTCATTTTGTAAAACATTTATATGCTACATTTCTTCATCATGAAGAAATGTATATATCAAGTTTCTTCTTTCATAAGTAATATCTTTATAAAAATAAAGAGCAACATTTCATCAATAATCTTATCTTATGAAAGCTTATATTTCACTAACTTGCTTGATCAAGGTATAGACTATATACCCTTAACTAGGGTCTAAGCCATTAAATAATAAAATAATAACTTAAGCAGAATCCCTACCTTACGCGGGTATTTTGATTTGCCTAAGCCTTGTACAAGTAGCACTTCTATTTAAACCGTCCGAACCTTGTTTCAAACTTGCTTAACCACTCGACGGAGCGTCAGAACTTCAATTCATGCACGTTTTACGAGAAATCGGAACCACGGAACTTCACAATGGTCGGGCACGTTCCCCAAGGTTATGTGTGTGTAAAGAAAGGTGATTTTGGAATGAGAATGTTTCAAACCTGTAGCCCCCTTTTATAGGCAAAGTTTTGGGGACCGTCACGTAGCGCGACGCCCTTTTTCCTTGGGCCGTCGCGTAGCGCGACGCCGCAATTCACAAGATCTTGCCACGTGTTGACACGTGGTTGATCCGGTTACTTAACTGGGTCATCGCGTAGCGCGATACCCCCTTCCTTCTAGACCATCGCGTAGCGCGACGCCCCTTTTTCTAAACTCATGGGAAACTGCATCGCGTAGCGCGATGATCTAATCAGTATACCCGTCGCGTAGCGCGATGGGTCTGGAAATCAGAATTTTTATTTTTAGTCCTTGAACTTTGGTATCTTGTCACTTCTTGGTTGATCTTCCACATTTCAAAAATACTAAAGCGGCCCTTATGCACGAAGTGCCAAGTGCGCCATCAAAACTCCACATTACGCCCGTGTCCGTGTCCGTGCGCGTGCGCGTGCGCGTCGGGTGCTTCACACCCTCAGCTAGGACTAGTGAGAGTGGTTAGCCCTATAAAAACATTACCATGGAAAACTCCTTCCTTATAAAGTGCTTTTATTACTTTTCCACTTTCCATATGAGATGGAGTTTTCTTACTTATTCCCTTAACATAATATGCTTCCTTTTCTTTATCATACTTTTTCCTATTACCTTTCTCATGATTATTTTTGGTCCTTTATCTTTTAAACTTGTCAAAATTGGACCTAACTTTGTGGGTGTTACAACCTAAATGTAGTTAGCTTGTACCAAACAATCTATTTACCAACTTTTGACCTATAAAATCAAATTTAACTTTCACAAAAACCCGAAACAATTTTCATTTGAGAAACATGATTTGTTGTTGATTTTTGGAATTCACCAAGTATTTTGAAATATATAGTAAAATAATATGTTAATATTTATATTTATAAAAATATACATATATTATATAAATATAGTGTAAAAGGAAAGTGAATAATTATTGATTTATTACATATATTATGGTATATTAGTTTTGGAGGGAAAAAAATTGTGAGAATTAACCAAAACATGACAAGTGTCCCAATTTATTTTACTTTATTAGAATAGGTAGATTTTCGTACACCATTTATTTTCTACTTTATATAAAAGAGCCGTTTGTGGATTTTATATTTTTGGAATATTTTGAGATTTAGAAGGAAAAAAACATAAATATTTGAAACATGTCGAATAATGGATTATTTTGGACTTAATTAGTAGGTATCTATAAAATTTACCCTATTAGAATTTTGTTCTTGTTCGTGTAATTTTACTTCATATATTATATATATGTATATTTTCCGAGGATGCTCTGTATATAGCTATTGTCAAACTCTTTGGGTGGCCGCAAACTAAAAAAAAAGAAATTAGTTTGACACAACACAAGTAATTGCTAGAAACAATATTGAACGGGCCTTCAATGCCCTCAAACAATGATGGCATGTAGTGAAAAAGCTGACACGTGTAAGGAAGCTTCATAGAATACAACGTATCATGTATGTGTTCATACATAAACATGATCATAGAGGATGAAGGTTAAGTGATTTATGAGTACAAAGCAAAACAAGTTTGAAGCGACAATTGGAATATTAGAAGTTAGTGACGCATAAAAGCTTGTTAATGATAGGCATTTTCGCAACACGAAAAAGAGTAATAGTCTACGTGAATTTGATGGAACATATCGCCGAACTTTACCTCAGCGATCAAGTCTAGTTTTAGTTATTATTGTAGTTTTTAGTATGTGTTTTAAATATTGTAATGCATCTCATAATTAAAAATGCATTTTTAACTATTAATATGCATATATTTCTATTTTTATTTACAAATTGCAAAAACATAAAAGTATCTGTATTCATAAAATAAAGATGACTTGGCAATGGAATTTATTGTTCATAGAAGCTAAGCCCTTCCCAGGTGATGATCAGTAAAAAATAATACAACGCTAATGTAACAGTGAAATTCGACGTACGGTAGAAACCACACCCTTGATGTTGAAATCATAAGGGCGGTGGGGGTGGTAGCGGGTATGAGCCACAGGTAGCCCAGGTTTAGAGACAATACCGCTCCCACCCCCTCAAACACCTTTTAGGGTATCATTTTCGGGCCAGTGATAGTACCCGCTACCAAAAGGAAATATGGTCATTAAATCCAAGTTGCAATCTCTATTAAATTTATTTTTTTATAATAAGCAAAGGCCACTGAGTGGCATCAACCATTAGAGTAATTCATGGTAAAACTTAAGTGACAATATAAGATTGATCGGATCGTAGGTTAGTTTAAATTTTGAAAGGAGTGCCCCACCACCCTAATAAAGCTATTGGAAATTGAGAAGGAGATGTAGTTGCAAGACGAAAATTAATTTCAGTTTTGAAAATCAATATTTAGAGGGAACTAAAAACTCAATGTCGATGATTCTTAGCCCAGGTGGTTGAGTTATGGCACCCAAAGACTCATTTAAAAGGAGAGGTAATGGGTTCAAGTTCCACTTATTACAAAAAAGTATGGCAAATTTCTCACCTATAGTGAGTTTCCTTTTGAGGGTGGCTTTCGAGTCCAACTTGAAGAATGAAGATGATCGAATGGACTATGGGCCATCAATGATCTAAATGACCGTTAAAAAAAAACTAAAAAATAACTAACTTTGGGTTTTAACACTTTCTATCTCTCTCTCTCTCTCTCTCTCTAACTAAAATCTAAATGTGAGTTTTTTAATCCATAAATAGTTTAATAAGTTAGCAAATTTATAAATCAGGTTGTGTTAGGGTTTGACATGTTTTAGAGTAAGGGTATGTTTGGTTGGAGGTAATGGAATGAAGAGTGAATAGAATGAGAGAAGGAATGGAATGGATCATTACATTTCTTTGTCTTGTTTGGTTAACCTATAAGAATGAAATGAATTATTACTTTATGTTGTCTAGTATCCAAAAAAATTATAAGAATTAAATAGAAATAATAAAAACACTCATATCTTAATATATTTTTTTTACCAAAAAAAAAAAACTACATTGGTGATGGTGGTGGTAGCTCCGGTGACGAAAATGGTGGTGGCGATGGCGACGGTGGTGGGGGTGGCAGTGGCGGTGGTTAAGCAGTGGTAGCACTGGTAGTGATGGCGATGGTAGGGTGGAGACAATGGTGGTAGTGGTCAGGTGGTGGTGGTCAGGCAGCGAAAATGGTTGTGGCGGTGATGGCCAAGCGAAGGCGATGACAACGGGTGCGATGGTTACTGCAACGATGGTTGCGACAACCAGGCGGTAACACTGGTTGTAAGGTGGTGGTGGTGGTGGCGGCGGCGGCGGTAGCGCTGGTGGTAAGGTGGTGGTGATTGTAGTGGTGCTGATTGTTGTTGTTAAGTGGTGAAGTTGTTGAGAAAGTATGGTGAAGGAGGAATGAAATGAAAAAAAGAAGGGGGTGAGAAGGAATGGTTTTGATGGAATGGGATTCCATGTGTAATGAATGATTCCATTCCATTGAGCAACCAAACATCACATTTTCCGTTCCCACATAATAAATTATTCAATTCACCTTGACATTGTTGCATACCAAACGCTACCTAAGTTATATTTTAACTAACCTAAAATAGGCTTATTTTCATGTTGAATTCGTTTTGTGTTAGGAATTAATGCCCCAGATGTGAATTGAAAATGAGAAGCATGTTGGTGTGTATGGTTAAACTCTTAAAACTAAAAAATCCATGGATTAATTCATGATTAAAATAAAGGGACAAAATAAGAACTACAAGTAAAAAGTGACTATTTAAGTGGAATAGATAAACTGATTCCATATATAAGATTCAAGTTTGAAGAAGACAATAGCAAACACAATGTAGTACCTAATGCATCATCACTTGTACTATCCATTGAAAGACATGACAAACATTTCATCTACTACCAGACTGTATAAAAAATGAGCATCATGACCCTCTACAGAAATAATGTAAATATGCATTAACTCATAGCATTTAAAGGTTTTTCAGACTTACAAGTTACGGTAGCCATTCAATAGTCATATCTTCCACATTCTGAATCAATAAAAACAACACTAAAGACAACCATCATAATACACTTTAATTTCCCACACGGTACAATTTACAATAGAAACAAGAATAATATATAATCGAATATTTTTTCTTAGAATGACGAATTTTATTAAACAACTTGCAAGAAAGTAGAAATCAAACAATAACGCCATTTAACAAACTGTAGTTGAATATCTATTATTACTACTTTAACGTAAGCGCATGATTCAAATAATACCGTTAACATTTGTAATATAATCATTTTGTTATCGTTTATCATTGAACTAGGTCACATCACTCTAAGGTTCTGTTTGTTTTTGCTTAAAACGTCTGCAAGGAGCTTACGTCTGCGGGCGCAGACATAAGCTTCTAAAGAGTAACAACTGTTTTTTCTTTTAAAAAAGATCTGAAAAATACTTTTATGGTTTTAAAAAATAAGCTATTGTTCAATTTCTTCACACTTTTTAACATCCTACCAATACCCAATGTGCACCACCACTACCACCACCAACCACCACTGTTCGCAAGCACCACCCCACCGTCCATCACCACCACCACCCACCGTCCGCTACCACCACCCACCACCGTCCGCCACAACCACCATCTGCTACCACCACCCACCGTCCACCACCACCACCAACACCGTCCACCACCCCCCACGGTCCATCAACATCACCACCCACCGTCGGCCACAACCGTCGTCCAATACCACCACCCATCACCCACCGTCCGCCACCACCATTTTCCACCACCATCCGACACCAACACCGTCCACCACCCACCACCTCCACCCACCGTCGTTCACAAGCATCATCCACCGACCGTCCACCACCCACCATCCGCACCCACCACCACCACCGTCCATAACCCACCACAACCGTCCACCTCCACCGTTCATTGCTTACCACAATCGTCTGCCACCAATCGTCCACCACCACCCACTTCCACAATTCGTATACCACTACCAATTATTTTAGCAGTCTGCAGACGTTAAATTAATTCTATCTACAGTGATACGTGTGATAGGTAATTAACTTTCAGCTTATGCAGACGATATCCAGTTTATAAAACAAATAGTATTATATTTTCAGATTACAGACCTTCAGACCACTTTCTTCAGTTGCAAACCTGAAATCAGATTGCAGATAGTTTTTGTCTTAAAAAACAAACAACACCTTAGGTATATAACCTAGGTATATAATTAAGTAATTATCTATGGTTCTGATATCACTTTATTTGATCGATTACACATATATATAACCTAAGTAGAGATCTGAAGAGGTAAGTCCCAGCAGAGCCCAGTTGGACCCGCAAGACTCACCTTAAACAGGGACGTCTGCGCAGAAACCAACTGGATCCGCAGGACCAACCATGCTCAGAGACGTGACGTCCTTACGCGCAGTACGCAAGCTGGTCCCGCAGGAAATGCCTCCCAATGGTGAAGGACTCCGCCTGTCCCCGCAGCCTCGGATACAAGCCATTAGGGAAGGCCACCCGCGCAGCAAGGCTACACGCACAAGGCACTTAGCTCTCAATCGTTCAGTGTCACCTGAAGGAATGAGCGAAGCCGGGAACAATCCCGCACAAGGGCGGGAGGGGGAATACTCCCGCCCAAATAAGCCAGTCCGTACGATACAGGAAGATCTTCTGTACTGTACCTGACGAGGTATGGGAAAAAGATCTGACTAAAGATACGACAGCTTATAGACAACAGTATGGCGAGCAGCATGCTCCTACACTGTATGTCACTATTAGCCGCTGCATACTCACCAACTCTTGTCATACCACGTGCGTAGCTGACAGTTGGTGGAAAAGGAATAGTATACAACAGGCCTGGTCGCTATCAGCCGTTACCTACCCACCAACTACCAGCAGGGCACGTGCGTAGGCTACTGTTGGTGGAACAGGAACACTGTTGCAGCCGGCCATACCTCCTTGGAAACCTACCTTCGGCTATAAATACCACAAATGGTATGACCATCTCATCTTATCTTGTATTATCATATCTTATCACATTATCATCATAATATACCTGATATCTGCTCTAGCAATCTCTTAATATACTTTTATATTTAAAGAGCAATCTAGTCTGATTCTCACGCCGGAGGGTGGTCACAAGGAGGAACCCCCCCCTTCTCAGTGACGAGCTCACGGTGTCTGTTTTGCAGGTTATCAGAAGAACCATCTTCTCAGGGTCTAACCCCTCGTGGGAAACATCTATCTAACCCCCAGGTTACCAGTAATCTGTCCGGGGTTCGGTTAGTGTTTCTTCATTGGCGCCATCCGTTCATAAAGCTAGAACTACATTTTTCTCCAGTTTTTTCAAACTTCTACAAAGATGGTTAGAGAAATTCCGGTAACCACAACCCCAGCTACTGGGGGGAATACCGGTAACACAGTTTTTACAAACACTACCCCGGTTACCCAAGCCGGGGCAAGTGAAGTAAATTTTACGAACACTACCCCAGTTACTCATGCTGGGGCAAGTGCAGTAAATGATCGCCTACTGGGATCCACGGATACCCAGGTTGAGAAACGAAGACTCCCCCGCCAAACTCTCGATGAAGTCAAGGCATGGGCGGAGGCACGACAAAAGGAATTCCAGGCCGAGTTGAACGAACGCTTGCGTTCCGTACAACAGGCCGAAGAATTCGAATACTGGGAGGATGACTCGGAGGAATCCGACTCCGACGCGAACCCTCGCCATAGGGCAAAAGGGAAGCGTAAGGAAATGGAATCCCAACCGAAAAGGCATTTTGGACAAGCCTTCAAACCAAAAAGCACAGGTGGAAGTCCACGAGACTTCTCGAAAACGTTCAGACCAAACGTTGCAAATGCAGGAACGTCCAAGTTTGCAAGGGACATTGCAGAAGCAATCGCCCCAAAGAGTGCCAAACAAATGCCTAACATAGGCACATATGACGGTATATCTGATCCAGACGATCATTTGAACAGGTTCATAGCGGGGGCAACCGTCAGCAATTGGACGGAACCCACGTGGTGCTACATGTTCCAAATGACGCTTGTTGGGGCTGCTAGAGCTTGGTTTGATCGTCTACCGGTCAACCACATCTACGACTGGGCAGACTTCCAGCAGAAGTTTAGCCAACACTTCAGCCAGCAACGGAAGTATACCGAGGAGCAATGGACAATCCTCAAATGCATACGAGAAGAAGATGAATCTCTGCCAAACTTCATCACTCGCTTCAACTCAAAGAAGCTAAGTTTGGGCAATATCAGCGAAGATCTTGTTCGCGCAGCCTTCATCCAGGGCGCGCATGACCCAGAGCTCATCCGCACCCTAACGGGTAAAGATGGTATGCCATCCACATGGGATGCCATCATGACAGCAGCAAAACGCTATGCGGAAACGGAGAAGCAACTGGGTAGAGATCTCCCACAGAGCACAAACATCTACACTCAGAAGACGAGAGAAGACAATGTCCTCACCGCCCGATTAAATAAAAAGCGGAAGCTAGGCATTTGGCAGTCAAGGGTAAACTTTGACACCTCATCCGGCTTGCAACATCGATTGGGCGGAAGGGATAATGTACAGCCGCACCGAAACTCCAGATGGACGCCACTCACCAAAAGCGTCACTGAAATATTCGCCACCGAAGAGCTCCCGTGGCCAAAGCCTCCAATAATCCGACATCGCCACGATGTTGATCGGAGCAAATACTGTGACTTTCACAAGACAAAAGGCCACAACACTGAAGAATGCATAGACGTAAAAGACATGGTTGAAGCATTTGTCAGAGATGGGACGCTCGCGCACCTCGTGGCGCAATAAAAGCTGAGCAGGCGGGTGCGTGTAGATCCCCAGCTGGGGAAAACACGAATAAAAATTCCAGCTTCAATGTCGAGACTACATGCTGCGTAAAGAACGAGATCCCGAACCAGGTGCGTATCGGCTCGATGGCACTCCCATCCCAACAATATGGAAGGGAGCTTATTTACACAGTTTGCATGTAAATCAATTCCAATTTGTAAAGAAAAGGCCAAGAGCCACTTCTAATGGAAATGATTCTCTTTAGAACATCGAAGCTGATGATTTTACATTTATACTTTTCTGAACACTGGTGACGGCATTCACATTACGTGAAGTCGTTGCGTGGGAAGGCGGTCCTACCCGCACAAACCCAATAACGTGACAAACCTTCACGCAGGTCAGTTGAAGGGGAAGAGTTCAATTATCCCATTAAATGAAAGTGCCGGTCTATCCGCACGAATCATAATGAGGAAACTGAACAATAACCTATCAACAACCGCGCGTCGAACGGTTAAACTATGCAACACTGGTGACGGCATTCACATTACGTGAAGTCGTTGCGTGGGAAGGCGGTCCTACCCGCACAAACCCAATAACGTGACAAACCTTCACGCAGGTCAGTTGAAGGGGAAGAGTTCAATTATCCCATTAAATGAAAGTGCCGGTCTATCCGCATGAATCATGAAAGGAAACTGAACAATAACCTATCAACAACCGCGCGTCGAACGGTTAAACTATGCAACACTGGTGACGGCATTCACATTACGTGAAGTCGTTGCGTGGGAAGGCGGTCCTACCCGCACAAACCCAATAACGTGACAAACCTTCACGCAGGTCAGTTGAAGGGGAAGAGTTCAATTATCCCATTAAATGAAAGTGCCGGTCTATCCGCATGAATCATGAAAGGAAACTGAACACTAACCTATTGACAACCGCGCGTCGAACGGTTCAAAACAAAATTCTCAAAAGGAAAACCTACACGCAGGTCAGATAAAGGTAAAGTTTCGCCATCCTACTAAGTGCAAGTGACGGTTCCACCCGCACAATCACGAAAGAGGAAGCAAAACTTCACACCTATTATCAACCACGTTCAAAGGTTAACTTATCCTCAAAGGATGAGGAAAACCTACACGCAGGTCAGATAAGGGTAAATTTTCGCTATCCTACTAAGTGCAAGTGACGGTTCTACCCGCACAATCACGAAAGAGGAAGCAAAACTTCACACCTATTATCAACCACGTTCAAAGGTTAACTTAGATGAGGAAAACCTACACGCAGGTCAGATAAGGGTAAAGTTTCGCCATCCTACTAAGTGCAAGTGACGGTTCTACCCGCACAATCACGAAAGAGGAAGCAAAACTTCACACCTATTATCAACCACGTTCAAAGGTTAACTTAGATGAGGAAAACCTACACGCAGGTCAGATATGGGTAAAGTTTTGCCATCCTACTAAGTGCAAGTGACGGTTCTACCCGCACAATCACGAAAGAGGAAGCAAAACTTCACACCTATTATCAACCACGTTCAACAGGTTAACTTATTCTACACTTGGAAAATTGCTAATTTAAACTAAGTATGCAAGTCATAAGTTTATAAAGCAAGAAACCCAAAGAAGGAAATAACAATCTTATGCGCAAAAAGATTAATATTTCACAAATGAATTATTACAAGAATGGCCGGGTAACTACCCGCCTACGGAAAGAAAAAAAATCAATACAAGCTAAAACTATCCTAGCAGTGGGAAGGGATCTTCAGGATCAGGCTTCAGGGCCACTTCCACTTGGACCAGCCCCATCGGTAGAGCGTGGCAGTTCAAGGAAAGCTTTAAGGATAGCTAGCCCATCATCAGCAGCAGCTACTTGGTTCACCTTCTCCACCACTGGATGCGGGAAGGCGGCGTATTGATTTACTGCTTGGTCGTATATGGCTTCAGTATCAACATTGTACAAAGGGAAGTTGGAAGGCGGGAAGCCTTTCTCAACGAACCCTAGACCAAGCAGGAAGCCGGCCCGTTCCCCATCCTCGTGAGAAGCGTTGAGGGCTGCGCTCATGGCATCATCATAAGTAGTCTCTGAGAAGACCCGATGCACAACCTACAAAGAAAATATACAAGTGTCAAACACCTTTTCTATGTACAAAGGAAAGCGTGAAGACGTAAAGCTAAAATACCTGAGGCAACGCTTCTCGAAGAAGCCATTCCTTGGCAACCAGAGCTTGGGTGCAGGCGCGTTCGGCTTCGCTCTTAGCAAGATTGGCAAGAAGCACTTCCTTTGCAGCAGCCTCTTCAACACCCTTAAGCTTCCGCTCAGTGTGGTCAAGCACACCCCTCTGGTCCAGGATCTCTTGGAGCTTCTTGGCATCTTCCATGGCCAAGGCATCATGAGCACGTTGGAGAGCCTCTAATTGGGCCTTGAGCTCCTCGTTCTCCATGCGTAAAGGCTCAGCAACGGCTTCAGCCTTGGTAGCCCTCTCAGTCGCGTTCCTCGCAGTCTCCTTAGCTAGCCGAAGCTGTTCGTTAACAGCTTGGGCAGCCTTGGAGCGGGCCTCGAGTCGCGCTTGAACGTCAACCTCGAGGGCCTTGAAGGACTTCTCCTTCTCCGCAGCAGCTGCGGTCAATCGTTGGTTCTCCTCCCGAAGAATACGGGCCTGAGATACGTCCTTGGCGCGAGCTGCTTTCAACTTGTCGTTTTCACGACAAAGCAGCTCGACGCGCGGCTGCATCCGGGCCTGGAGAACCCGAAGCTCATTGGTTAGCCTACCCTCCTGGTAGCTAGCCATGGCTTCCCCCAACGCACCATGAGGAGCAGCGTGGCGAGCCCAGTCCACGCACTCCACAGGGGTACGAAGGGTTGTTCCTCGGCGTATGTTCCATCGCGGAACATACACTTCATTGGAATCCGACACTGCAAAAAACAAAAAAGCAGTTAGGAAAAGATGATAAAAAATAAAAGTGAAAAAGGGGCCAAAGAAACCCTACGCACATGTAGGGTCTGTAACAGGCCGATAACCGCCGAACCCATCACCTGAACCTAAAGGAAACCCATCCAAAAGGTCAGGCAGATGGGAAGGTAGCAAAGACTGGCGAGTACTCCCATGCGTACCTGATGGGCCGGCCATCGGTGCCGGTGGCGGGGGCATGGTGGCAGCCGCCGCAGTCGCTGCCGCAGAATCCGCAGCAATCGTAACCGCCGGCTCGGTGAAGGACGCCGTAAAAATCGCACTCACGGCCGGCGGTGGCATAAACTCGGCTGGAACAGTCGGCTCAGAGTGAGCAACTGAACCAGCGGGACCAGGCGCAGGCGCCTGGGTCGACGCCTCAGGTAGGCTGACCAAGCCTACCGTCATCGGCGGAGATGTACTACTAGGCACTCCACCCGGGAATGCGTCAACATCCACGCCTGCACAAGAAGATAAGTGTTAAAACAATAAATTTATGAAGTATGTTAAATCTACAAAAACAATGATGTTTGTACTTACGGGTTTTCTTGAGCCTGAACGAACGGACAGGCGGGGACAAACCCGATGGAGCCGGTCTCTTGATGCCGGTCACCGTCGTCGTCGTTGGTTCTCCGGAGGTAACAGTCGTAGCCTCCGGATCAGTGGTCTTCTCACCACCGGGGTGCCCCGCCACCTCTTCATTATCTGACTCACTGTCAGATAGGAGCACCGGATCAGCTGTGGAGGCCGCCTCCTTCCCTTTCCCACCGGCAGCCTTCCTCTTCCGCACCAGCGGAGGACCATCTGCGGATTCCTCAGAAGAAGACAGGATGTCAGGAATTCCAGCAGCGGGTACAGCATTGAGGGGTTGAGGGTAGAGTATCGCCTTACCTGGCCGCCGTTGGCTCAGGATCTCGTGGCCCAGCGGATAGACTTCCACAAACCGATCCGCCGTTTGCTCCAGGATGGGCAACTCGTTCTCGTCAAGAGCACAAGTACCCACCCGCACGGGACCGTCAGCTTCCCGCGGGTACAGGAGCGACTCCAAATTGTTCCCCTCTGAAAGAAAAGCAGTTAGAAGACAGACTCATATCAGCAAAAAAGACAAGACATACCATAAGGAATAGAGTTCAAACCGTATTCGAGAAGGATGGGAAACCGGGACGCATCCTTCCATACCCGGCTCATCCCCAGCATCACCATCCCGGACTCCGCAAACCGGTAAACCGGAGATTGGACCCGGGATATCTTCGCGAACCATTCCGCCTCCTGGTAGCTGGAAGCGTGAAGGCTCGGAAGCGCTTGACCCTTCTTAAACTTCATGGCAATAGGGATGGCGCGGGCAGAGATGTAGAAGAACTCCCGCTTCCACGATCGGAGACTGCGCTCGGTCACGCAGATCTTCAAACCCTTAATACGGGTTGTCAGGGTGTACCACCCCTGGACGCACCTCCAAGTATAGAAGGTCATCAGGCGGTCCACGTAGGGCTCAATACCCAGAATCCGGCACACCCATTCGAAGTGCCGGACCTTGGCAATCGCCATCGGATGCACCTCGGTCAGGTGCACACCGTGCCTCTCCAGGACACGGTACACAAACTTTGTCAATGGGAACCTAAGGTTCCCATAAACAAAGAATGCAGCATATACCCCGATCTTGCCACTGGGGGCATCGTACACAGTCTGGTGGGATTCAGGAAACTCAGGCTCAAGAGACTCAAGCATGAACTTCCTGACGATGTACTGGTACTGATCGATAGGTAGAGCACACTGGCACTCGCCAGCAGTACTCCTATCGTCGGCTACAGCTTCAGCATCATGAGAAGACATTTTGCAGAAAGAAGAAAGTGATTTCGGGAAAATGCTTGCCTGAAAAGGGGAGTATTTGCCGGAAATCACTAAGAAGAAGAAGAGAGGTGAAAGTGTGGATTACAAAGAGGCCTCTCCCCCTTTATATACTAATCGCAATTAATGCGGTGAATTTAATGCTGAGGAGAGAGAAATCGAATGTGCAATGAAACTATGACACGTGGCAAAAAGCAGGCTGGCAACAGCTGTTGACAGGACGTGTGCCAGTAATTTCGCGGCCACGCGCCCGAAAAATCGCGCCCACGCGCCGTAAAAAGCGTCTGGAATGACCATATAATGTCACGTCACCATAACTTCCTGCACGTCCTGACACAGTCAGAAGAAACCGTCGCACGACGTTTCAGAGGTTTGGACTGTTCCTATCTTTCCACCAACCCTTCGAATTTCAAAATTCAAATTTTGAAAATATTAAAAAGTAAGCGGGAAAATCCCCCTTACCTTGGCAAACAAGTAACCGTAAGACGGATGCGGGTATAGGGTAAAGGCAAAACCCTTCACATACCTAGCACCCGCAGGGAATTGAAGCCAAGTAAAACCTTGGCAAACAAGTAACTGTAAGACGGATGCGGGTACAGTGTAAAGGCAAAACCCTTCACATACCTAGCACCCGCAGGGAATTGAAGCCAAGTAAATTTTGGCGAACAAGTAACCGTAAGACGGATGCGGGTACAGTGTAAAGGCAAAACCCTTCACATACCTAGCACCCGCAGGGAATTGAAGCCAAATATTCCTCGGCAACCAAGTAACTATAAGACGGCTGCAGGTACAGTGTAAAGGCAAAACCCTTCACATACCTAGCACCCGCAGGGAATTGAAGCCAGGAATACCTTGGAAGTAAAGTAACCGTAAGACGAGCGCTGGTACAGTGTTAAGGCAAAACCCTTCACATACCTAGCGCTCCGCTGGGAATTGAAACCAAGAAGGATCTTCTGGGCAATGCTTGCGGAAGCGGAAATAACATCCCCGCATAGCGGGAACGTCGAGAACTACGTTGTTTGAAGCTCCAGGATGGAATTGGTGGTTTTAACATAATTGATCACTATGTTCAAAACTACCAAAACCTCATGGAGAATCCACACAAGTGGGACTCTACGCTCCTGACTTGCGAGGAGGTTACAGACCTACCCGCATCATACCCAAAGACCAAGCAGGAAACTCGGGAATTTCTGCAAGTGACAAGGACTTCCGCGGGAAGAATCCCCATGGAAAACCTTAAAAAACCCTTTTCAAAACCCTTTGCTTAAAGTCCAAAAGTTCACCTCACTTTATTAAACACGCATGAGAAGAACATTGGACTGGGGGGACTTGAAGAGGTAAGTCCCAGCAGAGCCCAGTTGGACCCGCAAGACTCACCTTAAACAGGGACGTCTGCGCAGAAACCAACTGGATCCGCAGGACCAACCATGCTCAGAGACGTGACGTCCTTACGCGCAGTACGCAAGCTGGTCCCGCAGGAAATGCCTCCCAATGGTGAAGGACTCCGCCTGTCCCCGCAGCCTCGGATACAAGCCATTAGGGAAGGCCACCCGCGCAGCAAGGCTACACGCACAAGGCACTTAGCTCTCAATCGTTCAGTGTCACCTGAAGGAATGAGCGAAGCCGGGAACAATCCCGCACAAGGGCGGGAGGGGGAATACTCCCGCCCAAATAAGCCAGTCCGTACGATACAGGAAGATCTTCTGTACTGTACCTGACGAGGTATGGGAAAAAGATCTGACTAAAGATACGACAGCTTATAGACAACAGTATGGCGAGCAGCATGCTCCTACACTGTATGTCACTATTAGCCGCTGCCTACTCACCAACTCTTGTCATACCACGTGCGTAACTGACAGTTGGTGGAAAAGGAATAGTATACAACAGGCCTGGTCGCTATCAGCCGTTACCTACCCACCAACTACCAGCAGGGCACGTGCGTAGGCTACTGTTGGTGGAACAGGAACACTGTTGCAGCCGGCCATACCTCCTTGGAAACCTACCTTCGGCTATAAATACCACAAATGGTATGACCATCTCATCTTATCTTGTATTATCATATCTTATCACATTATCATCATAATATACCTGATATCTGCTCTAGCAATCTCTTAATATACTTTTATATTTAAAGAGCAATCTAGTCTGATTCTCACGCCGGAGGGTGGTCACAAGGAGGAACCCCCCCCTTCTCAGTGACGAGCTCACGGTGTCTGTTTTGCAGGTTATCAGAAGAACCATCTTCTCAGGGTCTAACCCCTCGTGGGAAACATCTATCTAACCCCCAGGTTACCAGTAATCTGTCCGGGGTTCGGTTAGTGTTTCTTCAAGATCCACTCTAAAACCTACTAATAACAGAACAGGTAAGTCGTAGTCTTGCGCGTAAGCATTTACTTTCTTCTATTTGGAGCAAATTTCAACCATCTATGATCTATGGCTAATTGTGAAAATGGGATTTCCATGATACATATATGAATTGGCATGATTATTGTAGAGTACAAATTTACAGATGACAGGGTGCACACTTTGCATTGCTTTACAATTAATAAAGAACGTACATACACATTAATTTTAAAGGTTGTTCTTGTGAGCTAAGCCTATTGGTGCTACAAAGATTGAGCCATGGTCCATGGGTCCCATCAAACTATGGCTTTGTTGATCAAGGTTGCAATGTGACGAGCCACTTATACTGAACCAGTTTCCAGCCACGGTGCAGCTGAAAGAATGGGTGTAACTCGATCTCTTTCAACTTCAACATTACCATCTGGCCCTTACTTCACTACCAAGTACATTTTATTAAAAAAAATAAAAGAAATGGTTATATTATGCAAAGTTTATTAAAAACGGGGGTACTGATACGATACCGAATCAGCACCAAGTTTTGAGTTTTTGGTACCGGTAATTCACGAATTTTGCCTTCAAAACCGTTACCGTACTGGTTCGAACCGAATATTTCGGTACCCGTACCAATTCCAAGAATTTGTGAAAATTCAAAACCGGTACCGGTGTTTTCGGTACTGGTACCCACTCATCCCTAACGAGTCACATCTTCTCTTCCATTTCATTCTTGACACAAAAAATTCCAATGATGGCTCGATTTAATTTCAACAAAAATGCACGACTGACCTAATTAAAACAGTTTTGAAACTTAGCTAAACTCGGTGACAATTTCCCTCTTTGTAAACTAGCTCTGAATTTTAGTTTTTGTTGTTTTTTCAATTTTACATATATGTAAACAAGAACTATGTGTAAATGTGTCACGTTAATTGATTTTTTACATACACGTGATAGAGACCAGAGGGAATAGAGAATAGTGAATTTAAGGATTTGGTTGATTAAAGATGATGAATTCCAAATTATTATATATATAATTTTTTGTTTTTCACATTTTACCCTTAAAACTTGATTAGCTTCAATGCCTTCAAAGAATGTTGTGGACTTATCATCATTTTCATCCTTCTATCCGAAATCGTTATAATGACCTTTATAGGGTTTCGAACAAGGATGGTTTTAGCAAAATCACCCAAATATTCTTGGGGATTTTCTCTCTAGAATTAAGCAAGTCACGTGCTCGGGTTGTCAACAACCAGTTCATCTCTGGCCTTCACCTCCTCCACTTGCTCAGTGTGACCCGAGCCAACTGAAAATTTGATGCCGAGTTCATAACTTAATATCATCCGAACTTTGAGTCAAACTAACCGACTGAAAAAATCACAAATCCACCCATGTACATACTTGAATCAGCATGTGTAAACCGTAATTTCTTTAGTGTAACATTTTTCAAACAGAAAACAACTATGCTAAAAAAATAAGTGTGCATGCCAAGTTGCCAATAGCATGTTGTACCTCATCAATCATCATACAATGGGGCCCAATGATCATCATTTGATAACTTCATATAAGAAAGCAATCATAGTTTAGAGCTATAAAAACATTATGTTAAGAAAACAAAAAACATAAAGCAGTTCCTCATATTCAGGACTCCATTTTTTATATTTTTCATTATACAATAACAACTATATCTCAATTAAAAAAAGATATAACAAGCCACACTCCAATCTGTGGATAAAAGTTTCAAAAAATGAAGTCAGAAAGGACTCAAAGGACCACTTGAACAAGAACACATAGGTCCCATGCCAACTGACACAATAACTCTTGATTTGGCTGTATAATTATATGTGTTTGACGATAAATAAATGATGGATACTAAATATATAAAGTTGTGAGATGCCATATACTTATTAATATTATGGTTGTTGCAACAGGTTTTAAGGGTTATATATGTAATTGGTTCAAAATAAATTCCAAATTTAAACAAGTAATTCCCATTTTGTTATTATAATACAAAGTCGAGATTACTAAACAACAATCTAGATGAGATTCCCACTAGTTATAGCTGATAATGGATAAACCAAACACGTAATTTATCTTTGGATATAATAAAATAAACTAAAAAACCCCTTTAATTAATCGAACGTAAGGTAACATTAAATAAAACAATAAGAATGCGTACGTGTAGTGGGAGACGGGGAAATGCCTTTCTTCTTTTTCTCTATTGGTCCACCTACAAATGGACCCACCATTAAGAGTATGAGGGCGTTTTGTACAAAATATTGGGAGATGATTTGAACCCCAAAACACCCCAGGGGTGGCGTTAGGGTCGTTTTGAAGGCTTTTTAAAGGGTGAAAGATGGGCCATGATAGATAATGTGAGGGTGATGTAATCTTTTCTATTATTGCCGATGGCTACAACATGCATAGTTTTGGTCCACAATTTAATATATTATCGTGGCAAAACTTACCCATAATTCGGATTTGACTTGAGTTGCTTAATATTGTGTTCATTGAATTGGTTTGATTGGTTTGTAGCTATTCAGGTTTTTCAAATTGAATTTGAATTCGAATGAAACTAGCAAAAGGCGATTTGAACTGACTTATTCTAATTCGATTTATTTGAATATACTGAGAAATGTTCAAAATCCGGTCTCACTGATAACCTAACAAATTGCAACCACACCTAATTCGTACCTGCCCGAAACACAAGTAGGGTACGGTCTTGGGTTATATTTCCAATGAATAGTGAGTCTCAGGCCGAATCATTCGTAACTGAGGCCTAAACCATGTGATGTGGCAATTTATAAATTAGCACAGCTCCACTTATTTGGACCAAACAAGGTCCTTACAAGTTTGCAACCATAAAATTACAGCATTTAACTAATTATAGAACAATCAAGCATGACATATTTGGTCGACAGACAGAATTACGCCTATAAAGTGAACGAACCAGGTTACAACACATGTCCTTGTTAGAAATTACGCTGGATGTTTAGTCATTGTGCAAAGATTACACTCCCATCACCATCTGATGGAATTTCGGTTTGGTGATCAGTGTTAGATGTAAATTTAGTTCAAAGAACCACCGTTACAAGTAATTTTCACCCAACAAAAACACATATCTTATATAGTTAGTCCGCCTGATCAGTAAATTTTGTTCAAAGGCATAGGCATAACTGCTTATCGGTAAAAAAAATGTAAATGAAAATTCTTAATTTAGTCAATTTCATTTTATTTTGTTGGTTTAACCTATCAATTTTCATTTTCTTCCTTTTAAGTCATTTCTTCGGTTAACCGATTTTTCAATGTGCACATTGTGTAATCTTTCTTTTAACAGCGTTTAGAACTACCCCCAATACCCGAGTAAGTCTTTCTAAGACAGAATGTCAACCGCCCATACTAATTTTGACGCTCTATGATTGACCCACAGATACCATCAAGAAGGAGACCCACTATTGTGGGAAAAACCCTCGAGTTAGGTTTTGAACTTGAAGCCTTAGAAATCTCGTGCCTAACTATCACCTTCATACCATTGAACCAGAAGGCCAATTGTTGTATCAATGTAACCTAACAATGTTACAATAGAAAATATGTGGCATTTTCTGTTAGGTATTTACAAAATCATCATGGCCGTCATCTGCCGCCACCACCATCTCCTCCAGTCAATCAACCACCATTTCTCCAATCAAAGAAAGCTGAAAACAGGCGGGTAAAACCCTCCGCTCTGCCAAACACCAGCAGATACGCGGAGAAACCCCCACCTTCCAGCATAATTTGGATCACAGACTACCCAGTTGGTTAAGATTTAGACGATCAATGGCTACCTGATTCGCCAATTCAGAAATAGACGCACAAATTTGTAGAGAAACAAATGAACTTGTTACTTGATTCTCATTCATTCAATTCATAACTTTTTTTTACATTTGAAATGAACCTATTTTACAATTCTGTGATCTCTTTACATGAATTGACAGAAGAATACAATCAAAAGAGGTGGTTATAAGGCGGAAGAGAGTACCCGTGAACCGGGTCCACAGGCGGTGGAAGACGGCGGAACCATCAGACTCAATAGCAGTTGACATGGGTTGAAGATAAGCCCAGGCCGCCTGTTTCACAAGACGGTTTCGAATCAAAATTTCATAACCTGGACTGGCAACGGTGTAGGCGGCTGCCGGTGACGGAAGGATGTCTCGAAGGGAAGTATAGGAGGCGGGTTTGATGGAGAGGAGCTCAAATTCCACTGAAGAGGTGGCGGTGGTGAAGGAAGACGGGTGGTTATGTTTGCTGACGGTTCCGATGGAGTTCCGCTGGAGGAGCGGCTGTGTGGTGGAGTCAACGGTGGCATTCATGGCTGAGATGGAATTGAGCAATTAAAGAGATCTTTATAATAAAAATGCCAATAATTGGCGTATGCTGTTGATGATGTGTATTTTCTTCAAAATTTATTAAATTAATAGAGCGAGTTTCACACCATCAAAATAATCAGATATACATGTCCTAATAATATTAAATACTTTTAATAATATAAAAATCACCTACTTTATTTGAACACAAAAACAGAATATTCGGGTATCTTGATGCTTTACTTTGACAAGCACAAAACAATAGTATGATACTTTGATCCCTTTCAAGTTCCAAACTAATTAATTTTCTCCTTCACAAATAGTTATTATTATTGTCATCATTCTTGATAAATAAATAGCCTCAAAATAAAGATTTTTTCGAAGAGGTTATTTATTTATCGAGATTTTACTGTATCTACAATATACTTTTTTTCATTAAATATAGCATACAAGATAACAGCAAACAAATATAATCAAGTTTATTGATTTACTCTACAACAAACCTGATGTTTCTTTGTTTCTGGTCTTCACTTACATTGGCTCACCCTAGCTGAACCGTTCAGTGGTTCTTGTTGACCATGGCTCACCCAAGTGCAGCACCATTTACACCATGACCGGATGGTAAAGCGGTTGACCGTGGTGTCCCTACTTCTGCCAACCCAAATTCTTCACTAAGCAAGTCAATACCGTCCCATTCGATTCCAGGTACTAAAACTAGTCAAGGAATGTAAGACTTGAATAAAGTATTTCTTATTTTATTAATATTAATATTGCACATTTAAAAAATATATGAAAAATTAACATAAAAAGCATGTTAAAAAGGATACTCTGTGTTCCAAATATCTGTTAAAGGAACTTCTTTATCTGATAGAAGCCAATAGTCTGCATCATTCTGCAACAAATTACAAAAGTATAAATTCATTTTTCATAAATTATTATCAATGAATACATCGTTATATCATTTACTAATGAATAATAATTAGCAATAACTTACATCAACATCTGACGGGATTATCCTCATAATACTCCCAGCAGAATCTTCATTAGGATCAGAGTTGAGTACTATGAACATGTTGTGGTGGTTGTTCGATGCTGATCTGGTGATTATCATCAGGTCCAGAACTAGAAGCCACTGGTATCGTGGTCAAAGGTTGGTCAGTCCCATCAGCATCATCAAGCTTTTCTTCAAATTGACTAAATAAAATGTTTCGTGTTTATCAAAGATGGATTGAATTACATAAGCATATAAGAATCGTCAGACCTAAAGTTAGGCTTGTAAACAAACCGAAAGAACACAAACGGGGCATGTTCATGTTTGTTTACTTGACTTTAACTGAGCAATCAAACATAAACAGTTAAACAAACGGGGTTTTCTTGTTTGTGTTCGTTCGTTAAGAAACCAACGTGTTTTTGTCTGTTCGTTCATAGTAACTGAGAACGGTTCACGAACGAATATAACTGAGCACAGATGAGCGTGTATAAATGACCATAGCTGATCAAAAAACAATTAAAAGTAAACATAAATATCAATCTGTGGGCCTAAAAAGGTAATAAAACTAGACAAAACTGTAGTGAGTAATATTTTAATTTAATAAAACTAGTCTAAACTTTAATGGCCAAATAGTTTTAAAGAATACACAAATGAAAAACGTAAACTAGGGAATATAAATGAATGTAAACAAACAAACATAAAAGAATGTTCGCGAACATCAATGAATGAATGAGATGTGTTCATGTTCGTTCATTAAACTAAATGAACAAAAAGTTTTGTTCATGTTCGTTCATTTAATAAATAAGCAAACATAAACGAACGTCCAGCCAAACTGTTCACTGAACATTTGGTTTGTTTACAAACCTACCTAAAGTTTATAACAAAAATTACATGTACCTGACAAGATATACATCAATGGGGCCCATCGTGCTTCTAAGAATTATCCTGTACCTCCTTTGTGGATAATCAACAGCCTAAATATCAACAAAAATTAATCATAATTCTAAAAAACAAAAATAAAATGTAAAATAATAAGTTTGCATTCCATACCTCATCGGGATCCGGTACTTCAAGGGTAGTCCCGTGAGGAGCCTTGATTGCTATCAAGGTTTCGTTCTGCCAGTTATAAGCATTAACATTTACATAACCAAAATATATATTGAACTAAGAACATGTTGATACAAATAACATTTAGCAGTACCTGGAGGGATGGTAGACCTTTTATGTCATCTTCAGTAACAAAAAGCCATTTAAAACGGTGGGATAACAGTAAAAATATATAAATAATTTACAACATCAAACCAATGAGCTATCATAAAATACCGTTGGATAAAATTATAAAAATTACTTCTGGTTTGTGTTATCTTCACTCAAGTCCCTCATTCTTTCCTGCATTTCACTGCAAAGTTATATAACCAACTATTTAAGATGGATTATTATTAATAATACTGTGGCACGAACTGGTAACTTTAACGGTAAAAAAATGTAACCTGATGCTTTCATCTAATCTATTTTCTTCCATTGAAAGTTTTTGAACTTCTGCCTGCAGCCCAAACCCAAAAGTTAAAAAGTCAAGAAGCGAGAATAAACTTTGGGTGACTTTCAACCTGTTAGACTCGATTGACCCGTGCTTCTTTTAGCTTTATTTTTATGTGGTCACTTTCAAATCAAGTTATTAATGAATAAATAGATCTAAATTGACACCTCAAAATATTACCTGTAACAAAGCAATATCATCTTCCAACTCTCTAGATTTTGAACCATCAAGACCTCTAAAAAGATAATAAAGATTCAAGATATTTGCATGGTAATATATTTATGAAACCTGGAAAAAACTTACTTCCATCGAATTCTGTTTTTAAGTTTCTTTTCAATTAGACCAATCCCTTCAAGAACATTTGTAATATCATATATTCGCCTCTTCTGCACCTGGTATCATAACAGCTTCTTAAATTAAATCTTATATAAAAAAGCGCATGTCTTCAAAAGGGAAATTAAATAAAAGTACCTCCAAGATATCAGCAGCATTATTCAAATCAAGAATGCCATCTTCAGCATGCTTGATGTGGTTGATAAATTTTTTTGTCAAAAGACCTACAAAATTTGGAACTTTCTGTTAATAAATAATCATGTTCAAATATAAAAAGAAGCTTTTGAAGAACCAATAGAAACTAATGTAAGACAAGTTACCTAGTGAGCTGTCATAGCGGCAGCTGCCAGCTGGCATAAGTGAAGAAGGTGATCCTGAGTTAAACATAACCAGATTTTATTAGGATATTATTTTTCGCAGAAAAACCTAAGTCTCTTAAGAGCGATCCAATCTATTAGTTCTTTGCGGTAGCAGACATAGAGCGTGTTTAAATTTGCATTTTAAAAATAATTTGTGAACAAATTCTGCTTCAAATTATCTAATTATCTCTAGATCAGATAACCAGTTTTGGATGATCATATTGTATCACCTACTAAAAAACTGATTACCAAAGGGTAAGATAAAAGAACTACCTAGTTAACCTTTCTTTTAAGTTTTAACCTAACTTCAAACTAATACTCCCTTGTCTCAAAATGTATGTCCTTTTTTATGTATTTAGTTTCTTAAATAATAAGACTTTGTGGAACTGAAACAGCTAAGTATCTTATTATTACAACTGCAAAATTTAAAAAAAAAATGATAGTAAATAAAAGTCCAAACACTATCTCCTACAATGCATTTACAGATGTTTATCTAGTTCTGCTCAGTTAAAAACTTAGAATTACACAATCACACTTTCAAACCCACATACAAACACCCCCATAATGTCTGCTACATATGGTCAACAATGCTATTTAAAAAAACAGGTCATATAACAATGGTGATAATGCAAACATATAAAGATTTGCAATCATGCCTCACCCGTATTTGAAACAGGAGTCTGAGGAGCAGATTTGTTGCTTTTTGTGACCTTTGAACGTGCATTTATCCTTCCACCTTTTGCAGATACAGGAGTGTGAAGAAGACTATTAACCGCAGCAGAATAACCAGTACTTGCCCACTCATTAGATGAACTTTATTGTAATCAGTTCCAAGTTTTCTCTTAACTGGCTGTAGGTACACAGCAAAATTTCAACCATTTAAAACTTCAACCATGAAATATAATCCCTAGATTAACTATAATCACTAATCCATGAACCCAGATGTATAGTTTAATGACAGATATATTGATAATAGCATCAATAATGCAATTAACTCTATGACTCTATTATTCATAAATAGAAGCATCAAGTAACATCTAACCTTTTTTCATGCTCCAAAATGGTGAAAAAATTTGATTCAATTAACTTAACTATATCTATCATTTTCTTTTCCTGGTTGCTAAAGTTGTAATACAGAAACCATCTAAAGACTATACATTAACTGTCATATCCTCAAAGAACAATTTTAATCATTTCAGACAGAATGATAGTTATTAAAAGCCCCCACTTCTTGTGCCGAGACCCATTATTCAGGCAAGGCTCAATAATTGCGCTTCTAGTTCCTAGGCGAGCGCTTCAGCATTGTCTATGCCAAGAACATAAGAAGATAAAAGTCGCACAAAAGAAACACAAGGACGGCTATTAAAACTTAGATCTAGCCTTCTAGGAGAGGTCAAAGGCATTATATCAATACATTTTGTTATTAAAATTTTGAAATTACATTTGAATCTTGACTATTTTAGAAGTTTTGGTACTAATTAGATGATATTACATGTCATATAATAGCTTTTGTTTATTTCATATGAAGAATAGTATTATTTTTCATATACATAATCTACTTTTAATTTTTAATTTAAGCGCGCTTTATTTTTTCTCAGCACAGTTTTTGCGCCTAGGCCCCAGGCGAGGCCTATGCGCCTTACGCATTTGATAACTATGGACATAATGTAATTTGTGTTTAGTGAGAGAGAGTGAATTTGACAATTGACATTATGATTAGCTCAATTACAAATGAGCTAACAACACCATATACATAATCTTCATAATCATTAATCCTAAGCTTTCTAATCTCTATAGTTCATTATGCATGTACTTTACAACCAATTGGACATAATTAGGGCATAGTCTAACAACTTATTAATCTCCATTCTCCACAGTATAACTACTTGCAAGCTTTCGTAAGAAACTGAAACAACTCTCGAACAAAAATCGCCAATTAGCATCATAAACCGCACAATTATATCACAACTAAGCAATTACACTAGCAGAGATTTAACAACAATTACTTCGGCAGCGGTGGCGCGTACTGTACCGCCATCGGACGGAAAAAACGGCGGTCTGGTGGATGAGAACGGTAAGTGACGTCTGGCTGGATGCAGGATCTGTCCGCCACCGGCAACGGATGCCGGCGGCACTGGTGGTGGCCGATTTGGAGGTCGAGGTTCGGACATTTTGTAATTGCAAACTATATGTTTGTGTTGATTGTGATAATTGAGTTTAGATTAGGGTTTTATTGATTAAACAGGTGTTTGGGGGTTTTAGAGAGAGAAAACGAGGGTTTGGAAGCAGAAAACGAGGGAACTTTTGGTTCGGATAGATGTGGAGGGAAGAAAAATAAAATGGATTTTGGTGGATGGCAATAGAAGCCCTTCCACTTTTGGTTAATGAAATAACAGTCCTTGTAATCGGTTAGAGCATTCACGGTAGCTTCTTCATCTCCATCTCCGTTATTGTATTAAAAATCATTAGATTTTCTTTATATTTTTTAATTAAATGATATTTTTTATAGTTTCATCATTATCTTTTCTCTTCCCTATACTCAAAATCACTTTAAACAAACATTAAAAAGTTATAGTGTATGAATAGTGTTTTATCAAATTTACTGATGAATAGTGGCATTTTATCTCTTTTTCACTCACAACCACATACAATCACTATAGAGAGTCCATTCACATAAATATGAAGAATCTACTAGGAATACTCTTAGGAGGGATGTGGAGGATAACAGCACTAATTTTCATATAACTAAGGGGGCGTAAGGTAAGACTTGGAACAGTAACTATTTTGGACATACATATCCTTAAATATAATTGATGAAATAAAAATGACAGTTAAAAGGTCTTTGGCCTGCTGGTATTAAGGGGTTAGACAAGGCTTTGGTTTTACAACGAGTGTGAATTCAAGTCTCTTGTTTGTCAATAAAGATTCGGTTTATGAGTAGGTTAGAGAGTGCTAGATGTTTGAGAAAAGTAACGATTATATGAAAAGTATGTTATGTTAGGTATAAATTGTCTCTTGTAAGTCGTAAGAAAGAGGCGTGTGCACCATTCTAAGCAAGAAAAGCGATAACTAGGCATTAAGTTGATTTTATTGTCACTTCTTTTTATATTAAAGTAACTAACACACCCTCTAAATCTACACTAGTGCTCAAATAGGACTACAACATTCAACCACTTGAAGGAACACATTTATTAAATGCATTGATACTGCTAGGCTATAATAAGTTGATATCGTTTGAGTACAAGCTCTTATGTATTTATCACATTTACAATAAAAATGTACATGATCATTCTTAAAGTAATTGTCCATTGTTGTATAATCTCGATTAATACATTAGTAAATTTATACTAGTAATTATGGTTCGTTCTAAGAGACTTAAAAATGCTGGATTCCCTGAATCATATATTTTTAGTTAATGTTATAATTTTGCAAAATTGGTTAACTTTTCAAACGTTAGGTCCTTTCACATAAAATTTCGTTTTAAAAGACACTATAAGTTACCATTGTTTTATCAAACATGTGGTGTTAAATATTGTTGTATGTATGGTTGGTTCGCTTGTATATTGGTTTTGTTGTGTAAGTTGATGATGGGCAGGTCAACCTTTTGGTTTGAGCTCTATTGCTTGAAGTACTCCCAAATTGCCAAACCTGTAATTTCAGTTTAATTATTAAACTAATAATTTAGGGGATGTTTCGACCGGTAAGAGATGTTGGATCACTAAAAAAAACATATGGCCTTTTAATGGTTAATAAAACCTCTTAATGGTTAAGTTTTATAAGCACGCTAAATGATTCAAAGACTACATTTTAATCAGTCAAATATCTTAATGATTTTCGACACAAGATTATCAAACAGCCCCTTAGTTTGTTTTTAACCAACTTATCTATAACCATACGATCTTTATTGATCAAATTCAGTTTTTCTTTCTTTATCAACCGCTATGTTGTAAAATACATTAACACTTAATAGTAAGGTTATGCACTTAGGTAGTAGTATTTCGTACTATGATTCACCATGGATAATTTTGTTTGTTATTGTTTTTGGTTGTGCCAAAATTTATTAATTATTATGCAGCAAGATTTCATAATTATTGCACTCCATACAAATAAATTATCATTGTACTATGAGTTATAAGCATGTATTTGTGATCAATTGTACATTAAAAAGGGTTCTACTATGCGACACGTTTAAAACCACCACATGATAACTAAAAAACGATGTATTGAAGAAAAACGAATTTGTTGTCAACCATCAAAGTAAACTACATATAAAAACTGTTTGGATTCTCATCAAACACGTATAGTCTAAAGGCTAATTAGGCTTGAGCCGCATTCGTTTCAGCTAACAAGCGTTAATGGAAATAAATCAGCGTCAACAACCAACTGGTTTAGCCACTTTCTTTCTTAACCCCTTGTTGTTTTGTATAAATCTAAACTCAAGGCTCGCAGTTTGATAAACCGAAAAAACAACGGGAAAATTCCCAAAATAGCCAAATTATAATATGAGATTTCATTTTTGTCCCCTTAAATAAAAGTTTTCAAAAATATTCCTTATAAACATGTCTTTGACGACGTGTTAGGCCTTAATACGTCTTTCACGACCTGTTAACCTCCAATACACGTTTTTCACGACATGTTATTCTCTAAGCGTCTTTCACGGCGTGTTAGCCCTATTAATTGTTTTTTTTAATATTACATCATTATACTTAATTTAACCCATACTTGTCATTTCTTTTATAACTTGTAATATATAATTTTATATATAATTTTAAATATATCGTTGAGACGTGCTTATTTTTCTACATGTTGTCATAAATTTACTCAAAACCGAGTGTTAAATTGATATTAAAATGTTCAATAAATGTTTAATAAAATTTGACCAGTCTTGTTTTAAGTAAAATTTATGCCAACACGTAGATAAAAATAAGTAAGTTTCAACGGTATATTTGGAACTTTATAAAACTTTATGCATTACAAGTTATAAAAGAAATGACAAATATGTATTAAATTAATTATAATAATGAACTAAAAAAGAATTAATAGGGCTAATATGTCGTGAAAGACGCGTTAGAAGCTAACGTGCTGTGAAAGACGCGCATTGGAGGTTAGCAGGTCGTGAAAGAAGCGTTAAGGCCTAACACGTCGTCAAATACATGTTTATAGGGGACATTTCTGAAAACTTTTATTTAAGGGACAAAAATGAATCTTCTATTGTAATTAGGCCATTTTGGGAATTATTTTCCCAAAAACAAACCTAAATTCTTGTCACGTTTATTCGTTCTTGTTCTTTTAGTTCTATCATTTTGTTTTCTTTAATAAAATGTGTATTTAGAGTTAATTTATGTAATTATTTTTGTTGTGTTCATATCATTATTGTATCATGAGATATGTAAATTCAAAAGCGAAATGATGACGTTTTCTTTTGAAAACCCTACCACAAAATGGTTTTGCCCACTTTTGGGCTTTGAATTTTAGCATTGATTTTTTTTTTTCAATTTACATGAATTGTGTCATTGACACTATTAATAAATTGTTTTCTATACCTCTTAAATTGAGTAGTTTTTGTTGTTTTGAGATGACACTATTTTACTGGTTGGTTAAGTAAGTAAGTTAGTTGAGTGCCCCTCACCCTAAGGGACATAATGATGCACCATACTCCATACACGCTACCACTTACGATTAGAGCCAAAACTCGGTGATTGAACCTTGGTAAACTTAACATAACAACTCAAAGGATGGAGTAGATAACATGACAATGATATCAAACAAAGAAAGAAAGAATGAGGGATTGTACAACATGACATAATTCGACATTCTGTATGAAGATGCAAAAGTACATTGACCACAAGACCGATAGGACACACACATCCAAGACACTTAAACCATGTTGGTAGGACAAATATACTAAACGTGTGAAAAGTACTACTAACCTCAACACCATAATTGATATATCTAAGGATGATTTATCAAAAAAATATTGCATGTTGAAATCAATATCTCCTATTCAAGTAGCAAAACAACGGCTGTGGGTCCTTAATCGTATCAAGGTTGCTATCAGAAGCTTTGGAAGCCAAGAGTTAAGATGGAGAACCTTTAGAAAAAAATGATAACATGTTGGTTAATTTTTATTTCTTTTAAAACTTATAAGCATAATGTAAACAAGTCTCGTTGGGTATTATCTTGTTGAAGCTGGAGGTATGTTTGTTTTGAGCTATATGAAAAGCTCGAGTTTGACTCGTTAATAATTTTTCAAACTCGTCCTCGTCTAGCTTATTTTTACATTTAAAAATTTTGTTTTATATGTAAATACTCACATATTTTTGTAATTACAGTATTACATGCTTAATAAATTTTATATCATTCTTTTATTTATTTATTTAATTATTTTAGAACGACGACTTTCTTGTGTGTTAGGCCACCACACTTTCCAATATGGAGAACCTCGTTGCCATACTCTGGTCAGGCTATGTTGTCTTAGCCGGGCCAACGTTGGCTTGGGCGTTCCCCCAGGAAGCCATACCTTTGGCCGCGACTTGACAATCGTTGTGTTACCACAACAGCGGAACTCTCTGACGTAGCATATGGTGGGATTAAAACCCGGCAGGGATTGAGATTCGAACTGACAACCTCGCAAGACCTAGCTCAAATCTTATATCATTCAAATGTGTTTCTTATAAGTGTGTGTGCATATATATATATGTGTGTGTGTGTGTGTGTGCGCGCGCGCTAAGTATAAAATGAAAACCCACTTGAGTTGTGAAAACTCTAGAAACTCATTCTCAATCACATGTTTTTAATTAATGTTTAAATCTTGTGGTCCACAATTAAAGTGAATAAAAATGTAAATATAAATATAACTTTTTCTCTCTCCTGAAAACATATATAAAAAATAGTAAAGAAATGTTAAAAAATAGCAAAATATTTTTTTTTATGTTTCGATGTTTTGTATTAAATGTTACAACATATATTACATCTAACAGAAAAAAAAACAATGTTACATAGGGTTTTCGCGGGTTTTCACAACTCAAATGGGTTTTCATTTTAACCTTACCATATATATATATATATAGGGGATAGTTCTATTGAGAACCACTACATAATTAAAAACTATGAAAACTAACATCTAACCATTGATAACATTTAATCAAGAGCTTATAACAATAGTGGCATAATTGTAATTATTGTAAAGTGCTTAAGATAGATTTTTAATAAGAAATAGCATTTTAGAAAAGAAATATTACTCAATTCCATATTTTTATGTAGAGTTAATCTAATTCTTAATTTTAAACTTTTCTTTCATTTTTATTTGCAAATCTCTTTTACTACTTTCATATTATTTCTTTATCACTGCATACTCTTATTATTTTTTTTTTGGTTCTTCTAAATTCTACGTGTTCTTCATACAATATATATATGTATATATATGTAGTTCATATATGTTTACATATAAGTAGCTTCAATATTTTTGCATTCTTAAACTCGTCATACTAAGATACGCATATGTAACTTATTGATTTTCATATATGTAAAACTAAATTGCGAAGTTACATATATGTAAACTAAACGGGTTCTTTGTTTATCGTGTCTTTGTAGCAAAATCAACATACTCATTGTTAAAAATAATTATTAAATAATGTAATTACATGATAAGTGCGTATAATTCTATTTGGTACGTATATGTAATCCTTTGATTTGAAACTAAAAGTAATCTCGAATTAGAATGCACATCAACAAGAAGAAATAAGATTGTTGGCTATATGAACTATATGGGTAAAACAAGCAATTAACAACAACTTCATGTTGGTAACTAATCATTCTACAAAAATACAAACCAAGTAATCCAGTGCATATATGTAATGAGCTCATCATCTTGATCATCTTCATACATATATGTAACTCGTTGTCTTCATCTTGTTTACATATATGTAATCGAGTTCATTATGAACATTATCTTCATCATGGTTCAGCATCATCATGCCTGGGTCATCACCTTCATTTATATATAACTAGTTTATCACCATCTTCATCTTTATTCATCATGTTCATATTGTCAGTGTGTTCCTTAAAAGAAGAAACACAATATATTATAACAAAAATACATATATGTAACTAGTCACTCTATTATGATATAATATATGAAAAAGACCAAATTTTAACAAAATCATGATAGTTGCATAAGCATAAGGTTGAAAAATTTTGCTCTCATCAAATATATACATGATGGGTTATAGTGACGTTATACGTAAACGTGGACCTATCTAGAATGGAATTTTAGTTTTGAAGTATACACAGAACCTTCATTATCCATAGCATGTAAAATATTTAATGATAATAAGTTTATTAAAAACCAATAAAATATAACTTGTGTTGAACAGTACCCTCCGTGCCAGTAACCAAGGATAGCACATGGTTAAATTTATGATAAATAAGATCCAATTCGCTAATAAAAGAAACACCTAGAACACCTTCCCTAGTGAACAGATATATGGTAGAATAATTTTCTTCACATGAACTTGTCTTCAGAGTTATATTTTCTTCACATGAAGATCCGATGAACACATGTTGAGTGCTATCAATTTCAACGAAACAACAATTTCAGCAAAACAAATAGATTAAATCGTAGCCATTAATGACTTGTGATGAAATTGCACAAAAAATGAAAATAATATTAGGCTATTAGCTGATGCAAACCCTAATTCGCCTAACCCCTCCTTTTCAATAATCAAGTCGGATTAACCACGGTCAAAGAATATTGGCTAGGGACTGGGACTTTGAGAATTGCATGTAGGCTAGAATTAAACAAAGAGTGATTTATCAATTATGATAATCGAGGAAAACTAATTTCATAATTAGTAGGGTTCACATTTACTTAAATGCCCTTTAAATAAAAATAAAATAAAAAGAATATGTGATTGATTGAAACTAGTTTTCATAGTTTTTAAGTTTAGAAGTGGTTCTCATTTGAGCCCTCCTCTCTCTCTCTCTCTGTATATATATATATATATATATATATATATATATATATATATACTAACTATAAAACTCTATATTACCTATAGAACATATTGAAGGGACAAAATTGTCATTGTACCATCAAAGGGAGACGCCGTAATAATTTAACGTGCTCACCGTCGCCCACGTTACAACTCAATTTCT